>NW_028258294.1:31165358-31467411 GCF_053883595.1 Heterocephalus glaber | reverse complement strand
ATAAAACTATTATATATAATAATTGTGGAATATGTCTGCCTGACCTAATGTACTCTGAGTTCCTGGACAGGAGATACAGTTTCTCACTGATCTTTATATTTCCAGAACTTAATAGTGAGTGTTGCATGGGGATGCTCTATCATATTTTTATTTTTTTGAATGAATATTTGGATCAGCCAAATGCACCTGAATATATTCCTAGATATCTGATTGGAACAAACTAGGATGTGGGTCCCTATGGTAAATTTCCCTTCCATGGGGAAATGGAGCTCCTCCTTAACCCAGTTTGTATGTAGTTTTCTGCAACTTACTTCAGTGCCTTCTTTCAAACTGACATTCAACTCTTGATATTCAAGAGTTTATTGTTAACTCTATGATTGCAGGAGAATAAACCTTGAGTAAAGTGTTAAATTACTCACTTAGGAATATAGATTTAGCTGGCTTTCTATTCAAAAAGATTAATAGACTGATCATCCCAAAGATGAGCAGTTTAGTCTTAAGAATAAAGTAGTAATCTATTAGATAAGACTGAGAGTATATTCAATCCAGTATTTTATAATGCTGCTAACTTACTTTAATATATGGAATACTTTTTCATAAAAGTTGGTATTTATTATACTTTTTTTTAGACAGTCTTACTGAGTTGTACAGATGGGCATTGAACTCACTATGTGGTCCAGGCTGGGCTCGAACTTGAGGCGATCCTTCTGCCTCAGCCTCCTGAGCACTGGGATTACAGGCATGCAACACCACACTTAGTTTATTATACTTTTAATATACCCTTTGATAGTGGAAACTGAGGTTTATGGATTGTTGTAGTATACTTTGACTGCTATGGCAAAATACATTGGTTGGGTGGCTTACTCAACAGAAGTTTATTTACCTTCAGTTCTGAAGGCTTGAAGTCCAAGATAATTCAGTGTACTGGCATGGTTAGGTTCTGGTAAGGGCCCTCTTTCTGGCTTGCAGAGGGTCACTTCTGCACTGTGTGTCTACATAAACTTTCATCTGTATATACTCATGGACAGAGAGCCCTGGTGTCTATTTCTGTTCTCGCAAGGACACTGATACCATCATGGGAGCCTTACTTTCATGATCTCATCTAAATCTAATTAACTCTCAAAAGTCCCCCCTCTAAATACCTTCACACTGGGGGGCAGAGCTTCAAAATATGAATTTTAGGGAGACAAAAACAGTCTATAACATAAATTAAACCACTTTCTGTGGGTACTTAAATAATCTACTAACCGGGCAAATGCTGACTCCAAATACTGTTTTCCTTTTCCTAGTAATTTGTCTTTGTTGCCTTTTATACATGGGTATTAAGATAATTAGCATTTTTAGAAGCAAAATGTTACCACTTGCCATTATCTCTGATATACTGCCCCAAACATGAATCTCTCTTTAATATTTATTCTTAATATATGTTTATCCACATTTCTCAATTGTTTTAGTGCAGGCAAACACTATAAGGTCTCCTTCTTTAAAGTTAAAAAAAAAAAAAGGCTGGGCTCTTGGTACTTCTGGCAATTTTATTCTAACACAAGTAGTGGCCAGATTGTAATTCTGATAAGTATTTCAGTTCTTTTTTGAAAAATTAAATTCACAAAACAATTGATTATCAGTTATAAATGGCAAAAACACCATCTGGTATTCAAAATTGGTTAAATCCACGTAGCAAGGGGAAAAAATGTTGGAACTTGTAGTTGGCGAGGAGCTCTCATCCATGGAGCAGAAAATGACGAGCTTTACTATGAGAAAGCCAGAGTAGTCATAACTTGTACTTAACGGCTGTGGGAATCTGATATGCTCTTCACATGTTCCATATGTTAAATCACTTGGCGACATCTTTAGTGTGAAAGAGCTGGGGGTGGGAGAGGAGTGTGGCTAGTGGATTGAGTAGCAACAGCTTAATTCTAAATTGTCACCTGGTTATTTCCATGTAAACCCCAGTGCCAAAGGTGTACCAGGACTCAGTTTCTTTACCTGGGAAATTGGATGTGCAAGTTCCTTAATATTATGGCACAGGTGGCATTTCTGCAGAAATTGCTAAAGCTATTTTTCATTCCTCTGGTGAGGTAAGTCATACAGCATTAGCATTTCCTATAGAAATGTCCCATGTTGTTCTTTGCCAACTGGAAATTTGAGTAGGTGTTCATGTGATGTGCCAAGAGAATGAAGGGAGATGAAAACACTCCACATTTTCCAATGTCCCCACGCTGTGTTCTGAGTGTGGGAGGAATGGCGCCTGGCTAGATTCTCTTGGAGCTTTAGCCTCATGAGGAATGCTTTTCCTTAGGAGTATACTGCAATCCTGTTATTTTCAAAAATGCTTCTGGGTTGCTGGCATATTTTCACCTTATGTTAAAAATATAGCTATCCTTTGCTTATTATTCATACATTGTAATACAAAATTTATTCATTCACTTAACAGATATTTATTGAGGCACATTTCAGCATACTGGTTAATTGCATGGGCTGTCTTAGCAATGTATCTTAGGGTCATTGCTTAATCTTTCCAACCACGCTTAAAGAATGTAAAATGGGAGATGATAGTGTGCACCATGGAGACTGTTACAAGGATTGAGATTTTGCATGCCAAATGCTTAATAAGAATTTAATAAACACAAGAGTAGTAATAATAATAGCAAATATTAATATTGCTATATGCCAGGTCCTGTGCTAATGTTCCTGACATATAGGACCTGGTATAAGTTTACACATCCCTTTCAGCATACAGGTGTCCTCTGATTTTCTTATCCTGATCTTGGTAAGACTCTGTTTTGCATTGGATCTGAGCTAGGTAGCTTCACATCTAGAGAGGTGATACGCATAGGTAGGACCTTGGAGACTGGGCATTATCCTGGTGACCATGTGGTGGTGGTTTCTTGCCTCATGTGCTGTGATTTGCCTGCTGGAGTCCACCCTACTTCTGGAGAACTGCCTGCAGCTCCTGCATCTGGGCCAGTAATTACAGAGCAGAAAATCCGGGCTGAGAAGACAGGGCAGTCTTGAAATTAGTTTATGCATAATGGATAATAGGAGGCTGTTTTAAAGTGTAACTCATTTGGTGGGTTGGCAGATCTTGACTTTCTTTTTGATATGTATTATTTATTTACTTATCCTTTTTCCTTTTTTTTTTTTTTTTTAGCAAGATGAGGACAGAAGGCTAGG
This sequence comes from Heterocephalus glaber, assembly GCF_053883595.1. NCBI lineage: Eukaryota > Metazoa > Chordata > Mammalia > Rodentia > Bathyergidae > Heterocephalus > Heterocephalus glaber. The sequence goes on along the minus strand of NW_028258294.1, from coordinate 31,464,237 downwards.
GAAGTCACTTGGTGGAGCTCTTCTAGACTATAGCTCAGATTTAGCAATTTACATTCAGTAATCTCTTGGTCATTTAGCCACAGATAATTTGTCATGGTTTGTTTTAGCTGTTGTGATATTGATATTTATTATGCAAATTGTATTTCCTACATCTTATTGTTCTGCATTCTATGAATACTTAAATTATTATAAACCTTTACACTTAATATGGCTCGTCCTTCAATTTGATGCTTGAGCAACAGAGGGTCAGAAAGCACATGATCTTCTAGAGGAGAAGAAAATAAGTAATTAAAAAGAAGACAAATAAGAATCGGCTGCCTGGTTGAAAAAAAAGCCAAGGTAATTTCAGCTAGGAGAGAAAGCGAGTCCAGAGATGCCAGTGGCTTAAGGAGGAGAACCTCTCCCAGAGACTCAGGAAGCGGGGCGCACCTGTTGGTCTCCAGCCGCCTCAGGAGGGACGACCCCGGGGCATAGAGAAGAGAATGGGTTTGAGCCCTGAAGGAGGAGTGTGGCCGACCCTACTTTCAGAAAACCTCCGTTCCCCACACCCTCTCCCCCTTCAGTCTTGACCAAGTACAGTACATTTTTGTTGTGTGCGTGTAATCTTAAATATATAAGCGTACATATATGTCACACCTACATATATATATATATGTCTACACATATTAAACTGGAAAGGAACCCTCAACAAAGCCGGGCGGGGAGCCTGAGCGTACCCTCCTCGATCTACCTTTCCCGAGACTCTATCGCAAAGTCACCGACTGGAAAATCCCAGAACCCGACTCCACGGCTCCTGCCTCCCAACTATCCCGAAGTCCGCCGCTAGGCTGTTGAGCAGGCTCTCCCGCTCCGCCGGACGTGCAAAGCACGCATGCACTTCTCCCAGATTGTTTTGTCAATCCGGGGACCTGCGTTCTCACTCTTCACTCTTGCAACCCCTGGTTTCCCAAAGATCTTTGCCTCCGTGCGAGGTGAGTGACGGAAATCTGTAACGTCTGGTTTCCAGGCCAGAGGTACACAAGGTGTACGCGGCAGAGGAGCCTCCAGAAGGGAGAGTCTCCAGTTTTCATTTGAGATGGAGATTGCTGTAAACATTCCTAATAAAGGTGCAGGGGAAGCTAGACCCGCCCCCTGGAGCCCGAGCCCCTACTCGCCAGTCGCCCTGGAGAACACTTTTTCCTTGATCCGGGGGAAGCCTAGACGAAATTTTAACATAAACATATTTGCATACGCTCCTCCCCTTGGCCCCGCCCCTAGGGGCGCGCCGCCGAACGCCAGGGCCAGGGGGCGGGGTGGGGGAGGGGCAAGTCCTCAGAGAGCGGGGCTGGGCAGGTGGTGCGGTGATTGGTTCATCTGGACTCCGCCTTCCGTACATGTCATTAGCATCTCATTAGCTGTTCGCTCGGGCTCCCGAGGCAGCCAACGCCGCCAGTCTGAGGCAGGTGCCCGACATGGCGAGTGCTGTGCTGCCGAGCGGCTCCCAGTGTGCGGCGGCAGCGGCTGTAGCGGCGGCGGCGCCTCCTGGGCTCCGGCTTCGGCTTCTGCTGTTGCTCCTCTCCGCCGCGGCGCTGATCCCCACAGGTAGGTTGTGGGCACCGGGCGCCTGGCCCCCCAAACCTCCCCAGACACCCTAGTAGCCGTAGCCGTGGAGGGAGGGGGGAACGTTTCCATGACAACCTCCCCCCCACTTCCTAAATCCGAAACGGAGGGATTGTGGAGACGAAACTCGGAGGGGCTGAGAGGATTGGGCTCCGCTTCTCTGCGGCGGGCTGGCTGTGAGCGAGAGCCCTCAGGGATGCCTGCCCCACACCTTTCCCCCCTGGCTTGGCGCGGAGTGCGGAGTGGAGTGAAGATGCGGGCTAAGGGGCTGGAGAGTTGGGGGAAGGGGAGGGATCGAAGGCACCTCAAACCGTCCGGACCCTCCTAAACTCGCTGTCGTCCCGGTGACTTGCAGGTCCTTCCTCTTCTCCCGGGGTTGCCCGTTCGTCCCCGTTTCCCCAGTCAGCTCCCCAGTTCTCCATCCTCCGAGCCTGTCCCTAGGACTGACTACTCGCCGCCTCCAGCGTGATTCCTCGCTGGTCCCCCGGACTCCTCAGACTTGCCTGGTCTCCGCGTTGCCCGTGCTCTGCCTCTCGCCCCTGCCCCCGAGCTGCACACCTCTCGTGTTTCCCTCCGACCGCTCGAAGCCCCGCCACCCCCCTCTCCGTTGCGGGGCTCCTTGGCCCGGGTCCAGGCGGGGAAAGTTCCCCGGCCCGGCCTCGCGGGGGGGCGGTCGATCGTGGTCGCCGCCTCTGTAGGAAGGCGCTGGGAGTCCGCAGCCCGCCCGCCCCGTGGCGCCCTCCGCCACGAGTAGGGATGCCGGATTTCCCGGCAGCTGGTGCTTTCGGCGGCCCGAGGGCGGCGGAGGGGGCGTTCGCGGCCTCTGCGGCCGGCCGGGAGCCCCTCGCAAGAAAGGCCATCTTGGGAATTTGCCCAGGGCGGCTCTGCATGCCCGGCGCCTTCCCTGAAGACGCCGCGTGCTCGGCTGGAGCTCGGTGTGTGGCTGCCTGTGTGTCGGGCGCGTTGGCGCGTTCGGGAAAGAAGAGGGCAGTGTTTGCATTTGCTAACAAAAGGGAGCTGGAGCTGTTCCCCAGCGGAGAGGCCGGCCGTGCTGCACCCTGCCTCCCTTCCCGCCACCTCGCCGCGCTCGCTCAGCAGCCGCACGGCCTCCCCGCGCTCTTGGCCGCTGGCTGCGGGCTCCGGGCGGGCACCCGGACCGAGTGGCACCGAGCCGCGGGGGGCGGACGGCGGTGCGGGAGGGGATGCAGCAGCGCTCTGCGCCCGCAAAGCCCCTCCTTGCGGCTCGGGAGCTGCAGGACCCGGAGCAACAAGTGGCAGAGGACGTCGAGAGCTCAGCCCCCACCTGCGGAGGCCCCGGCCAGGCGTGCGCAGGGCTGTGGCCACCGTGCAGCTCCGGGGGCGCCTCTCGGCTTGGGCTGTGCCTTTTGTTTACACGCTAGAGGACACACAGTTATGTAAACACCGCAGGAAACACGCTGTAGGAAATGGGAGGGGGATAGCTGGGGTGCTAGCTCTGGATTTGGGGGATGCTAGGTTGATTGTTTTCCCCCCAAATAGTCCTGCAGAGGAGCTCGGCTTGGGGAATCTATTGGGGTTGTAGGGGTGGGAACCTGGCAGCAACCTCAATTCCAACGTTGAGCATTTTTTTTCTTCCATCCCACACTGTCTCCGGATGTTGTTTAGGTGTTTTTCCTCTGTGAATTCTTAATTTATGAGTTACGAGATAATTGGGTTCAACCGATGCCCGTATGGTTACAACTTCATTTCGGGCTGTGCCACTGACTGGAAGGGTTCGAGAAAATGTTCCTGAAGGAGATCCCTCGTGCTGCTGCATTGTAAAAAGCGCCAGTGTCAGTTAAACGTGAGAGTGAGTAAAGGCTCGGTAACTGGCGCATAATAGAAGCAACAATAGACTTGTATTGGCTGCAAAAAAGGGGGGGGGGATGGTGGTGGGGAGCGCTGGTAGGGTATTGCCTTTCCACTGAAAATGGGAGCCATGCTTTGCCGCTTGGCAGCAGAGTAGGATTAGATTATTCCTCCCCTGACAAGCCTGCTCATTGAAGGCGCCGGGTAGTAACAACAGTACTATATTTGTAACTATCTCCCGGCGAGAAGTTCCCTTCCCAGCGAAGGAGATGGGCTGACTTAGAGAGGAGCGGTCTGGAACTCAACCGTGCATGTCAAAGCTACAAGAAAATTCTGTTGCCAGTTACCATGGAAGCAGCTTCTTGCTCTTGTGTACATCCCTGTTTGTAGTCTGGTTATCAGATTGTGTTCAAATTAGGAAGTAATTGGGTTTGATTTGTAGTGAGGGGATAAGATGACATTCTTTAATTTTTTTTTCTTTGAAAGCATGTTTTTTATGTGGTGAATTTGCGAGAGGGTTTTGGCTCAACCTTTGGTCCTTTGCTCTGGAGGAGTAAATTTCAGGTGGAATCCTGGGGACTTTTCTTCCCCGGTCTTCTTAGTTTAAGCTTTCTCAGAGGCCTCCACTTCCCACTCCAGGGGAAACCTGTTGGTGCTGTCTTCTAACTTCATTTGCTTGTTTCATTTACATCCTTGCCTTTAAAGCGAAATCTGGTCATTGTGCAAGGGTTCCGGATTGTTTCCTCCTGTAACTGAAGCTCTCTATCCCCCCTAATCCCCCAAATCCCCCAAATCTCCTCACAATCCCTCCTGCGGTGTTTGAAAGAAATGGACATTAATGAAATGCAGCCAAAATGGGATTGCTGAGGCTGTGTTCATCATGCCTGTTACATTGAAAGCCCATGCATGATGTTTTGGATCCCCCAAAAACCAGTGGTAGGGCCCCCTCCATCTTTTTTCTGGATTAGAGGAAATGGCTGATGGGTGGGGGATTGGGTGGTGGTGACTGCACGTCCAGGGCTGAGTTTTGCTTGCCGAAGCCTGTTGGGTCTTGAACACCAGGGACAGACAGGGACTTATACAAAAGTGCCTCCCTGCTCTTGTTGCTTTTCCTTGCATCAAATTGAATAGCCGCAGGAGGGACTTGCACTTGCCTGTGATGGCTTTGATAAAATATCCCTCATTAATGCCAGTTTATATTTACAGTGTGTCACTGGAGACACACAAGGCTTCATTTAGTGACTTGTGTGAGGAGACAAGCTTGCATTATTTGCCTGGGACATTTTGGAGGAACAAGAGACCCATTGAGCAATCTTTTGAAATGAACAAATACGAAAAAGGGGGGAATAAAAGAGCAGGCAGTTCTCTGGAACAAAGAGCTTTATTCATATGGATGTTGTACATGCTTTATCCAGTTTTCCCCAATGGCCCTCCTGGTAAAGAGGAGTGGGACAGGGAAGACGACAACAGGCAGGACACTTTCGCTTCCTTTCTCACTTCCTGACTTCATATTATTATCCTCGGAGTGGGTCCCCGACTCACTGCTTGCCTCCTCTCTCTCCACTCCCTCTGAAATCCCAGAAGATAACGGGTTCCTGGGTTTCAAAAGGAAACTTGCAGCCCTTTCTCCCAGCACTGAATTTATCAGAAGAAAGTGTTGGCTACCTGTTGAGATTTGATGATCGTTGGAAGATATATTGGTTGAAAGGAAAGAGATGTCACTTTTCTATGACATGTGTCAAGAAGTGGTTGAAAGTGAATATCAGATTGGTAAGATGCCTTGCAATTATAACATTAGCCTTACTATATTGATTTTTTAAGAAATGCTGTGAAAACTAAAATTAAAAATTTTCACTATCATTAATGATATTTTGAAATTTTTGTGGCTTTTTCCTACCCCTGGTACATTTTAATCTCATAAGTGAATTTTTGTTAATCTGTGGCCTATATTGCTATATGATTTTTTAGGTTTTAAAATTCATAATATTGCTACAAATATAAACTGTCTTACTCTCTTTGGGTTTCTGTATGTGACATTTTAATACCTAATTGTCCACTTAGAATTTACATTTTAAAAATGGTGTTTTTGGTGTGTGTCTAACAAAAGGCCCATTTTCATGTGGGGGAATTTCTAAAAAGGGGCCAAACTAATTGATGCCGTGGTTTGAATGGAAATTGACCAGCATATGAAGAGAATTTATAAGAAATAAATCCAAAAGATTAAAATGCTGTGTATCTTTCTTGGGAAGAATAGTACTGACCATTACGCTGGGCATTTTTAACAGAAAATCCAGCACAGAAAGGAGAAATCACACAGCGACATCTGTTGCAGAATTGAAAATTTGCTGCTTTGAGTTATAAGCAATTAGTCTGGAATAAGCACCTAATGGTATCAGTGTGTATGTGTATTGATACAGATATGCATATATGTACATTATTTACAACTCACATGCAATGTTCATAATCATATTAAAAATTATTTAATAGAAAACATAACGTCGGTGTTAAAGCTCTTTTACAAAATATTAGAGATTCTTATGGGGTTTTTGAAAGGGGATAAATACTAAAAATCATTTTGTGAGATTTTTTTAATTTTCAGTGAGGCAGCAGATATCCAGAGAGGGAAAGACCTTGCTCTCAGCTGAACTGAGGCTGAGTTAGCTATAGATCCTGGCTGGGGACAGGTCCCTTGATTTCTAGCCAGTGGACCTTCTGTTAAATCTTTTGGCAGGGATGCACAGTCAGAGATACGGATCGTGAAAGGATGATACCTTGGCTAAAAATATTTTGTACTCCAAAGGCAGCAAGATAAATTATTGCTCTAGGTAATAAACCCATGGATCAGAAGGAACAACCTGTAGGAAGAAAGTACCAGGTCTGTAATGTTGTCTTTGGTGTTGACAAATGATTTTGAAACCTCTGGACTCTATTTGGCAGTGACCATCTGAATATCGTCCAAAGCACCTTCATGGGGGAGGTTGCTGACTTTGTGTCACTATAAGTCAGATAAGTGAAAATTTGGTTTTAGAAGACTCACGTTTTGATTTTTAAGAATTTTGTTTTTTCAAGGATTAATTTTAAAAGTAGATTTGGTTCTGCGTAACTAAGGAAAAAGGAAGCATTCTTAAGAACAAGAACAAAGCTTGACTTTTTTTTGCTTAAATTCTTTTATTGGTACATTTTAGGTATACAGTACATTTGCATTTATCATTGGGTGCTTGTACCTGTACACGATGTATCTTGGTTCTTACTTTTTCCCCATTCCCTGTGTTCCCTTCACCCCCTCCACCCTTCCCTGTTTACAAAGACTTTGTTTCCATTTTTTCCTTTTCCCATAATTTTTCCTTTCCCTTCTTTCCTTTCACTTGACTTTTTTTTTTTTTTTAAAGCAGGTCCTTGTCCTTTGTCATTAAAAGAGAAAAACTGAAAAAAAATTTTTGGTTTTTTTTGAGAAAAATTATTTTTTGCCACATGACTTTACACTAGTAATATTTTCTTTTGTTCTATTTTCTTATTGTTATTTTCAAATACATACAAAAGTGGAAAAAATGCCATATTTAACCCTGTATGCAGATCATGAAGTTTAAATAGTTACCTATCTTGGCCAGTCTTTCTTTGTTTCTTCTTCTTAGATTATTTTAAATAGATCTTGGAGATCCTGTAATTTCGTCTTCAATTACTTCAGAATAAATCTTTAGGATACAGCCCCATTTTTGCCCCACTTATAATTATGGTATTATCTGAATGTACATATTCTTAACTGGATATACAGAATTTTTACCCTACCCGTGCTTTTCTGAGAGGCAGAATGAAAGGTTGTCACAGTGGGTAATGGCAAAGCAGAAACTAGCAAAGCCAGGGCATGATTACTACTTGGGCTGAAGAGACTTTGCCTTTGGTTTAGTTTATTTTGAGCAAGGTTTTGTTTGGATCAGAAGAGTTTTATTGTTGTGTAAATATGGTTGTGTAAATATGCAGTAATTGTAGCTAATCCTTCCACTGTGGCCTGCACCCCGGGCAAGATTGGCCATTTCCAGTTGTTCCCGTAATGAGCACCCTCCTTCCCAGGAATTCTGTAGAAAAGCATATTCTAGTTTGACAGCTGCAAGATGCCCCATTCCTATGTTCATCTTCACAGGCCTCCATGGTATAAATGCCTTTGCATTTTGTGAATATATTGCTTAAAAGAAAAATGTCTTTTCTCATTTCTAAATGGCTAAGTGCTGATTTCAGCCTGTATTCTATAACTGATCAAAATGCCTTCTTTGGGATGGGAAATTCATACAACAAGCTGTAAGTATTTAAGCCTTAATTTTGTGGTTTGGGGCTGAGGGGTGTTGGGAAGAGAAAAGGGTTATAACTTTTATTTCTCAATATTTGCCCCATTGAGTTAAAATATGAATTTTAAATTTCAACTAGAAGTGTTTGGAATGCTTTAGTGTTAATTTTTGAACGTCTTCGGTTTTTTCCGAAAATAGGTTGGTTCAATTTTCCAAGGTTTATGAAATGTGAAGTTTTTTTTTCTTTTGAAAGAGGCTCTTTTTCAAATGTTTTATTTAATGTGGTCCATAAATCTGAAGCATTTGGTTTTTTGGTTTCCAGCCAGGTAGGTAATTACACAGGAGATGATTTTGAGGGGTCGGGGCAGCATTGGCCAGGTTATCCCCCCCCCCCCCCCCATCAAGCTGGCCACTACACAAGAAATGCACAGAGGAATTTGTACATTTACAGTTTGGGGAGTCCCACCAAAATGGAATAAAAAGCCTTTGTTTGGAAACCATCAGCGAAGGAAGAAACCCACTGGAATGTTTGTAATTAAAAGTGGCACTTCTTCGCTTAAATTTCAGAAGCCACAGTTTCTTTTTCAGAGATGGAAATTGCAGGCTCTAGCTAGCAGCTGGTGTTGTGGTTAAAATGGGCACTTTCTCTTTGAAGGTCTTCCAGTGCTGGTCCTCCAAAGCTTTGGTGCATTTGGCCACAAACTGGGATTAGAAATAAAGGGAGATGTAGGTATTTATATGTACGCATGACTATAATGACATGTAGCCTTCACTGTCGCTCAAAAGAGAAACTTGGTGTTAAGGTTGAGAGAAAGCAAGTGCCAAGAAAAACCTGTTATGACTTACAGGTGTCTTGAATGAGGTGATTATCTTAAGGGAAAGGTGGAAAATTTTATGTTAGTAGATATTTTACTGGAATATAGTCAGTTGATCCAACATTTTGGTCTAGATATTTCAGAAATGTTAAATAGGCTTCAAATGAAAGTGCTGTGACATGTATTTAAATGCTACTCAGTATTTGAAGTTGATATTCCAGTGACATGGACTTTTAAAAATGCCTAGAATAAGTGTCTGGCTCTTGGCAGACTTCCTTGGGAAGGTAGTCTATTTAATGCCTCTTCAGCTGTCCAACACTGGACAGCATTGTCAAGTTGGAATTAAGTTATACCATTCCTGGAGAGGGTGGAGCACAGTCTGCCTCCACCAAAAGGCTCACCAGCCCCATCTCTCCCGTTGTCTATACCATATTTCCGCTTGGCAATTAATGTGTCAAAAATGGAAACTTTAATCTTTCTGCCATAGGTATCAACTTTTCCCAAAGTCTCCATTATTGTAAGTGACACCATCATCATCCTAGTCTCCAAGCCCCCTAAATTTGGACTCTTTTTTTCCTTTCTTTAGCTTTTACTTTTAAACGGGGCTGATTATTTCTCTATGACATTCTCTGAAAACCTCAGTGACCTTTCAAAACTGTGTTTTACCAACATAAGCTTGCTAGCCAGTTCCCCCACCCCAGCCTTTCTCTGCTGTTCAGAAAGTCCTCAAGTCCATCCACCATAGTTCTCAGTTTTTTCTGGATAGGCTCATGACACTTCCTTTTCAGAAACTTAATCTCAAATTCTTACTTCTTGCATCAAATTCAGACTCTAAACTGTTTTGTTTTTAGCTGGTTCCTTCCTCAATTGCTCTTGAATTTCCTCTCTAATTGCTCTCATTCCTTATTACTTTTCAGCCTAATCCTGATGGGACTGGAAGATGGATGGTTCTTCAGTCTGAGGAAGAAAGTGGTTCTGCCCATCAGCCTTGAGCTGGTTGCCCTTGTATAAAGCTACTCTGTATTTTTCTTTAACTGTCTGTCTTGGTTCCCTTTTTAGGTGAAGGACACCTGATTCTCCTTGCCTACCTTGAGAATAAACACATTCCTTTTACATCCTTTATTTTAACTAACACATATTTAGCTGAAATATATGTCCACACAAGGATTTCTTTTTCAGCCTTGCAGGTGTATACACAGTATGCTTTATGCTGAGATAAAATGTGTCATTATAATGGCTGTGATTTTAATGAAAATTTTAAATTTTGGAATGTTGAAAATGTATTATGGTTATTTGGTAGAACCAGTTTGAATACTATAGCCTAAAAATGGTATAGTTGACTTAACAAATTATGAGCTGGCAGAGTAAGACTTTCAAACAAAAAGTAAAGTCCTTTAGAAGTAGGAAGACTTTTTAAGGGTTGAAGTCAGAGTTGGGGCTGTGTGTAGACATGCTGACTTGGCAAGAGATCACCCCCTCTGAAGATGATCCATGAGATGCCTGCTTACTGGTACTACAGTGGTGCTTAGATCTGGTGGGTGTAGGTAAAAAGAAGAACCTACCTGGAGAAATAGGAGATGTGTTCTCAAGCCCAGGCCTTTATTCTGTAGCGTTTTGAACATATTTGCAGCATTGTGGCAGGTTGGTGAATTTGGTTGGATTTTGGTAGATAATATAGAGTGTGAATTGTCATTGGCTTAAGAAACAAATGAACAAAAATCTTTGTTCTCAGTCTAACTGCTGAACCTATCTTAATCAAGGCCTTTATCTAGTTTTACTATCTGCTGTAGTTTTTCCCTTTTTTCCTTCTTTGTCTAGCATCTTTCTCCTTTAGGGTTCAGTTCTTGCAAGCAGAAAAGGTTGTTATGCAGCATACACAGTGGGAGAACAATTTGACTATCTTAGAGCATTTGGGACATTCTTGGGGAATAAGTTATATATGAGAATGTGGTGTGTATTTGGCTTCTTGCAGAATATGCCAAGTTACTCAGACTTTTCAACTCATTGGCTTCTTGATTCTCCTGAACGAATAGGAGCCATTTCTCTTGCAGAAACCCTTATTTAAACAATGAAAACTTCAAAGATAGGGAGAAAATAAAATCAAGTTAATTTGGTACTAAACTACTGCTCAAATGGTTTTATCTCTTAAAAGGTTCAAGTAGAGATTAGCTTAAATGACACTGAATTTCACTTTTCCTTGTGCCTATCTTGTGAGCATGCATCCTTGTGAAGAAGTCTCTGTCCATTCTCTTTAGTTTTGTTAGTATAATCACATGAATGTTCATTGCTGTTTCATTTCCCTTTCCTAAAGCAAATCTCTCCCATCAGTAGGCCAGGTTGGCTAGCAGAATACCCCGTTCCGGTTACAGAGCAGTGAAATCTAGTGCTATACTCATGAGTGAAGAACAAAAACAGCCTACCCGATTGCATGACAAAAATAAAGTCATATATGAATATCTTTAAGTAGGAAGTTTTATCTATCACCTTTATTAAAATAACTACTATCATGCATGGAGGTTATTTCTCTGGCTACTACTACATAATCACATTTGTAAACCTCTCACATTAGGAAATACTGGAAAAGTATTATGTTGAAAGGATTAATTCCGGATGCACTCAATTTGCTGTATAGTAAAAGGGAAAATATTTTTGAGATTGAGTGGAACCATTTAGTAGCTGGAAAAAACTGACAATGAGAATAAATCTAGCTGTTGGGCATTTTAACACTGGGAAGACTATTATTTTACTTAGCTTCCTATCGTTTACGTATTTTCTTTGTTAAGTGATGGTTTCTATAGTTAACCTGTAGGCACTTAGTAACTTAGTAGAAAAATGAACATGTAAAGTGATTTTAAAGTTAAGTGTATTTTTATACCAGGCACTGTATTAAGCAAATTTCTGTTTTTCAGAAGGTAGTTGTCTGTTTTTTTCTTAACTTTTACTTTGAACTTCAAAATCACAGTAAAGTTGAAAGAAGAGTATAACAATGAATACTTTTATTTACCTTTCTTAAATTTATCAACTGTGAGCATCTTGTCCATTTGCTATATCTCTGTATTTAGATAATATATACATACATACATTTTTTTTTTCTTAACCATAGGAAAGTAAGTAGCAGGGATCATGGTACTTTATCTTTTAGTACTTTTTGCACATATACCTCATGAATAAGGACCTTTTTTTCTTATGTAATTCAGCACCAGCATTACATGAAAATTTAACTTTACTTTAATACTATCTAATACCAAGTCCATGCTCCATTTTCTTCAGTTGCCCCATTAGTGTTCCTCATGTGTGTTTTTTTGTTCTCCCCCCCGCCCTCCAATCTGGAATCCATCAGAGATTATACATTGGATTTGGTTTTCATATCGCTAGTCTCTTTTAATCTAGAAACATTACTCTGCTTCCCACTTTTTCTCTTAAAAGGGTTTTAAAGAGATGTCTTTCTTTTGGTCTTGACGTTTTGATGAGTACAGATCTGCTGTTTTGTTGAATATTCTATGGTTCTACAGATTGATTATTTCCTCATAGCTCGGTTAAGATGAAACATCTTTGGTGAGAATACTGCATAGCTGATGTTGCCATCTTCCTGTTGCATCATGTCAAAGGGGACACAATATCGCTTTACCCTATTACTGATTTTTTCCTTTGGTTAAAAATATACACTCACTTAGTTTGGGTAGATTACAGATCTCTCCATTTTTGTCACTTTAAAACATATTTTGGGTTTTATTAGTACATGTTCACAGTACATAATGATTACATTCATCATGGGGAGTTGGTACATGGGTATAACAGATCTTAATTCTTTTTTCATCCTCTTCTCTCTTCCATGTCACTAATAGTTTTAATGTATTTATATCTATTAATATATTTATATCTATCTATATTTAATATGTTCACTTAAATCATGAATTCATACAGATGGCTTCAGTCCCAGCTTAACATTCCAAGGGTTGTTTCTCTCCATCTCCCATTCCTTATTTTTATCATCTGTCCCTGGTGAAAAATCTTGTTCTCAGCATATGAATATCTTCTTAATACAAAATAGTTGTGGAATTACTCCACTAAAACACCTGTAGACAAAAACTTAACAAGTAAATTTCAGGGGTTTTTTTCCTTCTTTTTGTCATACTGAGACATGACAGTATTGTGTTCTCAAGTTCACAGGCTACTTCCTTCTGTGTCTATGTGTGTGATCAATTGATAATATAATTAGGATCAATTGTTTCTGTTTATATACAATTTCAAGTTTTTTCTGTTGTTAATTTTTTTTAACATATAAATCATGAACATGAGTCAAAAATGCCCTATATTTTCTTCTCCATTCCCATAAACCTTTGCTTTAGTAGCAATGTTTACTCGTTTTTGTACAGCCATTCTATTAAAAATATGTTTTCTTTTTATATTTTTACACAAATCTATATTAGTATCTGTGCCTTTTCTTAATTTCCTATGTTTATTTTGATGATTTCTTGTCATTTGACTTTATTTTACTACAGAAGCCAACTATTGTACTATCTTTTGTTGTCTTTGAATGGTGGGAAGAATTCCGTGTACTTTTTTTGTTTTAATTCACTAATTACTTGCCAGATAAAGACTGCTCCCTTTCATATTGTTTGTCTATGATGTTTAATAACTATGCCACAACCAATTCATCTTTTACCTTTTGTTTTATCCTTCTCTTCAAATAAGTTGATCTTTGTCTCGAGTCTTATTTCTGCCCATTTTCTTTATTTTGTATAACATACTCTAAAGTGCATAGCTGAGATATGTTTTGCATTTAAACCTCAGACCGTGTTCTGATATTACCTATTGGACATCTGAGTTGGGATCTTCCACAGTTATCTCAGATAATGTGAATGAGAAAACAGCAACTGTAATTTGTTTAGTGTCTTCATTCATGATCTCATTAATTCTCGCTATTGCCATGTAAGTCATTACCACTGCTGATTTATTTTACAGATGAGGAAACTGAGAGGTTGGTAGGTTTCTTGTCCAAGAAGCTCAGATAGTGTCAGAACCAGGATCTGAGCCACATCTATGTTCAAAACTCAAAATTTTCAAAACTTAACAATATTTTCCTAAAAGCAAGATTTCTAAAACTGAACTTGCCATCAGTTCTCCCGATTCTTCTCTCTGTCCTATATTTCATATACTAATGCAAGGTACCATATCCCACCCATGAGTTAAATAAATCTGGGAATACTGCTTCCATCACTATTTTTCTAATAGCAGCTAAGTCTTGCCCATCTTCATATTACAGATGAGGGAAGTAGACTTAAGCTGGTATAACTGCCCTTAATTGGTCCATTTATCTCGAGCCTCATTCCTTATAATGCATCCTTAATACTGCTTCTAGACAGATTTTTCTGAAATGCTTATTATATTGTCTCTTTCTAGCTTAAAATCCTTAAGTGTATTCTTGGTACCCTACAGGTGAAGCTTACTATCTTTCATCGTGGCCTACACTTTTTCATTACCTATCTTGTCTTCAAGCTCATCTCTTGCCAACTGTCCCCATTTTAGGATTGCTAAAGTAAATGTGTTCCAGGGCCAGGGATTTAGTTCAGTGGTTCTGCCGCCTGCCTCGAAAGCTCAAGGACCCGAGTTCGATCCCCGTTACCAAAAAGAGAAAAAAGAAAGAAAAAGGTAAATGTGTTCCAGATGCCTGAAGCACACTTATCTCTATGGCTGATCCCTATATTTCTTTTGGGATCCTGCTCAAGTGCTGATTCTTTGTGGAGACTTCGAAGACCTTCTTAGATTTCATTTTGTGTGCTCTTTTTTTGTATTTGCCTATAGGTTTTTCCTGACTGACCTTGCTGTCAGACATTCTTCTCAGAATTGCCCAAGTCTCCTCTCTATGTCTAATACATATTTTCTTTCTGTCCAGCTTGTTTCCACCAGCAGAAATGTCTATCTTCTATCGTTCATGTGGGTGTACATTTATATATTTTGTCTAATTTAGATACACATTTAATTGTTTAATATAATTAAATATGTGTATTATATATAATTTAATTACTTATATTTTAAATAATATGTATATATTTTTGGCACTGGAGATTGAAATCATAGTTTTGTATGTGCTAATGAGCATATGCTCCACCACTGAGCCATACCCCAACAGCCCATGTTTAAATCTTGTACATATATAAAGGCCTAAGGGCAGTGTTTCTTAAGTCTTACATAATTTTCCAGTCAAAATATGTATTCAACTTTCATTTTTTATTCTTTTTTTTTTGCCTTACTGGGGATCGAACTCCAGACCTTGCGCTTGTGAGGCAGGCGTGGTGCCACTGAGCTAAATCCCCAGCCCATTTTTTATTCATTTTTGTATCTTTAATAGCACAGAGCCCAAGGCATAGCACATATGCATAGAACATGCTCAACCAACATTTATTGAACCAATGAATGAATTGATGGTGTCCATTAAATTAATTTCCATCTTTTAGCGTAAGTGTGAATCAAAAACATGATACTAATTTAGAACTGAAAGCCAGTTTAAAAACTAATCACCCCAAAGATTGTTTATTCAGTTGACATTTTCCTGTTATACAATATGATTTCAATATATATATATATTTTTAGTTCTTTTATTGGTACATTTTAGGTATACAGTTTGTTTACATTTATCATTGGGTGTTTGTACCTGTACATGATATATCTTGGTTCTTATTTTTTTTTCCCCATTACCTGTGCACCCTTCACCCCCTCCACCCTTCCCTATTTACATAGATTTCATTTCCATTTTTTTTTTTTCTTTTCTCATAGTTTTTCCTTTCCCTCTTTTCCTTTCTCTTTCCCCTCCCTTCACTCCTTCGTCTTTGGGCCTTTTTTCCTATTTCAAATGATCAATTATTAATTTTAATCACTTTAACCCTTGTTTACACTTTCAGTTTCTCACACTAGTGAAACTATTCGGTATTTACACATGTGTGTCCTATTTATTTCACTTAAGAATATGGCCTCGATAAGCATCCATTTAGCTATAAATGACTCTAGTTTCTCGTTCTTTATGGCTGAGTAGTACTCCATTTTATAAAAAACCCCCACATTTTCTTTATCCAGTTTCCAGTTGATGGGCACTTGGGCTGCTTCCAAGCTTTAGCTATTACAAACTGTGCCACTATAAACATGGGTGCACATATATCACTGTGGTATGATTCTTTTAATCCTTTGGGGAAGATACCCAGCAGTGGAATAGCTGGGTCAAATGGGACCTCTAGTCCTAGTTCTTTGAGGTATCTCCATACTGACTTCCACAGTGGTTGCACCAGTCTGCACTCCCATCAACTTCAATATGTATTTTATCCCTTTTCATTTGTTGTGAGTATTAGTAGTTGGGATATATAATTTGCACTAGGCCTTATTGTTTGTGAATTTAATTTAGTGGTTGTCTTATCAGTTTTTAGAACTGTAATTCTTTTGGGTTTTTTTTTTTGGTACAGGGGATCGAACTCGGCACCTTTTGCCGGAACCACTGAGCTAAATCCCTGGCCCATAGGACTGTAATTCTTAAAAATTGATTGTTCTCTTATTATGGACACAGAGGTATCAAAATGCCTGATTCTTTCACAGACTGACTTCTAGTGTTTGTTCATACTTGGTTGTTGGGAAATCACTGGAGAGATTTAAGCTACCAACTCAGATAAGGGAATCTCTTTTCATTTATTTAATCACTCCACAGTTCTGGGATAGCTGGATTTTGAGTCATTGCAAGGACCGTATCAGAGTTGAGGCAGCAAACCATGAAACTTATCTTTGAGGCCATCTGCTCCTCTTTACCTCAGCTTTCATGAGAGTCTTTCTTGTCTTCAAGCTGAGATATATTCTCAGAGGTGGTGAACATAGGGAAATTTAAACCTTGGAGTAACAGTTTTCCTTATACAGTAATAAAGATGTACGTGGAGTCAGTGGCTACAGAATCAAAAAATACATCACAGTAATCAGATCAAACATGAGAAATGGCTTATTGCTGTTTTTAAAAAAATGAGATGGGTAAGGCAGTCTGTTTTGTGGAGATGCTTCTACTATTTGGGTGACTATACAGTTGGTACAAAATAAGACTGGTGAAATGAAGCTTATAAATTGGTTGTCTGCAACTGATCTAGTTTTAAACAAAGATCTCCTTCTGGTCTTATGTGGAAGATGGGAGATATTTTGTGTGCAGGTAGAGAGGAGTGTATATTTGCTAATATGACTTGTTTAAAAGTTTGTTCTTTTCTGTGAATATAGAGGTGGAGCCACTCTAAGCAGAGTTTATTGCTGTAATATTTTTAAAATGCGTTTGTAGCACTGATATATCTGTGACCTTGTGAAGGCATTTTTGAGAAGTAGGGGTGGCTAGCCCTTTTTCTCACTGTCATAAATGATGCCTACTCAATAACTCTGCCTTCTCAACAGTCTCAGGAAGGGAAGAAGTGCCTATGGTAACTTGTTTTTAATGCCTTATTTCTAAAGCATTCCCTTTATAGGCACATCCAGATTTTTAGACTTCTCTTCTCCCTGCCTATGGCATGCATCCAGCCTAGTTGTGTTTGGTGCTTTAAATAATTTGAATTATGGAGAATCAGAGTATTTTATCCACGCTTCCTTTGTAGCTATATAGCTCTATATTGTCTTAGGTTACACAATTTGCATTCTTCAACTTTGTGAGTGGATTGTTGCAATTAGTTGAGATTTTGAGAGGAATGACATATCTTCTTTTATTTCTACCATGTTCCATATGCCTTTTCTTAGTAGACAATTTTTTTCTTGGTACTGGGGATCAAACTCAGAACCTTGCACTTGCCAGGCAGGCGTGGCACCACAGAGCTACATCCCTGGACTTGGTAGACATTTTTTCAGGAATTTACTTTTTAAGAAATCTTTTTAAGTTACTGGCTTAAACCCTTTCTTTATACTGTAACTCTGAATAGATACAGCCTTAACAGTGTGAACTACTGTTGAGTAAATATGATTTGATGGCAGTAGTCAAGAATTATGTCTTCAAAATACAAATTTTGTCAGTGTGCTTATATATAGTACACGATTGGTATTACTCAAGAAGAAGAAGAGATGAGTTAATCAATTTCTTCTAGAATTAAGTGGCTAATGCTTCAAGCATCCCATTTAAAAACAATTACATCTAGATCCTGTCTGCAGGATTGCTTATTTCATTATTCTGGTCATTTGCATGAAAACTAGTTGATGATTCTTTAAATAACCTGTCTGTTCAGTTTTCTTTTGATCCTGAATTGTTATTCCTCAAGCATTATATTCCATTCATGCAGTTGCACGAGTCAGGTCTAGAAAGTTAGGATTTCAGATTACGGTAGTAGCAGATTTTTTTCTTCGCCTTTTAAAACCAAAAATGATCTATTTTCATATTAATTTACATGTGATTATATCTCTTCATCCTGGTTTCATAAGGTGGGTGAATACAGAGTTATATTTTAATAGAATATTTTCAAGGTTTTAGGATTTTTAAAAATGAGGTCATCACCTCCAAGATTTTGACCTGAACTTTTCATGAACTAAGCAAGAAAAAAGTAGATGAAAAAAAGATGAATGTATAATATACCTATAATAGAATAACTGATCAAAGTTAAATTTATTTTATGACATTTGTCTGGTGCTAGCTTCCAAAGCACATTACCATTTCAACATTAAAAACTCCACATTTATATATTGGATCTCATAAGATTCACTTTGTAAAAATGTTTTGTTTTGTTTTTTAAAAGGCTTGAACCATCAAGTAAACAGAATGATTTCTTCAGGTTCATAACTACAAGGCTAGAAAGAATGAAACTAAGTTTATTAGGAGACCACATCATTAACAAAGGATGCTTTTTTTTTAGCTGAACTCTAGTCCCTCTCCATATTCTCCTTGGGTTCCAAGAAAGTGTGACTATGATCGCGGCAGAAAACTGCAGAAAGAACTGAGATTTTTGATGACTGGCATCAGTCTTTCCATCACAGGGATGTTAAGGAAGCAACTATCTTAGAGTTTGGTTGTTTCAAAGGCTTTCCATTTAAATGAGATCTTGACAGCATAAAACATTCTGGTAAGCAGATCCAGCAGGACTGTATGGATTGTATGGCAGATCCTGAGGGCATGGTGTGTAGAGGTAGACCCTTAAGGGCAAGTGTTTGAGGAAGGGGTAAAGAATCCTTTGTAAATACACCAGGAAGAACTAGTCAGAGGATCAGGCAAGTAATGTTGTGGAAGAAGGCAGGAGTAGCAGGTAGGGATTGAGCAGTGTGGATGTGGGATGGAAGTTATCGAAGTTACATTAGAAGTGAGTGAATTAGAGAGGAGGAGTTTACGTAAGCAAATGAAATTAGACTGAAGCGATTTAACCACTTACATTGACTGGTAGGATATATCAGTGCTAGAACCAGCTTCCAGGTGTTTTATTTGAGTCCATTTCTTATTAAAGTACACCAGTATACCAAACTGTGTCTTTACGTGATATAAAGAACTGAGAGTCAGTACAAACTGTCTGTGTCACTTAAAATGTTTCTAAATTAAGATTCTTGAGGTTGTGGTGTTGAATAAAGAGCAAATTAGTGAACCTCACAACTGTCCTTGTATTTCAAGTCATGAATGACAGCTTCAGCAGGCTTAGGTGTGGAGGGAGGATAGATCCAGGCTGTTTTTCTGAAAGTGTGCTGCTTTAATAACCGGCACCAGAACACAAAAACAAATTCTAGTGTAGTGCAGGGAGCACTTTCAGGATGACAGGAAGAATCTAGGTCATCTTAAAGGCAACTCTTTTCTTTAGGTAGATTAATGTCTGCCACCCTGGTTTTCAGCATACTGTGCAAAGTCCAGAAGACTGTGCGTGGTTCTTGCCTTTGTCTGTTTTCTGGTGCTGCAACAGAGTACCCAGGACCATGTAATTTATAAGGAAAGGACATTTATTTTGACTTATAGTTCTAGAGGACCAAGAGCAAAATGCTGGCTGGCATCTGTATAGTTTCTGGTGAATGCCTCATGGTGGAAGGGCAAATGGTCACATAAGGAAGAGGCAAAATATGTGGGGTGTAGGTAGGGATGAATTTGCTCACACTCATAAGAACCAATCCATTCCTATGATAACCAGTCCAGACTGGTGAGAAAGATATTAATCTTTCTTCAAGACCTCACGTCCCAGCACCACTAAATTAACAACTAGATTTCAACATAAATTTTGACGAGGACAGCCGTATCCAAACAATAGCAGTTCCTTAGCACATATTATCAGGAGGCATCATGAATTAAATTGATATGTAGGAGCATTTGATCTGAAGTTGAGTAGAGAGGGCGTAACAGTAATGTGAATTTCCTTAACTCTTAAGGATACATCTTTGTGGGGTTTTCACTTACTGTGTTTAGGAGATAACTGATCTTCTAAAGGCAAAATGATCAAAAAACTAGTATAATTCTGTGGTAGATCTCTGGAACCTGAGCTTGGTAGCCTTGCTTGCTTTCTCCAGCTATGCCTCTCTAGACTGTCCAATAGCACTTTCTGGGATGGTAAAAATATTCCATATCTGGCTGTGCAATTTTGAAACCAGTAGTGACATGTGGCCACTGAATACTTGAAATGTACCTAGTGTGATTGAGGAGCTAAGTTTTAAATTTTACTTAATTTAGATTCAAATAGCCATTATCCATGGCTGTTGGTAACCATATTGGACAAACTAGCCAATAAAAAAAATTAAGAAGCCAAATTCTCATTCTCATCAGCATGAATCAGGGAGGGGAGGTTGGAAGTGAGGTTGAGTTATGTTGATATTCACTTGAAATTCAGTGTGTTATGGGTATCCAAATTGTGAAATTTTCGCTGCTTTTTTTCTAGCTTTTTGTGTCTGAAAGCCTGTGAATATTTTAATTGTCCCTTCCTCATTTGAAAAATTATCCCTTTTGGCCTTAGGAGGGATATGGCTCATCCAGTGCATAGATTAATAGCTCTACCTTGTCCTTATGGAGCTAAATCTTGAAGATTATTGTTACATGACTGTATTGCCGTATGCCAATTCACATTGTTTTTTTTTTTCTTATGCTGAAAGTGAGTGAAATGTGAAAAAAACATTATTCATTTTAAATAGTTTTGACTGCCAGGTTAATGTGTCTCTTAAGCAGAGCTTCATGAGGTCTGGCCATAGTAACTGCTTTTAACTTGATTTAAAGTTCTTAAACATTCTGAATTGCTTCACCTAATCTTTTTATACTGAACGTACAATTTTCAGGCTCTTCTTTATTTTCAAATCCGTAACTGACAGCTGCTGAACACCTCATTCAAATAGTTCTAAGAGTTTTAGAGAAAAGTTGGGACAGACGGGATTTACTGACATCAGTTGGATTGAGATATTATGGATTTAAAGATGATAGAGAAGGAGAGAGAAAAATATAAAATAATTATTGCATGTTCCCTGCTTTCCCAATGTTGGATTTGAAGTCTAATAACCAAAAAAGCTCAGGGATAGCAGAAGGACATTTGAGTTAACTTTCAAATCTTAACATATGGACAAAAATTTCATTTGAGAACAAATTTTTCTATATCCCATTTGTTTTATTAGATTTATAAAATATTAATGCAGACTTTGTATATATACCAAAACCTCAGTACCATATATTTTTTTTAAACAAACCTCTCACAGATTCTGTGAACTGACTCTGTAGGGGATTCTATGATGTCTAGTGCATAGCAGATATTTCCTAAATGAAATTAACCATTTTATGAGAGGAATAACATCATGTAGTCTTCTACTCAAGATGGCTGTAGGCTACAGTGAATATCGAGAAGCTTTAGAATAGGCTGTTTATCCAAGAATTAAAACAAATGTGACTGGACATATCTTATGTCCTTTGCTAGTACTGCCTTTTTTTTTTTTTAATGTTTTTTTGTGTATGCGTGCATGCATGCAAGTGTGTGTGTGTGTGTGTATGTGTGTATTACCTATTATGTGCTGCTATATACCTATTATGTGCCTTGGTAAGTAGTATTAGACTTGCAAAGATTCATTATATAGGATCTTTCCTTCAAGGAAAGATCTTTATATTTTAGGCTCTTATGAAGGTGACAGTAAAAATAATATGTGCTAAGAACCCTAGTACTTTAAGAGGGCTCTAGAACAGTGAAGTATCTAACTCAGGATGGATATTTTAGAGTTAAGAAAGACTTTCAGGGGGTCCCTTGTGTTGGGTCTTGAGAAATAGATAGGAGAGAGCCAGATAGATGCTATGAGTAGTTTTTCCAGGTAGAGAGGTGATATGTAGAAAAATATAGGAACATAAAAAGTATGGGGAATTCTGGGAACTATGAGTAGCTTGTGTGGCAAGGGGGAAAAGCCTTTGAGGGTAGGAGCAAAATGTGAAGCCGGTGAAGGTACGTAGTAGTCAAATCACGATAGACTGACTTGATAATAATGGGGAGGTGGACTTTATTATACAGAGAGTCTCCTTGGGGTGGATGTTAAATTGGTCAGGAGGCCGAGACCAGAGGTAGGAGAATAGTTAGGAAGATGCTCTGGAAGATCAGCTGAGATGATGAAGGCCTTGACTGAGGTATTTGGTATGCAGATTGGAAGAAAGTTGATTTAAGGGTGTATTTAAGGAGGTAGAATTACATGACCGATGGAGGGAGGGAAGAGAGAAAGAGTAGGTTAGTGGTTAGGTTCTGGCTTGGCCACCTTGGTGGGTGATGGGTCAGCTAGCAGAGGGAGGGACTTTGGAAGGTGAACAGACTTGGGGGTTAAGGATAAAGTGTGTGACTCTGGAGAGGCTGAGTCTGAGGCACATCCAGGTAGACAGAGGCAATAGCACTCCGCAGCACTCCTTTGTAACCATAGCCTGGGTGAGATTTTCTAAGAAAAGGAAGAGTGCTAAGGACAGAACCTATGGAAACAGTTACACTTAAAAGTAGGCAGAAGATGATAAACTAGTGAAAGGGACGAAGATGGAGGAAAACCAGGAAAGGCTTGTCTTAGCATCTAGGAGAGGAAAGGAATCCAAGACAGGAGCAAGCAACGGTGTTCTAGAATACAAGGCTAGAATACAAGGAAGTCGGAGAGATAAAGGAGCTGTTTATGGCTGTAGTGCTTAGGGGAGAGCTCTGAAGCTCTTTATGGGGGAGCTTCAAAGCAGGGAGTGTGGCAATCAGATTGCAGTGGGTGGAGCAACAGGAAGTGCAGAGTAAGTGGCAATATTGTGGACAAGTGGTGTGAGGTTGGCTGATGAGGGAGAAGGAGGTAGAAATAAGCAGATAGAGTACTAAGGGAAATTTTATGTATATTTTAAATCAAGAAGACTTGATTATATAAGAGGTAGTACAGAGTGAGATGGAAGATGAAGGAGTGGGAATTGATCTCTGACTCAAGGCAAGGGTAGGCTTAGGAGGAGGCAGTTGTTTGACAAAGTAGGGGAGGCCATTTCTTTCTTTTGGCATGGAGATAATGGGAAAGACCTTCAGAAGGATGAGTGCAGTAAGATTGTACATTTCAGGGCTAAGGACAAGAGGGAGGAAAAAAAAAGGGAGGAGAATGGGAAGGAGGGAGCGAGGACCTCTTGGGAATGCAGAAGTCCCTGTTATACCTGCTAATGGTGAGATGGAGCTGGTGGGAGAGAAAGCTGGAAGGTCAGCTGGGAAGGTTTGAAATATCCTCTGAGGGAATCAGAAGAATGTATAGAGCACCCCTCAGAGGCTGGAACCTCATTCTGCAGTGTCCTCAGTCTTCGTGGTTGCTGATTTTCTTATCAGAGCAGCAGACTGAATATCCCTCTTTCCCACTACTTTGGTACTACTGAGGTGTCCTTGATATCTTTGTTCCCTTTCAGAGGAAGGCAGGTCATCATGACATGAAATGTAGAGCTGAAGGGGACTTGAGAGAGCATAGAGACTAACCTCATTTTGTAAATGAGGAAACAGTAGCAGAAAAGTGAAATGACTTATTCAAGTAAATCCAAAGCCAGGGCTAAGCCCCAGACCTCTGATTTGTAGCCCAGGGCTCACTTCATCCCTTGCTACCTCCTTGATAAGGATTATGAAGAAATCCCACTGGTTATAAATGCTCTTTAATTTCTTATTTTGGACACTGGGAATTATACACCATTTTGTTTCTCTTGCAGTTTTTTTTCTCTTCCTGGCCAGGTTCAAGCAGGCATAATTTTAGAATGCTAACAAAAAGTGAACTTATGTATTTTTTTCCAAAGTGGAGGTGATATTTGATTAGATGAGCATATTTGGGATTTGTAAAAAGGTAGAACTTAATACTGAAGTGTTTGAAATTTCTCTTATAGAACCTGAGTTCGATCCCCGGTACCAAAAAAACAAAACAAACAAAAAATAATGTGGAATTATTCACTTCTGTATTTATTGATTCTAGCTTTCATTTATAATATATTTCAAAAATATCTGTTAGACCTTAGGCATTATGATGATACAGTAGCATAGAATTCTCATATCTGTCCTACTGTCTGTTGAGAATTGGAACTTGTGTTAGTATTTGCTCCATCCAGGGGTAACTTGTGTATGCTTCTTTGGGATCTGCCATCCAAGTCCTTAGCCTAGGCAAAAACTAAGAAGCAGATAATAATAGTATGTCTGTTGGATAAACACGGATTTGGCAGGAATGGATTAGTGTGGAACGGGGGACCCTTAATTAATTATCATTGTTTATAATACATTTTCCTCCTTTGTATCCAAGAATGAGAATAATTCAACAATACGATTGATAAATAAAACATAAAAGGTCAGTTACGGTTGCCCTGGCAACTATACTTCTCAGCAAGTATTTTGTTTTGTATGAACTATGTCCTGGGTGATTTACTGGAAATCAGACTCTGAATGTCATGACTTTTTGTATTTAAATTTCTCAGGCATTCATTTAGGAGTGACGATTTTGTAGTTTTTTTGGGGGGGCTGGGTTCTGAAGCTGTATGTGTGATGGGGATCCTTGTGTTTTTTTCTTTTTTTGGAGGACAAACAGGAAACTGATTACAGTGAAATCTATTTGAGTTTATGAAGAACATCCAAGTCTACAGTGGGATTTAACCATATAATGACAGTTTAGTCCACAACAGACCACATAATGGTGGTCCCATAAGATTACAATGGAACTGAAAAGTTCCTATTAACATCAGAGTGATTGATGGGCTGGGGATTTAGCTCAGTGGTTCCGCTGCCTGCCTCGCAAGCTCAAGTTTCCGAGTTCGATCCCCGGTACCAAAAACAGAACAAAACAAAACAACAACAACAACAAAATCAGAGTGCTTGTGATGCTGCTGGTATAAACTTGCCTACTATGCTGCCAATCATATTCATATACACATATACTGTAGTATATATGGACATGCAGAGTATAGCTCATACAATTGTATAAAATATGTAGTACTTATGATAAATATTACTGGTTTATGTATTTACTGTATTATTTATTGTTATTTCAGGGTGTGTATCTTATAAAATGTACTGTAAAACTATGCTCTGTTAATTCTGGTCGCAACCTAGTGCAAGTCATATTTGCTGTCATCCTTTCATTGCATCACTTTTCTTTTTAGCTTGTGCTTGATTTAATCTCATGTTGTTTTGTTCATTATGGCCCTAGGAGCAATGGGCTGTTCAACACACACACACACACACACTCGCACACTCACACTCCCCAAGGCATGCACACATTATAGAGTACACAGCCTAGTCAGGTATACCTAACCTTTTAGAGCTGTCAGTGATAACAGACAGCCCACTGGGCATGCATGCCATAGGTTCACCACCACTGGGGTAGGTGTGTAATACTGTACATATACACTCTAAAGTTCACACAGTGATGAAATTAGTTAATGGCAATGTTTCTAGGAACATATCCCTATCATTAAATGACACATGACCTTATTTGAATTTTTGTGACATATGAAATTTCTTAAAACTGCAATATTTTATATAGAATTTAGACAAAGTATACTTTCTAATAAGTAATCAGCAATACATTAAACCATACTTATTGACTTAATTTCTATGCAGTTACTTTTGAGTAGAATAAATTATTACCAAAAAAGTATTAATGATGAAAATCAAAATAATTAAGCAGTTAGAGGAACTGCTATCTTGAGGATTCATGGTAGTATGAATTAAAGTTAAGTGAATGATTAAAAATAGTTTATTCTCTGACCCCCAACCAAAACTGTATGTTAGCCTACAGAAATAATTTTACAAGTGTACACATAAAAGCTTAGAAAGATATAATTCCTGCATTATTTTTAATTGGAAATAATTCAGAATAATTCAAATGTCCAACAGTAGGAACTGGCTAAATAAATTATGACCAGTCCACATAATGGAATTCTTTGTAGCCATTTAAAAAAAGATGTAGATATATATTTATTGACAGAAAAAGATTCACAGGATTTATCAGTGGGTTTAAAAAAAAGCACAGAATATTGGAAATGTAGATGATCCTAAGTTTTTATTATAATTAATGTATAATGCCATTAATATTTAAAATTTGAAGAACAAACACAAAGCTCTGGTTATCTCTGGATAGTAGGATTATAAGGACTTTTCCTTTCGAAGTTATATTTGCATATTGTTAGAAATTTTTAAAATGAACATGGGTTACCTTTGTAATTAGAGAAGAAAAAAAGATATAGAGCCTGCTATTTAAAAGGTATTAAAAATCAGTTGAAAGGAGTGCTGCGTATACATACATTAGGCTTGAGGGAGCCTTTGTTGACTGTTTTTGTGTAGGTGTCTGGGAGTTTGAAGAGGTTTGTATTCGTATCTCTTGAGCCATTATATTGATTTTTAACCTCTTCATAGATGTGTGCCATCTGTTTTGTTTTTTCGCATTTCAGTTGTTTTCCAAGCATCTTTTTTCTTTAGATTATCTCTTTGCCAAGCATCCTGTTTTATTTGCTACTGAATATCTTTTGATGGGGTTTGGTTATTTTCTTAAAGCATTACTGGTATCCCGAACACTGGAATTTAAAAATTTTAAAATGATAACCTCTGTATACAAGGGGATTTAGGAATAGAATTTGGGATCCCTAGGACTTCATCTAGATAGGATATTCTAAATCCCTACTCTATGGTACCAAATGTGCAGGTTTCTCCTTTTGTATTTCTGTGTATCTGGACCCTAGTTATAGCAGCAGTCTGGAGAAGAGACTTCCCACTTGCATCCAGTTTGTCTTGCAGAGGAGTTATCAGTGCAAATAGGATTAGGAAGAAAATGCTCATGGGCTGGCCGTTTATTGCCATTTTCAATGTCTAAGCTTAGTTTGTTAGCATACAGAGTGGAGCAGAAATTACTATTTCAGGCCCTTGCTGTGAGGTTTACTGTTTTGGTACCATGATGATATCTGTTAGGATAAAAATGCATCATAGGGTAGACCTTGGGTCACAGTGTTGACATTGTGGATACACAAGGGGTAATCAAAATACATGGCTAATGTTTAATGTTTAAGTAGAAAAATTTATTATTGTAAAAGACATATTGACATTAATCCCCCTCAAAATACTTGCTTCAAACATACATATTCTATCATTCTTGCCATTTTCTGAAGCAGTTCTTGGAAGTCATCTTTTGTGAATGTTTTTTAAGAGGTGTGATTAAAAAAAATAACAGTGACTGCTGCTGCCAAGTGCAGTGCAAAAGGTAGGCTCCGAAAAACATTATGGTGTATCTTCATTCACCTGTTCACCAGATCTGGCACTGTGAGACTTCTGGCTTTTACCCAAAGTCAAAATGACCATTTAAAAATGTAAATATTTGAATTGATATAGGACTTTGAGGCAGCAGTGATAGTGCAACTAAAGACCTTGCTTTGAAAAGTGGCAGGAACAAGGAGATAAACGTGTTTAAAGTGGCGGAGGCAGTATTTTGAGGGGAATTAATGGCAGTGTGTCTTTTACTGTAATAAATTAAAAAAAATTTAACCTTCACCTTATTTTTAATCATACCTTTTATATTGTGAATCTACTAATTTTTTTTTTTTTTTGTAGCAGGGATCTATCTCGGGACTTTGTGCTTGTGAGGCAGGTGGTGGAACCACTGAGCTAAATCCCCGGCCCACGAATCTACTAACTTAATACAAATTTAGACATCTATCTGTCTTTCTATCTATCTGTCTGTCTATCTATCTATCTATCTATCTATCTATCTATCAATCAATCTATCCATCTATATTTTATCTTCTATTCTGCTTTGATTATATAAAGCTGGCTAGGTTATTCTTTCTCTTGGAAATAACCATTGTATTATTATACTTGGGAAGAGAATGGAAACAACTTTAAAAGAGGTTTGGATAAGAGGTTACTGTAATCTAGAAAAGATTTAAGACAGTATTTTTCAATTTTTTTGTCATGACCCCTGCCACCGTATGCACAATAAGTTTATATGATGGATTATCCTTTACTGTGTTCATTGTACCTTGATTTTTTTCTTCAGTGTGTTCTCATGTTTTCTATTCTTTTCCTTTTCTAACTTTATCTATATATCTTGTCCACCATCATCCAATTATCCTACTTTATTTTGTCTTGTCCATTTCTAGTCTATTTCATTAAAATGCTGAGTGGGGACTACTAATTCTAAGACCCATTATTTGAAAGCCATTAATATAAAGGATGGCAGATTATAGTAAATAAAATTAGCAAAGGTTTTAGGTGTTATATTTATTTGGGTGTAGTTTGTTGTTTTCTGTGGAACTCAGTATACTGTTAACTTTCACTGATGCTATGTGTCCCATGGCTTGTTTACTGGCATGGTAGGTTACCAAGATTTAAGCTTCCACATTATGAGATATATACAGATACATACAGTTACTGATTTTTAATCTTTCTTACAGACTCTAGGGAGTTAAACCTTTTCTCACTGTATAAATATTGAGTAGTCTGAGTATCCAATGATGGTAATAAAGTTTGCATTTTCTCAATATGGATTATATACTACAGAATGTTTAATTCAAGGATCGCTTTCTCTAACCACCTAGCAGGTTCCTGGCTGCTCCTGCTGCCATCTACTGACACATGACCAGAGAAGGCAAACACATCGTAATATTGGACTAAGCCCCACAGGTGAGGTAAATGTGCTTTTGAGGGAAAAACAAAGCAAACAAATCATCAGTCGCCTCAGTACTCTTAAAGACCACATGGGAATGATCGTGTATTATCTGGCTGTGGTTGTTTTTCAGTTTTGACTTTGTTCCTAAATAATTTTATAACTGAATTTTAATCTTACTTTTTAGATTATATAACCATAACATGTTATATTCTTAATGCTCTTGACAGTACAGATAGTATATATATATATATCTTGTGTTTACTGTAGAAACCAGTTCTGTACTTGGACATAATTGATCTTTGAGAAATACATCAATTTGAATGTGAGTTGTGTATTAAAATATCGAAACAGCCATAACAGCAGAATAATTCAAAATTTTTTTCTTTTTGATATTTTCTTGACAGCGTCTCATTATGTAGTTTAGGCTGGTTTTGAATTCACTATAAAGGCCAGGCTGGCCTTGAACTTGTGGAGATTCTCTTGCTTCCTGCTCTGGAATGCTGGGATTATAGGCATGTGCCACCATATTCAGCTGGTTTCATTTATTTTAATAGCAAACTTATAGAAATAGCATAAAAGATAGTCAACATTAAAAGCATATATTTGCATGTAGGAAACTCAGAAAAGCATGGTTAATAGATGGAGTCTACTATATGATAAAAATGGTACAAATACCTTTTACTTACTGTTAATAACAAATTTACTTTTTTTTTTTTTTTAAAAAAAATCCAAATGCTTGCATTGTTCAGGAAAATTTACCAGATTTATTTATAATTGTTTTAAAATTGAACCATTAAAACTTGTTCACTAAAACAATGCTTGCTTGGATGCTTAATGTTCCACATGTATATTAAAAATTCATACAAAAATGCAAATGGAAAAACTGCTAATACCTGGTTTTTGTCCCCTAGTTTTCCACTCACATTCATACACTTAGTTACCTTTTGACCCCACAGAGTGGGAGATACCTATCAGTAACAGAAAGAAATTATTATTATTATTTAGAGTGAAACATTTTTATGTCACTGGATTTTTAAGCATGTTTTCCATATATGTGATGTACTAGCTGGGTGTCTTTGGCATTTTTCATGGTTGGCATGATAGCACACAGCTTGGTTTCTCCAAAAAGGCCAGTCAGATAAGTATCGATTATCTCCTGCAAGGCACAATAGCTGTGCTGTGACCTGTTTGAAGTCCTGACCAGTTTGTTTCATCAGATGCTGAAAGGAACATTTGTGAATCAGAAGATCAGTGGACTTCTGATAAGGTCTGATTTCATGGATGCCCCCAGTACCTAACAGTCCTGACCCGATGAGGTTCCTGTGCCCTTCTAGTAGAGGGTGCTCTTGAGCAGCTTCTATGTGAGATGGCTTCCTTGCTGCTCTACTCCTCCTTGCTCTGCAGGCATTTAGCCTTGTGTGGGCCATGGAATAGAGACCTCCTCACGTACCCCCTTCTTCCATCAGCTAGAGTCAGCATGGGTGTTAGAGGGTGGCTTCTGTGGAGACATTTAATAATTAAACATTTTACTGAATGCTTGCCATGAGCAAATTATATTCACCATCTTACTGAGTTCCCACTATTCTGCGAGAATGAACTTTTTTCCCCCTAGAGAGCATTTTGTATAGTTAATATTTTTAAGAATTTGTTTTTAAATTTACATACACAAAAATTCACCTTTTTGGGAGAATAGAGTTTTGTGAGTTTTGGGACAGCTATAGAATTGTGATGACTCATGGTGGCATGCCTACCATGATCAGTATACAGTATCTTCCCTTGCCCAAATCCCCTCGTGCTGTGACACCCTGAACCACTGATCTGTTTGCCATTCTTACCATTTTGTTTTTAATAATGGATGCAATATTTGAATCTGGCTTCTTTCACTTAACATACTGCAATCTAAAATTTACCCGTGTTGTTGAATATATCAATAGTTTATTCTTTTTGTTGCAGAGAATTCCTTTGTATGGATGTATCAGTTTACCATTCATCCATTGAGGGAGAGCTTGATGTGACTATAAATATTTGCACACAGGTTTTTTTATACACACAGGTTTTTGTAGGCATATGTCTAACTTTTTAAGAAGCTGCCACACTTTACCAGAATAGCAGTACCATTTTGCAGCCCATTTTGGAATTCAGTTCCAGTTGCTCTACATTCTTGTTAGCACTTTATAATTGTCAGTGTGTGGGTTTAATTTTAGCGATTCTGATAGGTATACAGTAGTATATCACTATGGTTTTGTATATGGTTTAGTATATCACTATTTTCATAATGACTGTTGCTTTTGAGGATTATGTGCTTATTTGCCATCTGAATATGTTTGGTGAGGAATCTATTCCAATATTTTGCCCATTTAGAAACATTTGGGTTGATTCTTTACACCAGAATATTAAGAGTACTGGACATAAGCCTTTTGTCAAATGTATGGTCTGTAATTTGTCTTTTCATTCTTTTTTTTTTTTTGGTGCCAGGGATCAAACTCGGGTCCTTGCGCTTGTGAGGCAAGCGATGGAACCACTGAGCTAAATCCCCGGCCCTGTCTTTTCACTCTTATAATAGTAGTAATAGTATCTTTCTCTGAGCAAAAAGCTTTTAATTTTTATGAAGTCCAGTTTATCAGTTTTGTATTTTATGAATTCTGTTTTCTAGGACATAATGAAGAACTTCTTGGGTAGTCCAAGGTCATGAAAAATTTGTCCTGTTTTCTTCTAGAAGTTTTATAGTTTTACATTTTGCTTTCAGGTCCCTGATTCATTGAGTTAATTTTTCCTTAAGGTACTGGGTATAGCTGAAGTCTACCTTTCTTTGCATATGAATGCTCATTTGTTTCAGAAATATCTATTGAAAAGATCCTTTCTCTTTCAACTGTTAAAATTGAATATTTGCATGGTTCTGTTTTTGGACTCTTCTGTTTAATCAATGTGTCTACCTCTTTGCCAATTGAGGCAGTTAATTTTTAGACTTTGGATCACTGATGAGGAGGCCGAGTCTTAGAGAAATTCAGTGCTTTTCCTAAGGTAATTAAACTAACAAGTGATTGAACAGGTACTCACACTAGATGGATTCTCTGGCTCTGATATCTGTGCCATCCTGAGCAGTTACACTAGCATCTGAAATAACTTCATTTTGGTTCTGGTTGAAATGTTTTTTTTTGTACTGGGGATCAAACTCAGGACCTAGTGCTTGCGTGGCAGGAGTGAGGCCACTGAGCTAAATCCCCGTGCCCCCCCCCCCCAATGTTTGGTTTTAAGGAAATATTTGATCATTTATGGTTTTGGAAGAGTAGATATGATCTCATTGAATTATCTGATATGTGAAATAAATTTTTTTTCTGCTTCCTAGGTCATTAATTACCAGATATAATCAGTTTTCAATATCTTTAAGTAGATATAATATTCTTTTTTAAAATACAAGATGTATGTCATTTTCCTTTATTTTAAAGAGAGCAGTAGAAATATATGTTCCTTGTATGGCAAGGAAAGGATGTTTAGGATTTGTGAATGTGAGAACACAGATGGGCTAAGAGTGACTTGCATCCAGATGGCTTCTGTGAAGTACTTGATAAGAGGTGAAAGGGTGATGCTAATGTGGCAGTGAATAATAGGTTAACATCTCAATATTGGCAGACTGGGGAATTTTGAAGAATAGCATGGTTAGTTAACTTTTGAGGCCATAGTTGGTTAACAGTGTAAGCCTATATACATTGATCTGTCAGTGACTAGGTATATGTGTACACACACACACCCCTGTTCTATACACACCCCACTATATGCTTTTGCAGAAGCATCGGTAATGACTTCAGCCTAGGAACTCTGTTCTGATATAAGCTTTTCATTCTAAAAATCTACTCATGTAGATTCAGCTTTCTTCAAAAAGCAAATGATTCCCAAACCTGTATCTGTGTTCCACTCTGCTTAACTCTGTATCAGATACAGCTCCTAGGGATGATTTTTTTGGTACTGGAAACTTAGACATAAAACTGAGCTTTGTTTCTTTTCTTCTTCACAAATAAGCAATTACTCCCTTTCCCTTTTATTTTCCTCAGAATAATCTTCTTCTTTGGAGCCTCAGAACTATTTTTGATTTCTCTCTTTCTTATTATGGTGTGTTTAAATACAGACAATTTCTGCAGATTATTAACTTCTGTACCTGAACCTCTTGCGTGCCAAACCAGCTCTGTCCTGTTTTATAACCCTTGTTCTTGCTACTCTTTCCACTCAGAATGTTTCTCTTCTCCTTTACTGTTTCTGCAGATTGAAAACTAGAGCATCAGCTATCACCCCATGTATGAGACCCCAAGTCCGATACAGTGAACATTCTCCTCTCCTTGATCTTCTGAAACAGCCTGCATCATCTACATCCCCTGAGAGCTTGTTAGATGTGCCTTGCCCCAGATTTGCTGAATCAGAGACTCTGGGGGGTAGACCCTAGAAATCTATGCTTGACAAGCCCTGTAGGTTATCTGATGCATGCTGATGTTTAAGAACCAGAACCCTATGGAATCCATCTTCATACTCAGTCCCAAATTGCTGACTGGTCTTGCCTTTACTCTGTACGTCACTTCCATCTTTCAAAATCTGTCAGTTTTTCATTTTGAAAACCCATTTCTCCTTTTCTCAGTCATTTGGAATTCCTTATTTAAATATTAGGCCTCAAATTTGCATCCTTGAGGAAGTCTCAATTTTCCCTCTGAGCAACAAAGGCTTAATTGTGTTAATTTCTTCTTCCTGACATGTTACTCTGTAAGGGGCTTTGCTTGACTTCTGTGTGTTCTTTTTTTTCAAACTCAGGACCTTATGGTTGTAAGGCAGGTGCAGTGCCACTGAGCTAAATCCCCAGCCCCTATGTTCTGTCTTTTCGGGAGGTAGGGTGGGGTAATGTGTCCTCTGGACTGGCATGGGGGATATATTTGGTACAGATTTTTGGTATGTCAGTTTCACTAGGAGATTGGAGGGAAACTTAATTTTAAAACAGTAAATATATTAATGAGCAGAAAGAAAATGTTCATGAATATTCACGGGTAGAAATGTCTGTGCTCAGGCAATTTCTGGCTTGCCTAAGGTTGCCTAGGTTATTCATTTATCCCCTTTCCTCTGATGTTAGAAGATGTTCTGGTTAAAAAGCCTGGGATCATACCTCTGATGACATGCAGAAAGGGGGCATGCACTATAGACTGTGGGGCCACTTTTTTATATCTGGGCGCTTCGCTTCTTATAATGATTGATTCCCATTGCTTGGCCTCAGTTCCTTCATTTGAAAAATTAGGATAATATAGCCTACTTTCATATAATTATTGAATTGCAAGGATTAAGTGAGATTTGGTAGGTAATGTCCTTGTATAATCCCTACATTAGGTGCTCTATAAATGATACTTTTTCTTATTAACTCTACTACAATAGCACATTAAGAAAATATTCCACAGGAACAATGCTGTTACTGCATAGTAGGCACTTAGTAGGTATATTAGCTGACTTATGGCATTTCATGCTTCTGCTCTGTGCAGACACCCTATTTTGTACAGAGCTTCAAGTTTGAGTGCTTTATAACTGTTAAAGAATAGTAAGAAATATTACTTGACTTTCTGACAAATCAATTGTATTTCTTAAAATTTATCCATTAAACTTTAGTTTTAATGGATTATAGCTTACTTTCTAATGGTATCTGAAAGGTTTTTATGGGGCTTTTTGTCACTAGAATAAATTAGTCTAACTCAGTAGGCTCTTTGATGCAATACCCCTACCAAGATGTTGTTTCATTGTCAATGGCTAGTTCAGTCAGTGTTTTTGAAGACAGTTTCCAACTACTGTGGTACTTGCTTCTTTATGTATAGTTTTCATTCTTTCCTAACACAATTATCCAACGATCTAACGTGGAGGAGAACAGATGACATGAAAAGTTTAATCATAATAGCAACTGACATTGTCTAGTACATTATAGTTTACAAAATACATCAAGTTGTATCATATATTTCACACTATCATGTGAGGTAGGTATTACTGTTTTTTTTTGGCTGATCAGAAAATTGAGGGGCCGGGTTAGCTCAGTGCTTTCGCTGCCTGCTGCGCAAGCACAAGGACCTGAGTTTGATCCCAGGTACCAAAAAAAAAAAAAGAAAAGAAAATTGATGCTCAGCTTATTGACTGTCTGACGATCACACACTCAGACGTAAAATAAAGGCCCTGGAAGTTGAGGATAATATAATTAAATAAAAGTTGCACTTCCCCAAGGGTTCATACCCAGAGACAGCTTACAGATTCATGTCATCCAATTGTACTGGCTCTTGCAGATTGCTTATGTGACACAGGAGACAATCTACCCAGGCTCAGATCTTGGCTCTGCAACTTCCTTTCTGTGTGACATGAGGCAATTCTTTCACCTCATTTATACCTGAGGAGGTAAAGCATCTATCTCAGAATTGTATTAAAATGAGTTAATCTATGTAAAACTATAAAGATAGTGCCTGGCACACAATGAGCCCAATATCAGCATTAGCTATTATTATGGTTACAGAGGAGTAGATGAAGTGCTTTCCATGAAAGCCAAGAGATTATACTCAGCCATAATTGTAATTGTAGAAGTGGATATCAAAGCTTCCATAAGATTTTATTCTGATGGAGCTGTTTAATTCTTCAGCAGGCCTCTGATATGTTGGGATGTATAGTTTGCATTTTAGGAGTCACACCCTAGTGTGGGTTTTCCTGTAGTCTTACTTACAGGGTTTATTTAGTGACCCTGGGATAAATGAAAATTTGGAGCATCTGTATAATTTGTTGCTAAAACCTCAAAACCCACATCAGAATATAATACATTCCCCCATACCTGTAGACCCTTTATTTTCTAAAAAAAGCACAAGTACACTACCTACACAGCCATACACCCTTGGGATATAAAGTACCTTAGCCATTTCCATGATAACTAAGTTGTTAATTACTTTCCTTAGAAATTGTGGTTTTTCTTTTAGGATTTTTCACAAGTGAAACAAATATCCTATTCATAAAGTTTTGTCTGTTCTTTTCTTGTGGATTTGGCAAATCACCTGTTCTAGGAAAGCCTTTATTATTGTGAAGAAAGCTCCAAATCTGGCTGTCTTCATGCTTTTTCCTTTCCATTGCTCCTGTTTCATCTCACATAATGTAGTGCTGAGAATACAAGAATGACATTATAGTACTTACAGTCTTTTTTCTTTGTAGTTTTCTGTGTGACTTGAATTATTTTTTTTCAGCAAACATGTAATTGACAAAATGTGGAAAAATGATTAAATTTTGGAAATATTAGAAGTAGGGGATTAAAGTTTGTAAAATTGTGAATTATCCTTAAAGTTTACACTTATTTTTCTTATGAATACCGTGTACAGAATGGTTTTAATTAATTAAGCTTCTTTCTCTATGCAGCCCACAGACAGAATGTGATACTTGGTTATGAAATAAATTAATTTTAGAAATATATTCACTTTAATTTATTGATGGCTATAATCAAGATGCAAAACTTTTCTTAATAATTACTGCTAGGAAGAGACGTGTAAACTTAAGTTTATGACTTCTCCCCAGAGAATGTATGGATGTGACTAGGTTTGTGATTTTGGAAATATTTTAAGGTCCTTTTGATTTTTTTTTTTCTTTTGTTTGCACATCCTGACATTTTTTCTTTGGCTGGCTGTAGAGTAAGGAAAAAACCTTAGTGTTTGTATAAACCCTTTCAGTTTTGAAAGGATGAGATTAGTTTAGATTTCTTTTTTCCTTTGAAGAAAATTAAAATTACACTGGTCTTGGTTCAAGTACCTTGTAGGGCTCCTGTCTTTTCCATGCTTAACTCAGCCTTGGAGGAGAGCTTGGTGACAAGCCACCCATTTTTGAGTGTGTTTATTTCTTTTTTTGCCTTGCTATGCCCAGCACAACTCAAAATGGAAATGTCTTACAAATTGGGTGGCTTTGTAGCTGTGCGGCCCTGTAAGGATTTAGCAAACACTATAACTCTATGAAGCTCTTTGTGGGTGCCTTTTGTACTGGTTCTGGTATTTTGTCCATCATTTTGGGATCATGGCTTTTCTAAGCAAAGAGCAATCATGCACCCTCAAGCTTTTCTACCTTCAATCAGTTAGGTTTGCGTATTCCAGCTTTTGCATCCTGTGATTGGCAGCTTTTGTGTTAGGTACCCACTCTGAAGTGTTCCATATCGTTTAGAAGGTCGAAGTAGTCATCAGTGACTGAAGCCTAATTTATATTCTTGAATCAAAATCATTGTTGAAGAATACTGCTTCTCCACTACAGATGTCTTCTGCATATCATGAGTGTGTTCATCAGAGAACAAGCTCTCACCCGGTCTCTCATAATATAAAAGTGTTTTTTAATCCCTTTTAACAGGTACTGTCGCAGTTTATTTATAACCAGTGTATTAAAGTGAAAAATATTGAAAGGGTCTTAAGTGGAAGGTGGCTTTTGAAATATTGCCGTATTTAAATTATAGAATTTTGTCAGGCTGATTTGTGGAAAGGACAAGTCAGTGTTGGCTGGTAAGTGATATACTCACAGGCTTCCTGTAAGTTTGGGAGGGCTTTCTGCAGTGTGTGGAAGTAGATTGTGCATAATCTGGCTCTTGCAATTGAATTGATTGCTCCCTTGCATATTCATAATCATATTCATATTTGGTCAGCTCTTATGCTCTTTGACATTTCTGATATTTATGAAGCATGACATGTGTTAGAACTCTTTTGGCCTTCTAGATTTTCTACTGTACAGAAACTTGAGATCCTTATTGAAAGCGTGGTCAAGTGTTTCATTTAACCCTTTTCTGTCCAGACCAGATTTGATTTCACATATAGGGAAGCTAAAAGCATACTTTAATATTGGTACAAACGTGTAAATCTGAGGACACATTCCAAACATTAAAAATTTTTGTTGATTTATATTTCCACTTCATTTTCTTTCCATTAGAAAACCTCACCCGAGACTAAAGTTGTTGGGTGGGTATATTAATGGATGTTTATGTTGTCCTGTGACAGCTGGCTTTGTTTTTACAGGGCAGTTTATAGTAAATGAATGGCATGCTGAATATTTTACTGAGATTTCAGATTATCTAAAGAATATTTTCCGGTTTACTAATTGGTAGATAATGCTGAGTACATTGATGTTGACATGAGCAAATGGATTTAAAATTATTTGGAGTGAGCTTCATTAAAAGATGCTCTAATCACAGACAGCAGGAAATGTCAAAGTAGTACTGCCTTCATTGTCTGGGGTGGACCAGGAGCCTTTGCAGGTTTAGGGTGCTATCAGTCAGTGCTGTTTTGGTTTGGGGGTGCCACAGGGTAGGGTAAAAGATGGGGGCTTTTTCATAGCTTTTTGGCTCTCCATGTGTTTACCAAAATGGTAAAAACATATATTATTAATTACCTATGGATAAATGAACATTCTCTGAAAATAATAGCAAATTATATTGCTGGAGTTCTTTAATCCGTTATGGATTAGATACATAGAAATCATATTTCTTGCCCACTTTGGACTGCAAGTAAATTATGTAGTAACCACTTCAGCAGAAGTCTGTTCTAGAATTAAAGCTAATGTGCTCATCAAAACATCAAGCAAAATCTAGGCAAATTTATTCTAAATTCCCATGTTAAAGCTCATAACACTGGTTTAACTTTTTAAAAAATTCCTGTAGAAGATTATAGAGTTTATTTGATCAAAATTGACCACTTGGTAACAAATACAGGAGGTAAAAGTAACAGTAAAGAGGCAAATTCTGAATAAGACTTTTCAGGTTTCAAATCTCACCTTTTTCTTATACCAACTGTGTGACTTTGAGCAACGAATTTAACCTGTCT
Organism: Heterocephalus glaber; assembly: GCF_053883595.1. NCBI lineage: Eukaryota > Metazoa > Chordata > Mammalia > Rodentia > Bathyergidae > Heterocephalus > Heterocephalus glaber. The sequence continues at coordinate 31,425,864 of NW_028258294.1, read as the reverse complement.
GAACCTTAGTTTTTTGCTTTTTCTTTCTAATTTGTAAAACAGAGATACTAATATCTATTATTTTGTGAGGATGTGGGAACATCTGTATATCTATAACTATACAATGGTTAGTATAAGGCACTGGGTAAGGACTTCATCAGTGTTAGCTCTTATAACCTATGTGAATTTTTTTTTTCTTTCAGGTATCTATGGAAAGGCTGTGGGCCTCACATGCCAAGACATTAACCACAGATCTTATTTCTACTATTTTTAAAGTTTTATAAAAAAGCTTTCATGTCACTCAAAACATAGCTGTCTGGAACCATTAAAGAGTTTGTGATGAGGAACTTTTTGGATCTTGGATTTGAGACCACCTAAAATTCTTGCTGTAGGATTTTGGGGAGGTTTGCTGCAGTTATCTTTTATCTTTGATTACCATCAAAGTACCATTTTCTTCAAGCCCTGATGCGTTATGCTGAAGTACAGGCCTTCCCAGGCTGGTAATTATTTCACAGTAAGAACAACTCAGATGCAGGAGTTTGTATAATGCTAATGAACTCTAGTTACAAGGCAGGCAACCTGTTCCTTCCAGGTTCCTCATTAGCATCACATTTGCCAAGGTGCCCTGATAAGCATTTGTTGGGTTTGTGTGTCTTGTAAATAACACCGGCGTGGGTCTGCCTGACTCTGACATTCTGAGCTGGGTGCTGGATAGATAGGAGTGCTTCCTGGAAGTCACTTGAACACCTGGTGCCAGATTAGGAGATTGATGAAGTATACTGATCCTGATGTAGGATGTTCTGAACTACCCAAACAGCATCCTTAAGTGACTATATTCTTGCTTCAAAGCTTCTGGCTGTATTACATGTGAATTTGGTTGATGTGTTTGTGCAGAAATTGTCCCACTCATCTATTTAGTCAGGCTTTTGCAAGACAGCTGTGCATTCGATTTGTTTGTTTGTTGTTTTCCCTTAATGCCACAGTGTGTTTTGAAGGGAGGAAGGGGAAAAACAAAAAACTTCCCACTTGAATGACCCTATTAACTTTTCCCTGTTCCTTGTAAACCATGCTGGAAATGTAATAATCTGTGGTGGCTTTGAGTATGGGACACAGCCTCTGTTGACATATGTAAAAAATGGCACACCAGACTGCAGATGTGGTTTGTGGGTTAGTATGGACTTCCTTCATCAATGGGGAAAGGGGGCTTAATTCAGTCTAAGAAAATGAGAAAAATGCTTAAGGGACATGAATAATGTCTCCAATGTGCACTATGCTGCATAAACCCATTATGTGCTTTAATTTAATGTTCTCCGTAAAGATTCAGGACCTGTCAGTAGAAAGAAAGAAACAAGCAATCCATCTTCAGTGAATTGTGAATAGATTTTTATATTTTTAAAAATACACATTTACCTAAAACATACTTTTCCTTTCATTCAATTTTCCTCATGTTTGGTCCATTCCCTATTTTATACTGTCACTACCTAGGCTGCTTGTGAATTGTTTTGTTCACTGAAATAAGACTAATGTGTTAAATATTTAACATTGCTAATTGATTCAACATAAAGGAAAAGGGAATAGATGCAGATTGCCTGAGTCCCTGTCAGCAGACTTGAGCAAACAAGACTGCGGAAAGTCTGAATTGAAGATGATTCATCTCAGAGGCTTATTGGCCTGTGGATAATAGAGCAGTTTTTGCAAGTAGTGATTAAGCCAAAATGGGGGAGGGGGTTTAACTTGAACCTGGGAGTTGGAAAACCGAGAAACTAATTCTATAGAAAATTTGGCTCTATATTTTTCTCTCTCAAAGCTTTTTATTTTCACAAGGGTAGATTGAGAGATGACCAGACAGATGTGGTATTTCAGTGGTCTTATCTCCTTTGCTGGTTGGAAGTGTTGACACACTTACCCATACTTCGCTAAAGCAAGGTGGAATTTGCCTGTGATTTTAGTTGATGAGCGAGGAAGTAAAAACCCCAGTGGGTCAGTGAGAAATTTTCCATTATGAAAACATAACCTTTTATAGAGTACCCAATGGCAGTGAAATGTCAGATACTTAGATTTTTACAAAGGAAAAGAAAGCAGTAAGTTACCTATAATGTGATTGTGAAACGAGAATGTACATATAAACCTCATTCTCTTTTGATGTTGGTAAAAGCTAATTCTGACCCTGACATCCTTTTTTTGCTTTGAATGTGTGTGTGTATATATTAATATTATGTTAATATATTATATATATATTAAACCAGAAGAGGCTAATGACATGTTAAGAAATATAAATATTAGAGGTTTTAGGGCCAGGGATTTAGCTCAGTGGTTTTGCCACTTGCTGCGCAAACGCAAGGACCCGAGTTCAATCCCCGGTACCAAAAAAATAAAAAATAAAATAAAAAATTAGAGGTTTTAGCAAATGTTGACTTTGTATGTTAGTCATGTCTATAATTTTTTTGTTTTTTTCTGGAGGGGAGATGTTAGTAAACTGAAGCAGAGTTAAAATTGTTGTTTTAAGGCTTGTGTCAAAGGTACGTCGTAGGTGCTGAAAAAAATAAGTTTGATGAGATAAAGCAGAGAATTGCCAACTGGCATCCATGGGATTCTTGGATGAGGATTCAGGTTAGTCTGTATGTTCCTGTAAATGACATGCAGTATTGCAGTATTTTGTGTGCATTTTTCTGAGAGGATTTATGCCACCCTCCCTCTTGTCTTGGAGATTGAATCCAAGGCCTTTATATCCCCTGGCCTTTTTTATTTTGACACGGGGTCTTGCTGAGTTGTGTAGGTGGGCCTCCCAGGGTGGAAGATCCATGTTCTATTCAGTTCATAGAAGGATAGAATGCATTCTGAAATAAAGCTGTCTCCAGGTTCCTCCCTTTCCCTCCATGTTGCCGTGCTCTTCCCAGTGCACACCCATGAGTCTCTCTGCATCCCCAGTTCTCCCTTCCCCTTTAGTCCTTTCCCCCACTACCTTTCTTGTCGGTGCTAGCCATATGGACTGCCCCAGGACCTGGAAGGACCTTTCTTGCCTCAAAGTCAGAGAAACAGACTCCCAGGCTCTGCTGGGAACAGAACCATAAAGTCTTGTGATGCTAACCCCTTACCTTGTTGATACTTGGATACTTTTCAACATAATGATGGTTTGCTAACTTCCCCTTCCTTCTTCCCTCCCTCTCCTCCACATCAAAAATAAATTACTTGTAGAATATTTAATAGGTTCATGGGGTTCTGCTCTGGTGTTAGCTGTTTTAATTCCGTATGAGATGAGATACAGCACTTGTCGGCAGAGGCAGCTGATGATGTTGGTACACCTTGCTGAGCACAGGTCACAGTGGCCTGCAAGCCTAAATTGGGTGGTTCAGCAGAGGGAGCATCACGCCACTGAGTGGAAGGACTAACAGATAACCCTAGTGCTCACAGTTAGCTGCTAGATGTCATGCAGATGATATGCAAGGCTGTTCCTTTCCAGTTTTACTACTGCCTTGTCCTGGGCTTCTCTTGGGCCATTCATCTATCCAGCTGAAGCAGTTGGCTTTCTGAGATTGGTCTCGCAAAATGATACTTTTGGAGGTCAGCAAGCTTCAGTGGCCCTCAGTTAAGCATTATCTTCCTTGCCCGCCCCTTAGTACTTGGCACCATTCGTTCCTGTTTCCTTTTACAAATTCCTTCATTTGTTCTGCAGCACTGCCTGTTCCTTTTTGGATGGCTTTATTTGGTGGCACTTGGATGGCTTTTTTTTGCTTTCTCCTACCAATAAATGTTTCCTGATGTTTCTGTCCTTGGTCATTTTTTGCTTTATTCCAGAGGCCCTTTTTGGTCTTCCTAGATCACATTCCCTGCTCCAGTGTCCATGTTGCTTTCTTTCTGCCTGACTTTTTTTTTTTGGTATTGGGGATCGAACTCAGGACCTTGTGCTTTCGAGGCAGGTGCTGTCTGACTTAAAAAAAAATTCCTATCAACTACCTGGTATTCTTGCTGTCTCTTGGAATCCTGCTGTTCCCTCAAATTCCCTTTGTTAACAACAGAATTTTGTTCCATTTAGCTCTCCATTCCAATTACCAAACAGATACCTAAATACATCAAAAAGGCAAAGCCCCAAATCAGAAAGATTACCACCCACTCCTAGAAGCATCCACCCCTAAAAGCAAGGCCCTAAACTGACTAGTTCATCTATGTTTATTTTCTTTTTTATTTCATAGCTCCCCATCATTCTTTTAGGCAGTGTCGAGGGCTAAGTCTCTGCAGACATCTCTATCTTTCTTCTAGGCTTCATGTACATGTGGTTGCCAGGTTCTCTTGACCTTTCAAATGAAACATTTCCTACATCTAGACTTCCTGTTACCATCTCTCGGGATTACCATCTCTCTGGATCAGCGAGCCATTCCCTAATGGCATTGTCCGTAACACTTCCCGTCTGTCCATATACTGCGGACGGGATTTATCTTCCTTAAACGCTGTCCTGATCACTGCTTCACTCCCAAGTCTCAGTGTTTTAAAACTAAATTTTGCTAGTCTGCTGGTCTGGTCACCTCCTCTATGTGCATTTTTGTCCCGTCTTGCAGTTGTCCATGGTTCATAGTTTGTCACTCTTAGGAATTATTTTCCCAGCATTTATTTTCTCTCTTATCTGTGCTTTTATGTATGTTTATCCTGTCTGGCTCTGTGGCGCAATGGATAGAGCATTGGACTTCTAGACATATGTTTATCCTTTGCATTTCTACGTGAAGATGAAGTCTTCATTGAACCTTTGCTTTATCAGAACTACTAATCTTACTTTTTATATCATTTAGTGTAGTGTTGTGTTTCTATTTTATCACCCTACTAGATTATAAATACTGACAGAGGAACAACGTGTGTGTGTGTGTGTGTGTGTGTGTATGCTCGTGTGCATGTATATATGTATGTAATTTTTTCTCATTTTATATGCCCTCCCACAGTGCCATATATATGTGAGAAGCCCAATAAATATTTATTGAATGAATTAATGAGTGTCTACACTGAAATTCTGCTTAGGTTATCAGGCTAACCTAAAGTTGCTAAAGGTCTCTTGCTCCTAAAGATCTTTGGTCTAATTGTTTTGGAGCTTTTCTATTTAGCCATGCAAATTACCATGGGTTCATAGGCCCAAAACCTGAAGTAAATTAATCTGTACCTAAAGCGAACCAGGCTGTGGCTATATAAGGATTTTAGTGCAAGAAAAATGAGAAATATGGAGCTGGTAACCAGTTATCTATATGTGATTTTTTTCCCCCAAGAACATGGTCAATAAAAGATTTGTTCTACCTCTGATAATGTAGCCCAGAACCATGGCAGTACCTTGAAAAGAGCTGGGACAGGTAGAATAAGAGATGAGTGAAAGAAAGTATGACTATATAATAACTTCACTATTATTTAGTGAAGTTAGGTGGCTTTTACTATTATTTGTGCTTTCACCATTTATTGTCACTTTTTAGAAATTGTGGTGACAGTGTATTTAGAGGTCAGCCAGCAGTGAAAGGTTAATGCATGGCTTTTAGGCTCTCAGATGCATTCTTTTTTTTTTTTTTATCTTGGTACATTTTAGGTATACAATACATTTACATTTATCATTGGGTGCTTGTACCTGAACATGATGTATCTTAGTTCTTATTTTTTCCCCCGTTACCTGTGTGCCTTTCAACCCCTCCACCCTTCCCTATTTACATAGACTTTGTTTCCATTTTTTTTTCTTTCTCATTTTTCCTTTCCCTCTTCCCTTTCCCCTTCCCCTCCCGCCACCCCTACACCTTTGGACCTTGTCCTATTCAACTTATCAATTACTCATTTTAATCATTTTCATCCTTATTTACACTTTCAGTTTCTCACACTAGAGAAACTATTTGGTATTTACACGTGTGTCCTATTTATTTCACTTAAGAGTATGGCCTCAATATGCATCTCAGATGCATTCTTAACAGCATTTGGTTACTTGTGGAAGAGGATTTTGTCAAACCAGTAGGGCTATATGTAGTTGAGTTGTATTGTTTAGGGCTATTTGTAAATGTTGTATTGTGTGATGCACTCCCAGCACCTGGACAGCCTGGCCTTTGGGACCAGTCTTAAGAGCTTTTCACAGTTGTGGCAAACCAGTACTCATGGCCAAAGGGAAAAGGTTTTCATTGAGAGTCAACTGAAATGAAAAGGGTTGGTGTTAACCCTTGGGTAACCTGGCTGTATTGCAGCATTTGCTGCTAGGAAGTAAGACTGAGGAGCTTAAGGAAGCCTAAAGGTGGAGGTGTGGAGAGGCCTTCTGTAGAAACAGAATCTTCTTTGTGAACCTGCCTGCTAACTGGAGAGAAAAGGTGCTGGCGCTCAGGTCTGCTTCCCAGGTGCCAAAGCACCCGAGTACATCTGCAGCTCTAAAATTTAAATCCTGTTGGTGAGAAATCAGTAGAGGGTTTAATAGAAGGTTAAACAAATTATACATAAACACAGAAATAATCTGGCTTGTGTATGGAAAGGCCAGAAAGTCTGAGCATTATGGTGAAGTCCTAGGAGGTAATTTATTTTTTAAATTTGTTGAACCCACTGAAGCATAAGTGTGAGGATAAGGGAAACCACATGCACATGTGGTCCAGAATGAAATTCTTCAGATTTCTGAGATGGTTACAACTAGTGACTAAGCCCTTTTGAATTAGCTTTATGTGTGAAAGTCTTTTCAGTTTAGTCCTTTCTGCTTCACCTAGTGGTGGACCAATGGCTGGTCAGTGCTATCCTGGGACAGGATTTCTGAGAGAGACATAAGACCTTCCTCATCCTTGCTCTGAGTTCTCTCTCTCTCTCCCTCTCTCTCTCTCTCTCTCTCCCCCTCCCCTCCCCCTCCCTCTACTTCTTTTTCTGTCCCCCTCCCTCTTCCTCTCTCCTCAACAGAGGGGGTAGGGGAGGGAGGTCTTGGTTTCTTTTCTGGGGAGAAAGTCAGGTCTGTATATTTTATGTTTAAAAGGTAAAAAGCTATATCAAGAGATTAAACTAGTTTTTTTGGGTCTTGCAGTTAATTGTGAAAGTTGGGACCTTTTTTGGGGGGTGAGAGAGTAACTGTAACACTAAGATAAGAGAGTAATCTGCAGTATGATCTAATCAGAGGAAGAATCTAAAGGAACCAGAGACAAACCACTGACTGGAATACAGAAGTGCATTGTATAGCAGTAACACTCTTTTCCATTCATTATTGCAGTTATAATTATGGAACCCAACATATTTAATTGGCACGGTGTACTCTTCTCTACTGAATAGACTGCATTGTTTCTGTTTAAAAAAACCCTTGTGCATCATGAATCCATGCACATGTTGCTCTTTGGCTCTCGAGAGGTTTCTTTGTTTACATGATGAGTGATTAACTGAATTGTGCAGCCTTGCAGTGCATGATATGCAAAGATGAAGTGAAAGCTCTGCTCTAAGTTCGCGGGGCTTTGATTAATTTTAAAAAATATATTAGGTCAAAAAATCTATTGAGTCTTTGTGAAAATGTATGTCTTAACTTAGGAATATGTGAATGAAAATAACAGTTGAGTTTGTTATCTAGGCTAGTCTTTTATCTGAGTCCAGAATGTTAAAGGAAATGATGTTTTTGTTATCTGTATTCAAATTTGGGCCCCAGAAGTGATAATCCTGGAGAATTTTTTAATTCCAGAATCCTTAGAAATGAGAGCAGTGCTAAATGTGGGTGGGTGAGTGGGGGAAAGGGACTTCATATAGGAGTTCTAGTGAATACCAGAAACTTTTTTTTCAGCTTGCAAGATGAAATGCCTGCATGGAACAGGGGCAGAGTATAGTGTAATAACTAATAATTACAACTAACATTTATGAGTGCCTCCTGCCTGCCAAGCCCTGTGCTAAGTAAGCATTTTACATTCATTGTCTTGTTTAATTCTCACAACTATTCCAGCATTTACTATTGTGCCTGTTTTACTGATAAGGAACTGAAGCTCCATTTTCCTCTGTGATGATCACATAGCTATCAAAGCAGGCATATGGTCCCACCTGCCTGTTACCTGATTTTACTGTTTGTGGCGGAACATACTAGGGAGGCATAGCTCATTGTTTTAAAGCCTTTATAATTTTTTTTCTTTTTTTTTTTTTTTTTTTTTGGGTACGGGATATCGAACTTGGGTCCTTGCACTTGCGAGGCAGGCGGCAGAACCACTGAGCTAAATCCCCGGCAAGCCTTTATAATTTTAGTTATGTTGTTCTTCACTACATAAATGCATTTATACTTTTGAAATTAATCAGAGCTCGGTGTGGTTGGAGAATATCTCGAGAGACCTCAGTATCGCCCAGAACATCAGCTTATAGCTTCCACAGCTGAGGATGACAAGAGAGAAAGACGAGCACACCCATAAATATTTTCTGTGGGTGCTACAGGTAGGCCTGCTGCTGTTGGATGCAAAAGATCTCTAGTTCAATTTCTTGCTGGAATGGATTCTTCACAAATAAGGATAATCCTTCATTTGATGTTTACTCACATGGATTCCTTCTGTATTCTGTACTGTCCACGTCGGGCTTTGCAATTTTTATATATTTTTGCCAGAATGCACTTATTCATTAGCTGTTTTTATTAGTGTTACGGTTCAAATGACATTTTCCATTCTAAACTTCAATTTTCTGTGGCTTTTAATTTTACAAAACAATTACCTATTGGGCTGAAACTCCTTAGGCTGGGTTTCCTCCCAGAGAGGAGGTTTGTGGAAAGGCTTTAAAGTCTGTTCCACTTTTCTTGGCAGCCTAGACATTTAGATTCGTGTAAGTGCTCTTTAAATAAAGTTACAATTGCTTAATTATTTAAATAAACTGGAGCTGAATTACTTAAGGATTTTTCTGGCAAGACAAAATGTTCCAGATTTTTCTCCTACCCCACACTTAGGAATTTGCAGCCCTGTTTCTTGGTGTCTAACTAAGAATGCATTTCTCAACTATGTTTTGATAGCTGCAAATCCAAGGGCATTTTTTTGGAGCTTCTACTTAGGTTAAACCTGTGAATTTTAAAAGTAGAGTTTGGAATTTTAGTTTATATAAAATGCTAAGTAAGTATTGTCTTTTTTGTACATGATGATGAAACTGCACACATTTATGAAATTCAACTTGTTGAGTACCTGTAATGTGAAAGAGAGTATCAGAGTGGGAAGAATACAGTTTTGGGATCTGAAAGACTTAAGTTTCAATTCTGACTCTGCCACCCCTGCAAAGTTACTTAACTTCTCTGAGCATCAATTTCCTCTTCTGTAGCCCACCTTGTAGGACTGGAGAGGTAATTAAGGAAATGTATATTGGACCCCTTAATATACTAGTACCTATCAATGTAGTAACCGTGAGATCTATGCCAGGCACTATGCTAATGATTAGGTTCCCAGGCGGATGAGCTGATAGTCTGGCACTGGTAAAAAATTTCAAGCAGAGGGGAGAACATGAACAGAGGTAGCTTTGAAGACATGAGTCTTTCAGTTACTTGGGAAACCATTAATATTCCAGTGTGCCTAGTCTTAGCATTAATATAATTGGAAATATTACATTGATACGGTGTTTTAAAGGTTTATAATACACATAGCATACATTATTTCATTTGATCTTTGAAAAAACCCTATGTGGCAGACAGGGATTATCATCTGTATTTTATAAGGGATTTGAGTGATTTACCCCAAATCACACAGCTAGTTGAAGAGCTAGGATTAAGTTAAGGTTTTTGCATTTCTTGTCCACGGCTCTTTCTACTGTATCATCAACTAGTCATATGTCTTATCTATATACACAAGTGCTAAGCCTTTAATGATAATTTAATGAGACTTTTTGTAATGTTCTTTTTACTTGAACATTTTTACTTAAACTCATCTGACTTGAGATAAAGTTATATAAAATAAAATTAAAGTTATACTTTAGCCTCTATATGTATGTCACTTGTGATTAAAAAAATTAAAGGATAGTTATTTGTTTCACAGCAATGTAGAGTCCTAATTTTACCTTACGTGTGAGTTTATTTAATGTCTTATAATCTATAGGATGGAGGAATCATGTACTTTAATATACATTCAGATTAATTTAGTGAATATGCACTTAATAGCTTCATTCACCCAATTCTTACTGTTCATCTCCATTAATTACAGTAATACATTTTGAAGAAGTTGTTCTCTTTCAGGACCTGCATTGTATATACTTGATTCAAAAACATTAAATTCTTGCAGAAATTATTAAAGATCATAGCTCTTTTGTTGACATTGATTTTAAAAAGCAGATATACGAACAAGAAACTAACCACCCCCAGGCAACGACTTCCATTCTGTTTGCTCTTTAGGAGTCATGCCACTATGCCAGTTGTGGGATGATCAGCAAGACAAGCCGGAGCATGGTACCACTTCTCAGAGAGTAGTACTTACATGAACCCTGGAGTTGCCTTTGGATCCTGCCAGTTATTGGCATTTCTAAATAAGAATGCAGAGCACACTTGCACTGTCAAATTGATCTTTGAATATGAACTTGCTGTGAATGGATACAAATGCTAATGTATCAGCGATCTGTGAAATACTTCACCATGTTGGGCACACAACACATTGGCAGGTTCTTTTCTTTCCTGTGGAAGAGCAGTTGAAAGTACTGTCCTTTTGTTTTTGCAGGGAAGATATTTTAGTTAGGGAAGAGGTGGCTCAGGTATGAATATGAGCTACTCTGTTCATATATCTTGTATAACTTCCTGAAATATGCTGAGATTTTCGTAAAGGACTTCACGCTACTGGAAGCTTTTCCACAGGTATGAGGGTCATTGAACATTTCAAGAGCTTTTTTCACATTTGGAATTCTTAGCACATTATTATTTAGAGTAATGTTTGGAGATTTTCTAGTAGATGTTACATTTATCTGTATTTTGTGAGCTTTTTGTCTTTGAAGTATTTCTAAGGGTTACTCCTACCTACTGCCTGTACTGTGGAGGTTTTTGTCCCCCTTTTGTTTTTTTTCCAGGATGCATTGATAATTTATAAAGAAAAACCTGTTGAACTTTTTCAGTGGGAGTTGCCCATGAGGTTTAGAGCTTCATCTGTAACTTTTTGAGTTTTTACTTTGATTTTGCAATTGGTTGTTAAAAAAAAAAAAAAAGGAAAGAAACTTTAAGCTAGTAGCCGAGATCCAAGAAGGGCTTGTCATTTTAAAAAGAATCTGAACAAGAAAGTCCAGAAAGAGCTATCTTGGGCTTTTCTAAAGTTTTTCCCAGCCTCAGTTATTAGAGAAGTCATTTTTAACCATGGAATGTCAGGAAGGTCTGAATCTTACTCTCTTACACTTCTAACAAACTAGAAGTTCATATTTTAGGAGCTGGTGACAAGGCTGAGAGAGGCAGAGAAATGGTTTATTTCTAAAATACCAGAAGATAGGGTGCAAGATTTATCCTTTTAAGATAGATGGACAGATACACAATGTAAGAAACAGCAAGAATGAATGAATTTTTTTAAAGGAATAGTCTTTGATGTTAATTTGTGGTTTCTAACCTACAGTGAACTCTTTGTTTGTTTGTTTGTTTGCTTTGTTTTTTGAGACAGGGTCTTCTTATGTTGCCCAGGTTGGCCTTGAACTCTCAGTGTATGTAGCCCAGGCTGGTCTCACTTGTAATTTTTCCTGTTTCAGCCTCCCAAGTGCTGGGATTACTGGTGTGTGACACCACACCCAGTTTAGGAAGAACTCTTGAAGATACAATGTCTTTCACTTCATATAGAGAAGGGGCTTTGACTGTGGGCAGATGGAGCCTGCTCCTCATCAAGACATTAAGTATGTGTCTTAAGTCTTATCTCTTACTGAAATTTTGTGTGTTTTTTGGTCTTTCGTTTTGTAGGTGCTTTCAAGGAATTTGGAAGGTGACATGATGCTGGGTCTTTCTACTTTATGAGGTTACAATGAAACTCTCCCTTGACCCTGTGGCATATCTAGCTTCTTACAGTTTGAAAATATTTTTAAAATCCAGCTCCAGAGTGAACATGAAACACTGAGAGAAATGTTTGCCTGGCAAGCTGTGATTCTGCCCCAAGAGGAACTGTTCCACCTTGATTTACCTGGCAGGAAAGTATCCTTTGCAGACACTGCTGAAGTTTTTCTTAAATTCTTCAGCTTTACATCATGTCTCTGGGAGCCATTCATCTTTGTCACCTGCTTTACTTCTGCTATTTTTAGCCAGATGCCAAAGACCTTACAGCTTCCTCAAGTGAAGGATAAAGAATTAAGATCTGTTGTAAACAAAGGCTCATCACAGCACTTTTTTTCTTTCATTTTTCAAATTTTCCTTTGGGCCAACTAATTGCTTAGAACCTGGAAGACTTAGAATCTCTAGAAGAGAGACCTTTGTCAGTTTCACTTCCAAATTTATGGAGAAGCAAAAAGAACATTCTAGAAGAAATGACCGATAATGGAGCTACTGCTTCTCTTCCTTCCATGTTCTCATGTCAAACTGATAAGGGGTAAAATAATAAAAATTAGGTGGTGTACCTTTGACCAGTATGTCTAGGAAGAGATATATTTATGATCTAGATAGGGAAGGAGAGAGAGAGAGAGAGAGAGTCGGTCCATTCAGGAATGTGCCAGTGTGTGTTTAGCTCAGTTAATCTTGGTACTAGGGAATTATAAGATTTAAATTTAATTTTTTAAGCCATTGCATGGGGTAAATACATAATTTTGTGAGGGTTATCTCTTTGACCTATATTTGTGATAAGAAAGGATGCTATTTGGTGTAACTGTTGACTACTTCTGGGAAAAAACAGTTTGAGGCACATGCCCCCTGCTAAGTGCCTCTTTCTATGAGGCCAATGTGTGCATATCACTACCAGACTAAGTAGATGAGTGATGTAATTTTATTTAACTAGTCTTAGCTAATTAATTAAATAAAACTAGTCTTACTAATTAACTGATACAATTTTATCACGCAAAGCATTAGATGCCTGTAGGCTTAGCTTTTCCCTTTAAGAAAGCAAGAATAACCCAGTCATGCCTTGTACCCTCTATCAATCACTCTAATTTTGGCCCCTGAAACATTATTTTGAAGACTGAAATACAATAGATATTTCCCAGAAGTGGTATTTCTCACCAATGTAAACTTTGCACTTTGTTTTTTTTAAAGATGAAGAAAAATGTATAGTAAATTATTGTATATGGACAGAGCCTAGAAATTTTATTCTAGTCTACTCTTCTTCCAAGTTGAGTTTTGTGCTGGTCTTATTTTTATCTCTCCATCTATGTTTGCAGGGCTGCCTGTTTCCCCCAAGTGTTAATGTAAACACATTTTATTTTGAGATAGATCAGTTCACTTCCCTCTGGAAATCCATGCCTATAATGTGGTAAACCTCAATATAACTTTCTGGTCCGAATGACATTTCATAAATGTGTACAAATCAAACATACTCTTGATATTAAATGACAACATTTAATGCCTATATCAACAATTCACTTAAGTCTCATTTCATTAAAATACGCCAGATCTGAGGAGAAGCCACTTGTCTGAGTAGATAAAGCACTTGACTTTCACCTCTAGTTTCAGGGTTAAAGTGCAGTCGGTGAGCTGTAATTCAGATAGATTTTATAGGTTCTGGCTTAGGGGATTGGAACAGAAATCTAGTTCATATAATCAGGGGAAACCTGGTGTCACCTGGCCAAGAGAGCATCAAACTCATAGATTTTCATTTTATTGCCTATGCTATTCCACTGTTGTCAGGAATGATTTTCCTGAAAACACTTTGAAATTTTAAATAAGAAATTAGCATGATTAAGAAAATTAAGACTGGGGCCAGGGATTTAGCTCAGTGGTTTTGTCGCCTGCTGCGCAAGTGCAAGGACCCGAGTTCGATCTCTGGTACCAAAAACAAAACAAAACAAAGAAAGTTAAGATGATTCAGTCCTTGAATTATTCTCTTATTTCTTTTCCATCAGTTACAACCAGCTTCTAGCCCTACCTCTCAAGGTATCTCCTCCAGCCCTGGATGTCTCCTGTTTGCTCTTCCCAGGACTATCTTGGCTTTTCATGGTTTCCAGTCTGAAATCCTAATTTATGAACCTGCCTTTTACACATTAACTCCTCTGGTTGTTTCTTTGTAGTTGGGGGAAAAGCCTAGCTCCGTTAGGAACCCTTCCTACACTTCTATCTACAAGGAAAAGTGTTTCCTCTCTTGTATGGTCAAGGTATCTACTTAAAGAATACTCTCTTTTTTGGGATTGCTCACATTTTAAGATGAAGCCAATGAATAATCTACACAGTAGTCTTTTAGGGATATTTGAATAAAAAATAATAGTTGCTTATGCTTCTTTAATAATCCCATGATGTTTTTGTTTCACACAGCTCACTGAAGTTTAGGTCTAGGCTACAGTCCCATGTAACTATTTTTGTGTGGCACCTCCTGCGTTGTGAACTCTTGGGAAATGCAGGAGAATAGAGAGGGGAAGATTACCCTGTGGATGTGAGTGATTGTCACTTCCAAATGGCCACAAATGGAAAACTCTGGGATTGTGCTGAATTTTTATGTACTGTACCTGTGTAAATGCAGAAAGACCCTGAAATAAAGTACAGCTCCTTCCATAGTGGGACAGCGTAATGAGAAATAGGTGGCTGTGAGGTTTCTCTTAGGTCTTGATAACATAGAAAAGGCAGATAATTAATACAACCAAGATGACGGTGGACTGTAATTGGCTGTATATTATGTAGTTCAGACATTTCCCTCCTTTCTATCTCTGGGAGAAAGAAATTGCTGTAGCATATGTGTATAGAAGACATAAAACTTGCTACAGCAGTATTTTTATTTCCAAATTATTCTTAAAGCTATTTAAAAAGTCACCATAGAATGTGCTTTACAGAAGCAATTTCATGGCTCCTTTAGGTTTTTGTGTAAATCCAGATAACTGAAATGTTAGCCCTGATTGATTATTGAGAAGGAAGGAGGTACACCAAAGCTGCTGCTTTGGTTGGTTCAGGATAACCCACCATGAACCTGAGCCTGGGTTTAGGATAAGGGAATTGGGGCTGGGGTGAAGGATCTCGGTGAAGTCTCTTAAGTTCTTTCAAAGAATTTCTGTTGTGATTGGTAATGTAAGGAGCATTTGAAAGATGATCATTATATGAGAAATGTTTCCGAACTACAGTGGAAACTTGCTAGCTTTGGATCATGTTAATACTCCCTGGCAATGACAGCCATTTTCCATTCCATGAGATCAATTTGGAACTTGAGCATAATTTATGTCTGGTTCACAGTTCTTAAGATCCTATTTGGAAATGTCATTAAGGAGGATAAGGGATGTGATGAAAAATATGTTTTCTCATGTACCAAATCAAAGTGTATAGTTATGGAGCTGGCTATCTGTACTGAACAACAGTTAACAAAATGAATTAGCTGCTTTCTGCATTCAAAGTTGTATAATGTAAAATTCAGTGAAACATTCAGTAACTGGAAAGATCACATCAGCATCAAGGATGCATTTAGCAGGTTTCCTCCTACCATATTATAAGTAAAAGTATAGTGTAGAACTAGCAATAAAGGCTATAAATGAAGGTAAGAATTGTAGAAGATCTGAATGTTGAAAGATCAGTAGAGGAACTGTACCTAGAAACCCAAGCTTGGATGCTGGTAGAAGAAAAGTGACGGAAAGATGGGCCTTTGGGGACCAGTATTTTATAAAAATGGTGTTCTTGTCAGTATCTTCCATTGAAGGCTGCAGGTTGTTTTTTGAAATTGGCATCTGTCAAAATCCTCCTTAAGGCAAAGGACTGTATTTTTAGTGGTTGAACTTGCTAGGTCAAACAAAGTGAGTATGCCCAATACCCATGCTGTACAGAAAGACATGGGTGGGGTGAAAGGTGCTTTCTTTCTCTGGTTTTTATCAGTTTTTTAGAGTAAAAAGTTACTCCTTTAGTGAATGAATTGAATGAATGAATGGATAAAACAAACGACAAGATTTTTTTTTCCTGGAAAGGTTTTATTTGTTATAAAGAGATTTGGCATAATCTTGTTTTCCTTGGTATAAAATGAAAAATATAATCTAACAGAATTCATACTTAATGGGTAGGTGTGTGTGTGTTTGCGCGTGTGTGTGTTCATTCACTATACCTAATAATCAGATTGTTAAACTCACTAGAATGTTTGGAGCTGCAAAGCTAAGCCTCTTTAAAATATTGCTCAGTTACACACTGACTTAGTGAAATACTTGTTTTCATATAAAGCACTGAGAGCATTAAGTGATGGCATTGCTAGGAAACACACCTTACCACCTTAACCAGTAGATGCAACTTTTAAGAATGCAAATGTGAAAAACTTGACTGGAAAATTACAAGAAGCTTATATATTCTTGAATTTTTTCCATCTGAGTTTTAAATAGAGACTGGAGCTAGGAAGGGGCTGCTTCTGATTATGACTCTTCTAGGGGGAAAACAGTTTTACAGGACTGACCTTAAGTGCAAAATGGATAGTAATTGGAAGCCCTGAGGGGGCTCAAGAAATGAAGGCGGCTTATTGGTTTTGGCAGGGAAAGGGTTGGCTGGTAAGGCCATTGAACCCCTTAACTGAAAATGCTGACAAGCTGAGCAGAAAGCTTGTGTGCTCTACTAGACACGATCATTATTTTCATTGGCAGAATGTATTGCTCACAGTTTTGGGTAGTCTGTCCATTTTGTCAGTAATTTAATCTAGGTCGAAAAAGGCATGGGGTATAAACTGCTATTGTTGAACATCCCTGCAGGCATACCTGGCAGAATCCATTCTAACTTTTAATGAATTTTGCTTTATGTTGAGGTCCTGCTGGTGGCTTACAGTATCTATTCTGGGGTGTTTTAAGATGGGGGTTAGCTCTTGAAGTTGGACAAGGTGTCTGCAGAAAAACTGATGAGACCTTCCACCCTTTGTTTTCTAAATGATAATTAGGGAAGACTTTTAGGAGTAAAAATACTCCTAAATTATGTCTAAGGTGATAGTTTTCCTTTCAGAGGAAGAATAATTCTGAGGATTTAAAATAAAGAATTTGAAGACAGAAAATACATTTGATATAATCTATATTTTTATATTTTATTTTATAGTATGTGTCAATGATACATGACATCTTGAATAATGTATTTTCATAGTCCTTTATCCAAGAATTAAACTGGCACATTTACAAGAAGAGGGACTACATGGTGACTTTGTAGTATTGCTACTAACCTCATTCTTTTTCTTTGGGACTAATGCTATCCCTCATCTGTCTCTAGCATGCATTCATCAATTATTCTTATCTGTCTTTTTAATAATTTTTTTTAACATGTTGCAACCTATGAGTTGAGAAATGAGAAACTGCAGTAAGTACTAATTAAAATTTTAAAAGTTTTATATTAATAAATTTGATTCTGTGCATCATTTTGGAAATATCCTTGGCAAGAGAACATAAGACATTTTCCTACTTTGTGACATTCTCCTTAGGGTCAACCAAGAAAGTTGCAGAAGGAATTTTCTAAGGGCATGCTGAATAAAGGGATAATTGTGAGACAGCCCCTATTTTTTTTCTAATTAGATTTTTAGCAGAAACTTTTGGGATGTCTTATTCCTAACATAATCATTCTGCACTTATATGGGGATTTTTACAGTAGCAAGATCATATTCTGGCCAAAATAAAATGAGGAAGAGAAAGGATTGTCTTTTAAAAATAACGAAGACAGCTACTCTGGAGGCTTAGGCAGGAGGATTGTAAGTTGGAATCCAGCCTGGGCAATTTAGAGAGACCCTGTCACAAAATAAAAAGTATTAAATGGGCTGGGGATATAATAAGTGCTGCCTGGGTTTAATCCCCATTACTGGGGGAAAAATAATGAAGAAAGGAACTCAATAATTTATAGCTCTTAGAATGGTATATGCAGTTTATTGAACACTATATTTGAGGCACTAATCTAGGAACCCATTAATCTGTGGCTAATCAAAAGAGAAAAATCAGACACTAAGCACACCAGAATGGGGAAAGTGTACTCTTAATGTGACTCATTAACTGCAACAAGGAATGGAATAATGAGGGATTGGCCAGTAAGAAATAAAGAGAATTCTAAAGCATAGAAGAATGGCAGATACATGGAGTAACTACTACACTGGTGCTGAAATGGAGCACTCAAGGAAGAGCTCTGTTCCAGACTGAGATCCAGGCTGTGTCCCAGAGGATGCAGTTGTCGCTCACTGTGGGAGGGAAGTTGCTGTGGTGCTGCGAAGCTCACTGTCAGTCTGCCCTCTTGGTTGCTGGGGAAACTTCACTGGATGGTGTTTTTTTTAAGGCACTCTGATACAAAATTCCCTCAAGAGGGTGCTGGGAAAGCTGCTGGCCCCTGGTTGATTGTGATTGCCTTTGGTTTATAACATAGGACCCAGCCCTTGGGGAATGTGTGTGTACCACAGGAGCTGGGTACTAGAGAGGTCTCCTACTGCAGTGTCCCTCTGCTGATGGCTGTGCCAGATGGTAAAAGAAAAACATTTAAAGGGCCCAGATCCATATTCATAGAGCAGGCAAAAAAGGTAAATTTGAGGCTGAGAGGCAATAAACTAATTACTGGACAAATCTGTGCCACTTTTTTAGTTCTAAAGAGGCGAGAAGTAGTGAAATGGGACTATTTATCCCCTCTTGAAAGTGAAGAAATTTATTTAAGCCCAGAGAGATGAGTGACTTCTTCAGGGCCATAGAGCCAATAAATGGCAGATTCACATTTCAGGGCCTCTGTGCTTCCCCCTGGCCTCTCTCAAAAAGAGATAACCATGTGCAAGTGCAAGGACCCAAGTTCGATCCCTGGTACCAGAAAAACAAAAACAAAAACAAAAAGATAACCTGCAGTTAAGGTCCAGACAGGTACAATTGTGCCCAGTTCTCTTGTCTAGGTATTATACCAGAGATCACCATTAAACACATTATTTAGTTCATTTCTGGCTGGTCCTACAGATGAGGAAATCTCTGAGATAAGTACTGATTGTGTTTTTACTATAGGTTGTCACATTTTGAGACATGAAGGAATTGGCTGTACCTATTTCAGTGGAGTCTCTGAAGCCTCTTTTTACCAATATCTTAGCTGTGCTCTTATCACTTAAAGTTCAGATCCATACCTGTTGGTCCATTTGAGAGCTCCCAGAGGGCTCAACCTGGATTCCTTGGAGGAAAGGGACAGAAGATGATGGCTCCAGAGTTTTTATTTGAAGATTTACTTCCTCTCGCTTAGACTCTCCAAGGTAACATGCTCTTGGTGGTCTCCTGGTTGACACTGACTGTGTAGCCCTGCTCCTTTGGAACCTCTGCATCTATTAGGCTATATATGTTTACCTCATTTTGGGCAATAGATTCGTACCTCAATTTTTTCTAATAGAAGTGTCATTTTCATGCTGATTTACACTATAATTTCTAGAATTGCCTTATCATTTGACTTTGGGTAATTACTTAAACTCTCTAGAACTTAGTTCTTTCATTCATTCTTTAATCGATAAAGGGGAGTGGCCTTTCTAAAGCTACTCTCATCTTGAAAACACTCAGTGGCCATTTCTCTTTTAACATTCTTTGGCAAGAGTTCCAAACACATGAGCTGTCCATTGCCTGATCTCCCTGGCGAGTAGTTGGTGAACTACAAGTCAGTGAAAGGCAGCACAATGGACTTGTGAGAATGTGACTTTGGAGTCAGACTCAGGGTGGGTGGGAGTCTTAGTACCACTTGATAGCTAGGAATCCTTAAATGAATGATTCATTTTGATGTATCCTAGCCTTTCACTTTGTGAAATGGAATAATAATGCCTGGCCTATTGTGTTCTGATGAAGAGTGAGGGAAATAAGATGTATATAGCACTTTGCACATTTGTCGGCACAGTTGAATTACCAGTTGTGCCTGGGATCTAACAAGTACTCAATAATATCACCCTTTTCAACTGAAATGCTTACATCCACTAGGGGAATTTTTTCTATGCTGAATCTCTTCATAAAGTAAATACTTTGTATATGAATAATTACAATGAAGTTTATCTGTCTTATAAGCCTTGATTATACATATTCTTCTATTTTCAAGTGGTACAGCTCTATACCTTTATTAAATTTCTTGTTAGTAATTTTCTGACTACATGGTTCTTTTTTCTTCACATCATTATTACATGGTATAATAGCAGTAGCAGTGGTAATGTTATTAAGGATTCAGTCTGTACTAGTCTTTATTCCAGGTAGTATACACTTAACTAGTTTCTTTTAACATTTGTAAACCTTTTATTATTTCTGTTGTCTAGATGGGAAACTGAGGCAATGGCAGGTAAATGACTGCCAAGGTCACGAGCTGGTAGGGGGACAGCAGTCTGTTTCCAAGGCCAGTGCTCTTCACTCCTATATCATATTGCTTGGGTCACCTGTAGTTTTGAAATATACTTTACCAGAGGTCACTGATGAAAATTCAATCAAATCCAAATGAGCCTGACTTTATAGTGAAAAGAAGGCATATACTTCAAGATGGGTTGGCATAAATCTGTGTTTAAGCCTTTAAATGCATTTTTAGGGGTATTGCTTTCCCCTTCACATAAGCTTCAGAAATCAGGAAGAGCAAAAGCCAAACATACCTTTTATGTTTTAAAATTAAAACTGTCTTTCACACACAGTCTCTTGTCATCATTAGCATCCTTCTCGGCCTTACATTTATTTAGCCTTACCTCATCTATCCCCCAAAATGTAACAACAGCAGTAGTTTCATGTAGTCCCATCTTCCTTACAAGGGAACTGTGGTTAGTTTATCCTTAATCTGTTTATTGTGTTTGTTTTGATTTTTAAAGCTGATTTTCTACTAATAATATGAAGTATTAGTGAGTTTATATATATATATATATGCTGTATTTACTATGTAGTATGTACTATACACTATTTTATATATATATATATTTTTTGGGGGGGGGATACTGGGGATTGAACTCGGGACCTTGTGCTTGCGAGGCAGGTGGTGGAACCGCTGAGCTAAATCCCCGGCCATATATATCTCCATCCAGTGGCAACTTTTCAGATTATGTGAATAAGATTCCCACAGTTGTCATCTGGCCTCCATCTTGTAAATGCAGAGATCCAAGAACTGTGTAACCTGAATGAACTGTGTGTTCAGATGCCAACAGGTTATTCTATTTCTCCTTTTAGTAACAGCATTATTTTTACTGTTAGGAAAAAAATTGGCTTGGTAGACTTTAGGAACCACTTTAGTCAGTGTGGATAAATGAAAAAACACAAGTGATCAGCTTTCATCATGACAAATGGAAACTGTCATTTAATTTTTATCCTCAATTATACAGCTCAGACCAATTTTTCAGGTGGAATGTTGGAGCCATTAAAAAGAAATAAGTAAACTATACTATATTCCATCATTTTTCTGGCAGCTAACCAATGATCTGTAGTCTTATTACATGTACGTTTTTATAGAGATATTTTTCTCTGAAGTTTGCAGAAGGGTTTATTAACTCTTTCTTGATTTATTCTGGACTGTATTTTCCCAAATGAATTTCTCTTTTCTCTTTATCACAGAATGGTGGTTGAGATTTACCTTTAGTTTTGTCTGGAAACTATACTCATTTTCATGTTTTATGTTCTTTGATTACTAGAATTGAATACAATGATTTTTTTAAATTTCAGCTGAAATTATGTTAATGGTCCTAATGTTCAGTATAGTCCATGTTAATTTGGATTTCAGAATGTAATTTGTTAGAAATATAGTACATGACTAGAAAGCAATCAAGCACCTCTGTCTCCTACCTTACCATGATATGGAAATAGTTGGAGAATCTCCAAAAATTCTGCTCTGTTAGTATTCCATTCTTTCACTGTAACACTTAATAAGTTATGTGTTAATTTACCTGATTTCAAGTACAGTGTTCTCTAGTAATTTGAAATTTGGGTACTGGTGTGTGTACCTTCAGATTTCCTGTTTTACGTTTGCATCTGCAGAACTTAACAGAATGTTGTCATATCTGAGTTATGCAAAAGAAATTTTGAATGACTAGTTTCTTATTTCCTTTTGGAGCTATTTATAATTAGAAATTTATCAAAACATTGAAACCTAGGCTTTGCCTGTAGACTCCTGATACCCTTTGTAACCATGTATGTAGTTTTTATTCCACTAGAAAAATTTGCATGTAGCAGGTAGTCTTTGAATTTTGCAGGTGAGAGAAATTGAGATCAAAGTTATTGATATTAAGAATTCCAGAGAGAGGGATTGCTTCGATTGGAACCATTGACTTCTGACTTCTAAACCCTTTTTTCCTGAAGTCATACTGCTTTGGGGCTTTGTGTTTAAATTGCACAGCCTTCTATTATTAAAAAATCACTGACTTATTTTTGATGTACAGTTAATACATAAATTGGGGCGAGGGTGATGGTGAGACAGGTTGTTTGGCTTTTGGAAAAGCTAGTTAATAAGTGAGGCCTATTTTGTGTATATCTTCATATGGATTGTTTTTTCTGGTGTTCAAATCCTTTCCCTTTCATTCACCTAATTACTAATTCATGGGAGCATTTGGCTCAGAGCCAGAGAATGTTTATATGTACTTGACTTTAGTATCAAAATAGTTAAATTTAGTTTTCAATAAAAGAGGTACTGGAGTCTATTATGAACAATAAGAATTTTTTTTCAGATGTATGTCATAGCATATGCTTAGAGGAGAAGTGATACCCTCTTGTATCTACTATAAAGCTGTCATCTGGTACTATTACCTTTAGGATATGCAAGTAAGCTTATAAACATGCTGATGAAAGGATTCTTTTGGCTTGGAAACTTGTTAAGTAAAAGATGTTAAATCATATATTTTGTCCTCAGGGATAGTGGGCTAAACAATTACACTTATCATTATTAATGCCTGTAGACTCCTGATACAGAAGAAGCGAATGGCTTTTTTTAAGAGTCACTAGAATATGAAGAGTTACTTTTAGTCAGGTTCTTTATTGGGGAATATTAACATATTAGTTTATCTTGGCCAGCAGCAAAAAATCCTACAAGTTTGCAGGTGTCTTTCCTAGTTTTCTCTACTAGTTATAGGAGGAGTCAACTCAACAAAATAAAACATTATTGGTGGTTTGTCATAAATAATTACTTGTGTTAGGTGTCTATTTTTTTTAGGTGTCTTATTTTTAAAGCTACATTAGGCCTTCCAATGGGAGGAAGAACTCTTGGATTTGACTAATGTACCTGCACCGATGGAGAGGTGGCGATTTCTATCTTTCCTCTTGTGTTATAAATGAGAACCTTTCTTTGCCCTTTTTTAGTGGGTGGTAGTATATTGGGATTTGGGATTGATCAGTCGTAGAATTAGAAAATCAGAAGGGACCTCATTATAGTACAATATCCCCAATGCTTTGAAGTAGGTTTTTTTCATTTTTGGACAGCTGTAATATTAGAATAATTTTTCCTGTATTATGATTGTATTTATTACTCTCTTTAGTGTCTGGTCATTGGTTATTTGCCTTGTTCTTGTCATTGTCCATTAGTGTGACATCCCTGGCTGTGCAGTCTTTAATTTAAGTTCCTTTATATATTAAATGCCTTTATATCTCTGTGCCTTTGCATGTGCTGTTTCCTCAACCTTTCTTGTCAATCTAATCATTGAATCATTCATTTCACAAGTCACTTTGTACAAGAGTGCTCTCCCCATTTCCCCCTCCGTAGTTCCCCAACACCTTAGATTGCTAGGTAGATTTAGATGGTCTCTTCATGTGGTACACCACTACTCTCTGCCCTTTGGCTCACTTTTCCTCTTCCCATTAAGCACATGCTTCCCTCTGCCTGTACTGATTAGATACTATTTCTTTTGTGTGTTGCCCTAGCTCCATATTGGACTGAATCATATCTTAATAGATCATACAATATTGAGTGGCTAGTAGAGTGTTCAGTTCTTTGTAATACTTTATATACTTACTTGATATCTTATATATACTTTATATATTATACTTTACATATTATATATACTTTATATATTACTGGATATTTGTTGTTCCAATAAGCTTAAAGTAGAACTATCCTTGTTTTTCCCTATAGGTGTAGCTTTTAGGATGTCTCCTTACACATTGCTCATTGAACTTAAAATCAATTGAAACTCTCAGGGCTGTCAGAGTTGCCTGGTTTAGGATTTGGGGGATTGTAAAATAATGAGAAGGGTGCTGACGGTGCCATAGAACAACTTGTCATTGATTTCAGAGCCCGTAGTCTTTCTAAAAATATTAGCCTGCAGTATCTAGGTGACTGTTGGAATGAGAGTCAGTACCTGGTTCGTTTTCTACAAAGTTTGATCATATTTGCAAAGTTAACATAAGTAAGCAGTTTTCTCACTCAGAAATCCCTCACCTAACCTTTCTGTTATGATAGAAATTCAGTTACTGTTTCCAAGCAGAGTGGCCTTAATGTTTTCTCCAATATTTTGCAGTTCCAGGTAAGACCTGCAATTATAATTGTTAAGTGTCCTGGTCAAAATTAAATACTATATATATTTTTTAAGTCTTGGGTTTGTCTTTTGATGTATTATGTCTTATGATGTCAACTTTTTATTACTGTAATGAAATACATGAGGGACTTAACTTAGAGAAAAGGCTCTAATGGCCATAACACCCTGAATGTGCCTGGTCTTGTCTTGTCTTGTCTGATCCTGGAAGCTAAGCAGGGTTGGGTCTGGTTAGTACTTCAATGGGAGACCGCCTAGGAATACCAGGTGCTGTAGGCTTGAAGCTGGGTGTGGTGGTACACACTTGTACTCCCAGCACTCAGAAGGCTGAGGCAAGAGGATTGCTGAGTTTGAAGCAACCCTAGGCTACCCAGTGAGTTCAAGGCCAGCCTGAACTACATAGAGAGACCCTGCCTCAAGGAAAAGAAAAAAGGATTATTTAGGCTCATGACTCTGGAGGTTCTAGTCCAAGACTGGGGATCCAAGATTGGGCCTCTGTCAAGACTTGCACATCATGGTGGGAGCACGTGGCAGAGCAAACCATTCCATCATGAGCCAGGAAGCAGAAGAAATGCAAAGAGAGACCAGGGTCTGACAGTCCCCTTGGAGGGCACACCCAAAATGACCTCAATACCCCAAAGTTCCACTACTTCCTCAAAGTGTCACCTTGAGTGACAAGCTTTTATCACATGGACCTTGGAGGGGCTTTCATCTAAACCATAGCAGGCATATTTAGTATTTGGATAAGCTCTATCTTTATTTTACATCTGAATGGTCAAACCTTCAAGGCAATTGACATTCACATCATCATTTTCATTGGTGTCTTCCATCCTTCCTATAAGATAGAACATGACTCACCCTTTTCATGCAACAGGAGAAACCCTTGGCCAAGAAAAAAAGACAGTATATCTGTATTCCTAAAAGTAGTGATTGCTAAACTCTTGAAGTATAGTTGACTGGGTTTTTTGAACTAAACTTAAAGGTGAAAGGGCCACTGAATATCTACAGTCCACTCAGAAGCTCTGTAGAAGAACCTCAAGAACCACAAGCACATGACACATGTTAACCCCCCCACCATGTGAAACAAGGGGAGAAGGAGAGGTGAAGGGAGGTGATGGATAATGAAAATGATGAAAAGTATGTTATGCAGATGTACAATTCTGCCATGATGAAATCCACTAATCTGTATGACAAATTTTTAAAAAAGGAAATTTAAAAAAAGATTCAATTGAATCATTATTCACATGGAGGCTTTCAGGGCCCATTGACCCTAGTGTCTCCCTCTGTGGATTCCATTGTGTTTCTCCCAAAGTCCCCCTTGTTTTCCTAATGTAATTAATAGTTGGATACTAGCACATGAGGAAAAATAGTTCGTTTCTCCCCAGTAGCAAGGCATCCTATTGTATTTATTTAATTATTTGGAGATTTTCCTGGTGAGGGTATAATTTCTTTCTTTGCATTTGATTTATTTTTCTCTTCTGAGATTTCAGCAAGTATTTATTGAGGACTCATGGTAGGCCAGACACAGTGCTGGATATTGGGAAATAATGGTTAACAAGATAGATTGGGTTCCTGCTTAAGAGCTTAGAGGCTCATGGTAACACAGGCAGTGAAACCATTACAGTGTATCACGTGTTGTACATAAAGGGAGAGCTTCTGTCAAGCGATAAAATGTTTGCTCTTTCGTATAGGGGTATGGTCATTATATATGTTGGACAAAAATTAGAGCACAAAAGGTGAATGGCAAAGAAATAAGATTATGCTAAATAACCTTGTAAAGACAAAACATGGATAGAAATCTTAAAGATAGGGTTTTGACATTAAAATATATGAGTTTCTGGAACATTTTAGTGATTTATAAGTACAAAGGGATGAAAATTTGAAATGAGGTCTGCCCTGGCAAATCCGGGATAAATGTTTGCTGTACTTTCTGGTTTCTGCCACTTGTAGAGCTGAATTTATGAGGTTGTTAATGTAAGGAACAGATTTTTAAAAGAAATTTATTAGCACATAATAAAGGCATAACAGAATTTATTAAAAGTCTGATTTACTTTAGACATTCTGAACCTCACTCCAGTGTTCTGATGGGAAAAAATAAACCAGAAAAAATGAGCAATTGTTCATGTTCTCTGAGCAAATATTATTAAAATACCTTCTGTGCTACTGGACTGTTATGGATTCCTTC
Organism: Heterocephalus glaber; assembly: GCF_053883595.1. NCBI lineage: Eukaryota > Metazoa > Chordata > Mammalia > Rodentia > Bathyergidae > Heterocephalus > Heterocephalus glaber. The sequence goes on along the minus strand of NW_028258294.1, from coordinate 31,399,320 downwards.
TCTAAAAACACCACTTGGCTGTGCTTTGTCACTGAAGTTGATCTGACAGTTTCTCATAGATAACTCTGAAATGGGTTTACGTTCATGCCTTTGCATAATAATTATATGCCTTTAATATTGCTGAGGTCAGCATGAGGACATCTCTGCAAAACATTAGTTAAATAATTGGTCTTTTTAAGCTGCAGCCTGTCAACAGACCAGATCCTTCGAGGCCATGAATAGAAATGTTCAATGCTCCAGTGTATTAATTCTGTGCAAATCAGTGCTTTATGGGCCGACAATGGCTGCATAGAGGAACTAGAAGGCAAAGATGTTTGAGGTGATAAAACAGTTCCTAGAAGAAGGTAGGTTATGTAGTCTACTTCCCCACCACAGTCAGGACTGTTCTGAAGCCATCTGAGATGAGGATGGGCATCTGTCTTGGCTTTTGATAAAATGCCATGGTAGAGAAACTTCAGGGACAAGTAGTTTCCCCTTATGCCCATAATCTTATCTTTCCTTCCACCTAACCTTTTGCCTTTTGGCCAGTTTCCTCTGGCAGCAATGATTATCCTGTTAGCAGTTACTTATAAAATCATGTACTAAAAGTCGTTTGCTGGAAGTGGACCTGGGGGGTCATAGACTGCATGTATGAAGTGCCCTTTTGGATTGTGTAAAGTTTTGCAAGCTACATGTGGCAGGTAAAAGACCCACTGTTGACTTAGTGCACCCCTCCCAGAGTGGGTTCTCTGATGATAATGCTTCACCTTTACGACTACTTGACAGGATTTAACCACACATGCAACAAATCAATGCAGTCTAGAGCACAGATGTACTTGATCTATATTGTTTGTCTTCTTTTGACTGATGCAGGCAAAAGAAACCATCAGATAGCTTCTTGGTTAATACAGCTTTGATCTGAAAAGGAGGCAGGGATATGTTTGGGGATGCAAATAGCCAAGGTCTGAAATGAGGTGGGCACTTACCATCCTGAGGACAAGTAGTAGTCAATGTCCAGCCAAACCAGGCTACAAAAGGAACTTGGTTGTCTGTGACAAATCACATTATGTAAAAGTTCTCTAGCAGTTTATTAGTATCATTGAAAAATATAGCCTACTAAAAATTCTAACTGATCATTTTAATGAAAGCTGTGTCATTTGTGAGTGGCACTTGCCTATAAATTTTTCTAGAGCTATGAAAATAAATTAGAGATGAGGCTGATGGCTTTTCTTCTTTTATTTTTTTCCCTCACGAGTTTCCCCGAACAGCTCTGTCTGATTTGTTTCATGCCTGTAGAACATCTATTGGAAAATAATGCTCGTCCTGTCAGTTTCCAGAATCAGCAGCAACCCGAAGTGTGTGCACAAGGTAGATGTCAGCATTATAGTGCTGCTGCCACAAGGCTACTGAAAGGCAGAAGGCAGAATTAATCCTGTACTGGTGTAATTCATTAAAAAAAAAAATCTGGACACACCTGTTCAGGAATAGCAAGCTTATCCCAAAATGGACCAAGAAGAACACCAGCAAAGATGTAATTCTGAACTAAAGGCACAAATACAGGATGATTATTGCTTGTTATTTAGAGGATGATTCTTTGTTCTGAGACTAGGTTATACTCTTTTGCTGGAAGCTTACAACAGATCAATAGTAATTTTTGTTATGGGCCAGATGTCAAAACAGAAATGTGCTCTCAAATCCCACTGACTTGCAGTGACAACTAGTATGCTAAAATACATTCACTCAGCAATCAGGCTTTTGCAGTCAGTGCTCCTGTAGTTCTGTCTGCTTTCATGTGGAATCTTAAAGATGTGTATACATGTTGTTAGCTGAGATTCTCTGTTTTGTTTTCCTTTCACTGTTACATCCTTCTTTAGATTAAGAGTAGAAACACCTCAAACTCCCCTTTTCTCCACTTTGATAATGAGTTGGTTACACTGCAACTTCTGGTTGTAGGTATCATTTTTATGGTAATCTGTGGTAGAAAAATTGTTTTGAGCAAAATAAGCCAGCAAGTAGCACTTTTTTTTTTTTTAGTTCCTCAGTAATCCAACTTTTGAGTTTTAATTTTGATCTGTTAAGGATTTTGGAGTTCCATGTTCTGTGATGAAAGGTAATTTAAGGGATGTTGACTGGTTCATTGCTTTGATGTCTTCCTATTGCACACTTCTGCTTCTGTGAAGCTTCTAAGTTACCCATTGTCTTTTGGATAAGAACAAGACACTATTCCTCTCCTTAGTCAAGAAAATATCTTCTTGTGCTGATTTGTTTTTATAGAAATACCTAAAAAACAAATCAGAAAAAACTGGTAGTTTTTTGTAGATGCAATTTGAAAGTGTAATTTAAAATAGTGTTAGCTTCTCTCTGGAGAGAATTTGGCCTTGCCCTTACGTCTTGTCTATCAGGGCCCAGCCACCCTCCTCTCTTTCCTTCCATAAGCAGGGAAGGAAAAAAAAGAAAGCTTTTCCTTTTCATACCAAGAAAGGATTGAATCGGCACAGACTTATGTATTCAGTAATGTCCTGTACAAAAGCTTTCCATTCTATCTTTGGGGCAGGTCTCACATTTCTTACCATTCCCTATCTTTTGTAGTAGAAACAATCTCTAAGTGAGAAAAAAAAAATACATATAAGTATGTAAGTTCTCTGAGAACTAGTTACTGTGTTGGATTTTGTTGTATATTAGTCTGTATAGGTCTTGGTACTGCTCAGCAGATTTCTCCAACAGAAATTATACTCACAAGAAGAATTACTTGGATTTGGTTATTCTTTCATACCTTTATTGCTAGTGCTTCTCACAGCATTGAAGCCGATTTCAAATCAGATTGAGGCACACTCTGTAGCAGCTCTTCTTTCTATTTATCTACTACCATTGAAAGAGGGCCTTTTTCCAACCAAAATTAAGCATACATTTTTGCATTCCAGGCTGTACATTAGAAGCAGGAAGAATTCCATGATTAATAAGCCAGGATCTCATCTCAGGAACTTTATCATGCATAGTAGAGGTGCTGCTCCCAGACCATACCTGTGGGTTGCAACAGAGGATGAATTTACCTGTATCTATCCTTGATTCTCCTGATAACTGAGTGCATAAATTGCCAAATCATGGGACAGAGAAGCTAATTACTGGTCCACTGAAAATTAAGTTGAAGACTTGGACTCATGGGACAGAACTAACTAGTTATATTCATTGTTATTACCTCAGCTACACTTAAATCCTAATGTGCCAAAGGGCAGGACAAAGGATCATGAGACAGAACAGAGAATGAATAAGAGAACGCCAAGTGGCGCCCCCCCTGCCCCCAAAAATAACAGTGGGTGGGTAACAGATATAAGTGGTTAAAATTGTTATCTCAGAGCAGAGCAGCAAAGAAACTCAAGAAGGTGAATAATATTTCCAGGAACACATTTGGAAAAACTTGAAGCAATATTTATCCATATTAAAAAGCCATTGGGAATTTGGAATTAGCAAAAAGATTGAAGAACTTGGGGCCCTCTTGCCCTTTGTATTGTATGTTGCAAATGAAGTTGAACATTACTTTATATGAGGAATAGATACACATGAGTGTGCGCACACATTCTAGTTTATTTCATTAGGGTAGAGTGGATCAGTAAGATGTAGAAAAACCATGGAGAGTTGTCTTTGTCAGGTTCAGAGTCCCTGTCACTGTGGTATATGTTAATCTTAAGCCCTGTTGAAGAGTGTCTTTATAGGATACTCAGATAGTACCACATGTGGTTATTTTGGGAGGTGGGACATTGTGGGTTTCTTAAATGTTTACCATTATGTGCTAAACTTTTCCCATACCAGAAAACATTCATCCAGACCAGGGGTTTGTGAACTTTTTCTGTAAAGGGGCAGATAGTAAATATTTTTGGTCTTGCAGGTCTGTCTTTGTCAAAAAAAGGTCAACTCTTGTTGTAATGCAGAAACAGCCATAGAAGATAATGTACCCTAAAGAATGTGGCTGTGTGCCAATAAAATTTTATTATGGACACTGTAAAATTGAATTTCATTTAATTCTTAATGTGTCATGAAATACTTTTGATTTTTTTGGGCAGGTTTTGATTCATAGGCCAAAGTTTGCCAACCCCTGTTCCTTTACTGTACTGTTTGTTTCCCAAACCATGTTATTTGCTAATGTGAGGCTTTACCATAATATTACATAATTTAGTAACAACTGGGAGAAAGTGAGATATTTGAAGTAATCCCCAGAGAACTCATGAAGTCATCCAGACCAAGTCTGTTGAGGAGTATAGGTCATTTCATTTAAACTGGTCCTGGGATAGGGTTTCAGTGGCCTGAAGAGTGGAAGGCAGAGTAGAAATGAAATAGGCAACAGTAAGGGCCAGCAATGACTGAGTTTTTGCTGTAGGCTTGCTGTATGTTAATGCTATGTTAAATGCTCTACACGGCTGATCTCACTTCATCCTCTGTTCATCGCAGATTTCTATGAGGGAAGAGCTGGTCTCCTCCCATTTTATAGATGAAAAAAAATCAGGCTTGGATGGTGAAGAAACTTGTTGAAGATAAAATAGTCAGTGGCCATGCTGGATTCTAGCTGGGCTCTGTGTAGTCAGCATGGGGCAACACAGATCACCTTGCTGATTCACAGCCCTTAGCCTGCTGTCTGGCATTGGGGTCAGTCCTGTGTCCATACGATTGATTCATCTATAGCAGTATTGCCAAAACTTGTAGAGCTTTCAGTGATTACAAACGGCCACTGCGGCATGCATGCCATAGGTTCACCACCACTGAACTCTATAGCAAAGGGGAGGGCTGGGGTGAAATGGTGTGAAGGCATTAGGGACTAAAGAATACCTTTGTCAGAGGTTAAGTTGAACCTTGCGCTCAACTTGTGTCCAGTCAAGCCAGATACGCTTACGGAAACCAAAGAGGAGTAATAACAATAAAAGTTCAGAGAAAGTCATGCATTTAAAAATATGACAAATCATAGACTTGGAGAACCTGGTGTGCAAGTCCTTACTACTAAGCTCATGAACTCCCATTTCATAGCTGAAGTGCCGTGCTTGAGAAAGCTGGGGGGACTTTTTTTGACTTGTCAGTCTTTTACTTAAACTTAAAAGATCTTAGCATTAAAATTACATATTTGAAGTGCTGGCAAGCTAATAAATTCAGGGGCCTGTTTTAAACATTGTCAGTCTAAAATATCATCCTATTAAAATACTTGAGTATTTTCTGAGTGGAGAATTCCCTTGTCCTACTGTCCACAGCTCACAAGAGAACAACATAAAAGGCATCCTAGAATGTCCTCTGAACGTCATTGAGATGGCTGGTGTGTTTGCATAGGGTAATTCTCTTCTGCGAATTCTCTTTTTTCCTTAGCCATACCACTTTGCAAGACAAATGCCCTCACATAATAACAGATTTATCCTAATAATGGGTATCGAGGTTTATATTTGGAATGATACCTTCTAGGTCCTTGGGAACCTTTTTGGTCTGTTAATTTGTGCTCATTTCAGTGTGTGAGTGAAGATCCTGTGTAATTTGAAACGTTTGTGTTTTCTTGCTTCTGTTCATTTCTTGGGTTCCTTTTCATCTAGCAGCTTGGGTTACCTTGAATTAAATTGGTTTATGGCATGCCGTTTTCGGTAAATTTCTGCAAAGAAATGGTCACATAACTGAGAAAGGTTTGCCCTTGGAGTGATTTAGTCATGCTGGATGATAGCTGAGGAGGCTTATTGACTTTGAGCTCCCTTTGGAACCAAATTCAGAAAGCTGTGCACTTCTGTGGCACCTGTGAGACACTCACTTGAATAGAGCTACTGAGAAAAGCATTTCAGTTATTGGCATTTTTCCTAATGCATTTTGTATGTGTCTATACCACAGGGAGAAATGTGCGGTCATTGTTGAAATATTATCTACATGGCTTTGCTGAAGAAGAAGAAGAAGAGTCACTGTGTAGCAGTCAACAGATGATGTCTCGTAGTGTGTGTAATGGTTTGGGGTCTGTGTGTTGGTCCCCAAAACATCAAAGCAGATTTATGGCTGTAACGTTCAACTTACAATGAAACCCATTAAGAGGACCTTGAATTTGACAAGTTGGGGGTTGGTAACTGTGATTCGGAATGCTGTTTGAATACTACATTTCTTCTTATTCATCTGGTTTTGACCAGGAAAATAGGCTTTGATCATTTGAGTACTTGCGCTGTGTGAATCCGAGATAGGAAATCAAACTTTCAGAAGTGTACAGGAGTCAATTTTCTTCTTCTAAACAGATAGGTTCCTGTTTAAATAAAAATTTGTGCGGACAGATTTTCATTTGTCACGTGTGAGCCGGCCATGTTGCATTTGTCTAAGGGGAACAGTTTTATGTAGGTGGATGTGTAATACCCGTAGGCTATCAGAGCCACCTATTCATTTCAACAAATCCCTTCTCTTATAACAACATTGCAGGAAGTTTAGGTAATTGATTCTCTTGAGTAATGCAAATATTGGAATTCCTAATCATTCCAAGATATGGGCAGAACTACTTCTTTTATATTAGCAAAAAGCTGTTTATTATTCTCAAGTGTTCATTAAACAATTATTGATCGACAGTTTACCATGTGCCCTGCTGTAGGCTGGATGTTGAGATGCCAAGAGAGAAAAAGGCAGAATCCCTGACCTCATACCACATTGAGCAGGGCAGACCCCAAAAGCCTGAACACAATGCATACATTCATTAATTTACAACATTTCAAATAAGCATGCCTTAGATGCTGGATGGTAGGGTGGGGGAAGCTCAAGGAATAGGAAGAAGGGGGCTCTGGTGAGCAGAGGCATACTTGACCCTCATGTTTCTTATAGTTGAAGATTTAACATGGTTATTTATTAGTCAGTTGCACAAAGGTACAGTCATAAAGTGTCACTGAGGAGAAAACTGTGGTAGAAGGAAATCATGCATTAAGAGAAAGATCTGGTCAGGAAGGCCAGGGAGAAGTGATGACTGAACTATGGTCTGCAGGGGTGGCCTGGCCTGAGCTGGGCGGGTTTAAAGGAGTAGGAAGAGCTTTCCAGTAGGAGCCAGACAGAAGCCTTAAGGGACCTCAAAGGCCACTGACTGGCTGGAGTGGAGAGGAGAGTGAGAGTTAGGGTGGGGCCAGATGCTCAGGGCCCTGAAGGCTGTGTGAGGGACTGGGGGCTTCATTCTAAGAGTTATGGGACGCCTCTTCTGTTTTTGTGTGGGGTTTTTTGGGGATGGTGGCAGTAAAATGATCCCAGTTTTTTTCTGGAAAAGATTTCTGTGGAGGATCATGAATGGATACAGGTAGTTAGGAGGCTACCTTCTGCAAGACATAGCCGTGTCTTTATTAGGGTAGTGGTCGGTGGGTTTGGGTGGAACTATGAAGAGAGGTGAGTGTGATTGAAAAATAATTAGGTTAAATGTGCAAGGTTAGTGGGACGATCCAAGTATGCTATAGTCAGAGGCCATAAGTGACATTGTATACTGACCTACAGAGTCTGCGGAAGAAGTATATACATACTTCAAGAACATAAAAACTTGTATACATATTTTAATACACACCAGACATTGATTCCTGGTAAATTGACTGCTTTGTCCACATGCATGGTAGGATTTTCATGATGTCTCAGTAAATTTAGTATTAAAATATGTATACAAGTTTTTCTTTTCCTGAAGTGCATATACAGTATTTTGGCTAACTCTATTACAAAACATGAAATAAAGCTGGGCGTGGTGGCACACATCTGTAACCCCAGCACTTGGGAGGCTGAGGCAGGAGGATTGCTGCAATTTGAGAGCAGGCTGGGCTACATAGTGAGATCAAAGCCAGTCTGGACACTACATAGCAAGACTCTCTCAAAGAACAAACAAACCACCATCACAAAATAACGCTTATTTTGCTTCTTCCAGATTAAACAGTTTTGGTGGCACTGGGTATTGAACCTAGGGACTTTGCACTGATGTACATCCCCCCCCCCCCGCCCCAGCCTTCTTTTGAGGCAGAGTCTTGCTAAATTGCCCAGGCTGGGCTTGAACTTGGCAATCCTCCTACCTCTGCCTTGTCTTCTTTTTAATAATAGATGCCAATCGATTTTCTAATTTTTTGGGAAATTTTTTGTATCTTTTGAGAAAGGAAATTGTCGTTTTTATCCTTTCTGCTTTTTTAATGTAATTAAGATAGTAGAAATACTCAGTTATGACTCTAAAAAGAAATACAAACAGCAGGCTTAAGCCAGAAGTTAGTATCAAAGTAAAATATTTCCAGCAGTGTCAACAAAATGTAAAGATACCATCAGAAAGAAATATTTGCTGCCTTCTACCTTCCCTGCTGACTTTAATTCAGAAAATTTAAATGATTTTTTTCTATATCAAAAATGAGTTAAAATACAAGGGGGTCTTTTATTCATAAACTGAAGTCAGAGTAATTTATATTATCAGGAAGAGAGTATTAAATTAGCTGTCAACTGTGCTACACAGGTGAATGGTTAACTTTAGAATGAAATGACCAAATCTCCAGTCCTGAGACATTCATTTAATCGCTGCTTTCCATTGAAAAAGGCAAAACATGAAATGTTGAGATAATCATTTTAAACTTCCAGGTAATTGCTTTTGTTAGCTCAACTCATGTTTACTTATATTAATTACTGAAATTTGATAACCCCTTTGTTTCCTACTTAGCATGACTCTGAATGCAGAGGACAGAGCCATAAATCAGGTGGGTGGCTCTCTCTAGAGGCAGGACTCCTTTGCTTTGATGTTGACAGCTTAAGGCTAATTCTCCAAGCTTGATAGGTTTATAATTCAAGAAAATGTGATTCAATGCTGTTGGAATTTATTTTTGAAACTCATTATAGAAAGAAAGCCTTTCAAAGTAAAAAATGAAGTTTTGAGGTAAATCTTAAGTAAACAAAGTCTGTCAGGGTCTCTAAGTACCCAGCCTTGGAGATCTCTTTAGCATACTTGTCTGCACATTTTAGCTGGAGGGAAGTGACAGAGGGGAGAAAGTGATGAGAGACAGTAGGGGAAATAAGTCACAGGATTAAAGATTTATCAACTTTTTGTTTCTCCTCTTTCCAAATTTACTTGATGTTGCCCCCTAACAGAATACACCTGTTAGGTAGTAGTATTATTTGGGGGGATATTTTAGTTGAACTGTAGGATTGTAGAAAACTTGAATCCATTTTTCCTCCCAATCTGGCTGATTCATACTATCCTACAAATGTTCACATTCTCATCTCATTCATGACATTCATCCTTAAGGAGGAATTGAGTTTTTCATGTACTGTCATGGCCACGCTAGCACTTGCTGTAGGCATTGGGGAGTAAGTAGGGAACATACCCCACTAAATCCTTCCTCATAGACATCCTTTTTCTGGATACTACAATTATGAGGCTACTTAAAGCACATTAACTAATTTGAGTTTATGGCACTAAGTAGCACTCAACATACTTAGCACATGCTCTTTGAAGAAGAAAGTTGTTCTAAAATGTAACACAATTTTCTGCCTTTAAAACACATAGTTTGTTACATTCAGTTTTACTTAAATGATTTGGGGTATTTTGGAATATTAATTAATGTATTTTTCTTAGGGAGTACGACTAGGGCTTGGCTGTTTTCACCATTCTACACTCGGGAATGCTGTGCTTTTTGAATTCTCAGTAGTATTAAATAGTTATTTTTCTTTTTCTTTGCTCTTAGCTTTTTATCTTTCTATTTTAAAACTTTGTTCTGATTTTACTGTAGACTGGAAATGAAGATGATTAAGATTATTAGAAATACATGAAAACTATGTTAATGGAATAAATGGCGACAGCCCACTATCTGCTCCCGTGACTTCAGTAGGCCTGTGACATTGGGTGACTTAAATTCTTCTTTCTGGGGTCTCTGACACTGTGCAGAGTTGGGCTTACCAGATACTTGGCCTCATAAATGAAATATTTCTTTCATCATCTTGTCTTGGACATGTTCCTGTGAAATTCTTTAAATCACCTCTTTATTGCAGTGTAGTACAGTGTTTTATAATTTTAGTCTTTCCAGGTTTCACGTGAACATGTAAGCACACATTTATACATAATACTAGTTTTTTCCCCTCTATAGCTAAACCTTAGTAAATTAAATCTTTAAACTGATGTCTTTATAATTCTGTCAGTGTTAAGTCAAGGAATGATGAAAATAAGAATTGAGGAGCATATAGACAATTGCAAAGCTTCTAGACTGGATACTAGATTACATGAACACACAACATATTGATTTGGGGGAATAAAGGCTATATATAGTTCAGATTCAAGCTATGACAGATGGGGGTTCACTAGCAACAAATCTGATGACTTCTAGGCATAATTCCAAACTCTTAAAAAAATTCATCAGATGCAAGGACTCTTGCCATTCTTAATGAATTCACTTTTATATAAATGAGATCTATTTATATATTTTCTCCTATGGCCAATTATCCTGAAGGCATTATACATAACAATTATTTCTTATTACTACTTTTCCATTTAATGTATGTATTGTCATATCTTAGAAGGTTAGTTACATTGGCTTTCTTCTAAAGGAACCTAAGTGTCTAGATATTTTACATTTATATATGGTCACTATCCCCTGAGAATGATTTTTTTAGTAAGTATTTTTATCTTTGTCTCGGAAGACTTTCAAAAGTGGTTTTTTTAGAGGAGGTTCACCAGGTTCATCAGCTAGTCCTCTGCTACAACTTGGAATACTTAGACTTGTTTCCTTTAATTCTTGACATTACCCCTTTTAATTATATTCTAGTTCATTGTTAATGTAGTCTTTTAAAAAAATTTCTAGTCAACACATGAATTTAATCCTTTAAAAATGTTTCTGATAATGTTGACATCCCTCCAGTACCCCTGATCCATTCTATTATATTTTCAGTCTTGTTTTTTTTTTTGGTATCGGGGATCGGACTTGGGACCTTGCGCTTGCAAGGCAGGTGGTGGAACCACTGAGCTAAATCCCCGACCCAATTCTACTATATTTTGTTCTGTGTTTTATATTTTCCTCTCCCTAAAGCATGATCAGGAAATATAGTATTTAAATTTTAAAAATTATTACAGTAATTTATACAGTACATTGGCATGAATCCCGCTTGAAATATTCTCCTTTATATCAAACCTATTTATACCATCTTGTCACTTTCTGAAAGCAGTTCTGGAAATTTTCTTTCTTGAGTTGTTGGTTGTGCTGTCCCGGCTCCCTCAGTGTCCTGGCTTCCCCAGTGTCCTGAATCTATTCAAAACATTTACTTTTCATGGTCATTTTGACTTTGAGGAGAAGCCAAGTGTAGCATAGTGCCAGATCCAGTGAATAAGGTGGATGGGGGCACACAGTAATGTTTTTATGAGTCTACCTTTCTGTTATATGGCAGTTGGCAGGATTACTTACCATATTTTTGATCACACCTTATCAAAGAGGACTCAGGAAAGAGGACTTCCAGAACTGATTCAAAAAGTGGCAAGAGCAATAGAATAAATGTGTTCAAAGTGGGGTGTATTTTGAGGGTGATTAATGCCAATGTGTCTTTTACTGTTATTTTTAATACTTACTGTATATATTGATCGATCTATCTATCAATCATCAGTCTTTCCAGAAGTAGGTAGATATAAATATAAAATCCGTGGAAAACTTGTGAAATAGCACGCATGATACCATACTTTCCTCCTCAGTCCACAGCTTGCTTTGACCTGCAGTGTTCTAGAAACGCAACCATATTGTTATGCACAGTTTTCTGGTTCTATTTACATGCTGCTATGAGTTCCATAGTGACAATGTTTAAGGTAATAACCTCTTTATTTTAAATTTCCATCAATATCTTTTATGCCTGGCTGCTGATCCTTTTAACTTTCTTTTAGAAGCTGAGTGATTTTTTTTGAGTGAACAAAGTTGAGCCAAGTGCTCTTCTCAAAAGGAACAGCAGAAGTAAGGGTGATTTCGTTACACCCTCCTGTGTTCCTGCAACATTCCTATCTGCAGCTTTCATGGAGTTTTAGAACAGATTAAATGAAATCTGTTAACATGCATGCCTTAGGTCAGGAATGTTTTCCTGGCATTTACCTTATCCATCAGATTATCTTCCTGTTTCATCTTAGTCCATCCTTGTGGGTGGTAGACACAGTTCTGCTATTCCAATTAAAATTATCCAAAATTCAAAAGGAACAAAAAGTCCATTAAACCATCCAAGTTGTGGAGAGACCCAGAGGGGGGCCACAGGAAAGGAGGGGAGGGTGGGAGAGAAGAGAGTATCATGACTGAAATCCAAAGGATGCGTCAGAAGCTGTCAAAATGACCTCAAGACCTTGTCTTAATGAAATAAAGAAAAAAGGCAATTCTCTTGCTACAGATGCCCCAAGACACCCAAGGAAAGACCCTTTGAACTCCTCCTCCTTTGCATGGGGGTCTAAATAAGAGGGCAAAGGATTGCTTGGCAAGCCAAGGCTTAGTTAAGGCAGGCACTGCAAATCTCTTTCTGTCTGCCTCTGGAGAGCAGCAGCTATCCTCTGGGTGACATTGAAATGACAAAACAGAGATGAGGGTCAGAATCTGCTTTGGTACTACTCCTAATTGTGATTAGTTTGTTCCATTTTCTGTCATCTGATAGAGACTATTTTAGCCTCTAACTAACTATATGGCAAGTTGAGGTGATAAAACATTCTTTTAACATCCACTAATCATGTAGGTAGGGTAAAATATTCTGGAAGCTCAAAAGAAAATTTGTGCTTGGGAGATACCTAGTGCTGTTTGCTGAGATTTATTTTCTTTGTAAAATGTCAGTGTCTGTTGCCTTTCCTGCAGGTAGCCCTCCTGCTTCCTTGTCGCCTGAGTCCTTCAGTGTCTTAGGTTGGGCTGCATCTGTTCCCGCAGAGCTTTCCCTTCCTGAAGCAGAAAGCTGGTTTGTTTGGCTGACAGATGGGGTTCCCGCTTTGGCCTAGACGTGCCTATTTAAAGGGTTTCTGTTTGAAGCCTGCAGGTGAAGCTGGACTCCACACAGACCCCTGCTTCTAAAGTTCCCTTCATGGTCACGTAAAGCAGTAAGGAAGTTTTTAATTGACATTGTCCACTGTTAAGAGGGCATAGTGTAGACATCTTTTAAGAGGGCTTACTTTATCTATCCATGAAATGTCAAGCTATCAATTCATTGGGTAATGCAGCGGGTTTGCTTTGGGGAGGAGAAGTAGGGTAGTATTGTCGTTTATCTCTTAGAATTTTGCCAAGTCAAAATCCCCGCAAAAGCAACAATTGCACAAACAATGTCACAATCTAAACCAAAGCTTAAACTGTTTGAGTGATAGGTGTAGTTTAAAAAAACAACAACAGTATTTAATGCCCAAAGCACATTAAATTTGGGTGAAGGAAATGCATTCTGCATAATGCCTGGAGATGTCTCCTATGGTGTGGTTACCTAGCAACAAGTGGAAACTGTATGAAAATGAGGTGCTTATCTGTTGTTGAAGTGGGTGCAATGAAACTTATTACGACAGCCTGTTTGCTTGGCATGTTATTAAAATCACAGCTAATGTGGAAAGAACTGGAGCCTGTTCCCATTCGATACAGAGGCAGTGTTAAAGGCAGCTACTGTAAAATGCCAGTGGTTTGATCAGAAAAATGGAAACTTGCAGCCTGTGTAAATACTCAGCATTGAGATGTTAGAATTTGGTTTATATTATCAAAGATTTATTAATAATAGAAGAGCAGACAGATCTGTAGTGGTGACTTAAGCTGCCAGTTATTTAGATTTTTAAAAAAATTCAGGGAGCCATTTATAGTTTTGTCTGTGACAATAGCTTGGTACAGCTCTGCTTCTCGTAGCCAAATTATATTTAACTGTCTGCTGAGCTTATTGATGAATTCTAACCACAGCCTTCTTAGGTTTCTTTACAGCACTATGATGCATTGTCACTATCCTTAAATGTTCTATTTTTATTTAGTCAGTTTAAAACAAGCTGCAAATCTTTCATTCTGTATACTCTTATATATTTTGATGGAAGTAGAAAGCTTCTTATCCTTAGTGTATCATTAGGTTTTGTTGTTGCCTTCTGTTTTACAGCAGGCCTGTGCTACCACTTTCTTGTGTCTAGGTTCTTGTACCTGCACATCGAGGTCTTTTTAATACATAATAGAAACAGAAAATCCTACCAAAATATCCTCTCTGGTGGCCTGTGATCCTAACATGAGATAGCACCAGTTATCCCAGAGATGAAGAAAAAGTCAAGTACTTTCTGTGCCCATCAAACACTTGAGGTGGCACACAGGACCCAGCAGTGCTAGTTGTATCCTGACATTAACTGTGGGCTTTGGAATGTGTTTATGTGTAGCAGATGGAGCTATTAGTTAGCTGTGCTATCTTGAAGAATTGCTTTCCCAGGTAATCAGCTCTGCTCATTTAGGATGTCATTTCCCCACCTCGATATGTCAGTTCAAGAAGCAGGAATGATTAATTGCTGTGACTGGACAGTGTGCTAGAATAACTCTGTAAGGAGAACCAGCCCCTGGTGCTCCCCTACAGCAGGGACTTTGGAGTGCTATGAGGCAGAGCAAACAAGATGGAAACGATGACCAGGATGCTTCCTGAAGCTTACCTGTCAGTATATACAGTTGCTGTGGCAACCTGAAGATTTGCAATTCATAGGAAGAGTAGAGCGAGACAAAACCTTAAGTCATGGCTGTCATTACAGTGGAATGGGTGCCACCAACACCTGGCAACCTCTATTACTTCAACTTGTTTCTTTTCACGCTTGGAGGAATAAAATGCATAAAAGATTAATATGCATAGTAAACCTTTTGGTAAAATATGTATGTGTTCTGCATTTCAGATGAGTAAAATCTTTAAGAGTTCCCCTGTATTTAAACCAGTATTAGATAATAATGTTCAAAGTGAGGTTTCTGTCATACTCTTAATAAAATAAAAACTGTAATGATAGGATAAAGATAGTACATTGTCTTTCAAATTTAAAAAAAATGGAGACAGATTGCAAAGTATTTTAAAAGTTTTCCCTCCTAGAAATGCTCATAATGTACTCATGTTCTCACCATGAATAGGAACAAGAAAATAAAGTTCTAAGTTTTGTTAGGTCTAAATGTAAATTTTTTTCCATTTTCCCTTGTGAAGTATGTGTATTTTCAGTTTATCCAGGTTTATTACCCATAAAGATGGGTGTTAATGGCATATAGTTGAAGATTTTCTTTTGGGAGAGAGGTAGGTGGGGAGGACCTAACAAAAAACCATGACTTCTAAATAACGTCACATCTTTTATGTACGTTTTGTAATTTATCATTTAATGGAAAGGTGGGATTTCCAGCATCAAACTTATGTCACAGTTGTCCTATTCAGGGGTCTACTTCAATGTTGTGGTAGACTGGTACCTAAATCAAAATATATTTAAGATTTAGGCGGTTGTTACTATTGCTTAGCTCTTGTCTTTGCTGTATGAACAATGTTAAACATTTTGGAAAAACCCAGCTTGCAGCATTTTCTAGTTTAGTATACTTAGTAACCTGTTTTTTTTTGCTGTAGAAGAAAATGATTTCCAAGGGTGTTTTTAAAACAGTTCAAGTGAACTTTGCCTGGGATTTCCTTTGGAAAATCTGCTTCTGAGTGTCAGAAAAATGTATGGTTGCAATAAAACCATAGCTAGTCGTCAGTGTCCTGACAGGTGCATTAAGTCTGGAATTAAATCTAAAGGGCTAATGTGTTACAAACACATTAAATATTTAATATTAAAGACCAGCTTACAGTTTTCCTCTCATGTTTTCCTCTCATCTTTTTGAAGGGCAGAGCAAACTAACTGTATTGTAAAGAGTTGCACTTATAAAAAGATCTGTTCAATTTAAACCAAGATCAGAAATCTAGGTTATGGCTAAGGGGGTGAGAAAACAGATAGATATGTGCAGCTTCCACAGCTGACTTGTTAGCTTAGCTGCCATGTTTTCCCTGTTGAGAAGGGAAGACTTTTTGATTGGTATATTGCAGGCCACTGCAGCATTGGGCATTTCCTCAGACCAGTATAGTGTTGTAATTGGAGATCATCTTGAGGATGGAGCCTTTTATTTTTGCGGCTTTCTGGGGAGTTGTAATGCCTGCCTGCTTTTCCTTTTAATCAGATGTTTGAGAGCTGCAGCTTTAGGTCAAATGAGAAGATTCACACCTGATTTTTACAGTGTTTTCAGTAACTAGAGTATTATGTTTAAACGGAAAAGTATCTTGAATAGTCCCCTTTTAGTAAATGGTCTGCCTGAGAGCAGCATTTTCCCGCATTTGGTGGATTTGAGAGAAGGGACCGACACCTATAATTTGTAACTCAGTTAAAATTGTTTACTTTGCCTGGACACACCTGTGGACAAGGGGAAAGCCGCTTATTTTAAGGTTAACTGTGTAATTTTACTTGTATAGCCAGATGTCCTTTAATTTATTTTCTAGGAAACTAATAACCTGAGCAAGATTTAACTTTAATTGCCTGATTCTAGTAAAGAGACCCATGAATGGGCTGGAAGAATACCCTTAGGGCATAAGCTTGTTTTCCAGTATGTAACAAAACACTAATTTTGGGTTCGCATAATTATTGTACAGAAATATTTAAGATGGTGATCTATCAAGTCTTATCTGTTGAGACATGATCCCTTTTGTATCTGGCAGGCCTCATGCAACAAATTTTCTTTTTTTTAAGTGATCTCCAAAGCTGTCAAGTTCATTTGAGTGAACCATGCTTGAGGGAAACATGTACAATTTTCTCTGGAAATGGCATGCTGCTGATGACATATTTTTAGAATTAGCTTTTTCTCTCCCCCACCCTTCTAGAAACTGAACTTTTATTTAAGCTCCCTGCTGTTAACATTGGAAAGAAAGTTTTCCTTGCCAATGTTTGCCCAAATGGAAGGAAATGTTTGCATTTTGTATGCAGTGTTCATAAACTTGATGAGTCTAACAGTTTGGCACCGCTGGTGAGCGCGTCTGCTTGGAGTTCTGAAGGGCAGGCGGAAAAGTGTCATAAAGCACTGCAGCTACTCTGAAAAGGTGTGGCTGTGCTGCTCTACTTGCAAAAAGGGCAGGTCAGGAATTCAGAATTTGCTTTCCCTAGTGATCCAAAGGTCATTTCTTAGGATATGGCGCTCCAGTTGACCAAATAGTGGTGAACAGAAGACCATTTCTTCTCTTAATCATTTGGGTAAGGTTAGTAGAAATGCTGGATTGATCTGATTTCTCCAGGCAGAGAGATTTTAGTAAGGCCATATGAACCTCTCTTTCTATGCTTTGGTTTTAATTGGAAGATCTTGCTAAATTTTGCCAGGGTCTTTAAACCCTGTACTCTAGAAGGTGGTGCCACCAACTTAACCTGCAATATTGTATAGACTCAATGTAAAAAAAAAATCATTGCAGTTTCATTTAACATAAAGTCAAAAGTGTGTGTGTGTGTGTGTGTGTGTGTGTGTGAGTAAGTAAGTATAAGGCAGGGCCAAGGAATAAGGACTTTTTAAAAAATCCCAGCACTAGTGAGAATGTACCATTGGACAGTACTATGAAAGTAGTAGGGAATTAACTGGTAAGTGTATGGCAAATGACATAGACAAGAATCCAGGCAAGAATGATTTGTCCCAAGAACCTATGTAAGGTAATTTAGGAAGTTGCACTTTTCTTTGGCCCCTATCCTACAGCAGCACTGAATCAGGTAAATGAAACTGCTTTGGCTTTGTGCATCATTAGTAAGCCAAGAAGAACATGACATGGGTCATTAAGATTTACAGCTGGAATGTAAATAATTCAGGACCCACAAACAATAATTAAAAAACCAACTGTGACATGACGTGAAGTCAGGTCCTTTGGGCCCCTTTGAGTGGGAATTTCTCCTGTTTTGGCTGGAGACCTGTCCATCTGGGTACAGATGGTTGTAAGAGCTTTTTAATGACCTTTTCTAATGCTGGTGAATGTGTCTTTGGACACCATCATAACCAATGGAAGAAGAGGGTAGAAACAGCAGGATGGTGGCAGCTGAGGAATTAAGTGTCCTGAATTTGTTAGACATCTGCAGAAACATGCAATTTGTTGGGCAGGAAATTGTAAACAAAACAGACTGAGTCAATTATCGATACACCTGTGACACCCCAGGATGCCAGCTCTAGTAGTATAATGGCAACTTACAAAGTCCATACCCCCTGGAGCAACCTGTTGAATATTGCAAGAGTGCCAGCACTATTGGATGCTTCCTTTGCCCATGGGGCCAGAGCTTGGCTGACAGCTCCAGCCAGCTGAGGAGCAAGAGGAAGCCATAGTCATCAGGAGGAAGTCAGTGTAAGTTTTCTGCTTTGGCGTATCTCTTTGCTTATGTGGTGCCCTGTGTGGCCACGTCTTTCTGTGTTACCTTATACTCATTTCTCTAAATTTGGGCTCAATGATTCTTTTTTAAAATTTATTTAGTATTTTTTCCCATTAAGTTTATTGGTACATTTTCGGTATAAAATACAGTTACATTCATCATTGGGATCTTGTACCATTACATGAGTATCTTGGTTCTTTTTTTTCCCCTTCCCTTGCCCTCCCTTCACTCCCTCCACCCTTCCCTATTTGCAAAGACTTTGTTTCCATTTTTTTCCTTTTCTCATATTTTTTCTTTTCCCTTTTTTCCTTTCCCCAACCCCTCCCACTTCCCCTGCACCTTTAGACCTTTTCTTCCTGTTACACAATATCAATTTTACATTGTAAAAATTACCATATCAAGATCTAGGAGACATTACCACAGATTTTAAAGAATTTAAAAGGATATAGAAAGCATATTTCAAAAATCTGTTTTGAAATAAATTTGACAACTTCTAAGAAGTACCTTGGAAGACAAATTAATGAAGCTAACTCTGGAGGAAATATAAAATTTGAATAGCACCTATTAAAGAAAGTGTATTCCTAGCTTGAAAACCTACCTGTATGACAACAACAGGCTCATATACATTTTAACTGATAAATTACATCAAACAATTAAAGCAGAAAAAAGAAGGAACACTTCTCCCCTCATTTTAGGAACTCAACATTGTGCTAATCCTAAAACTGGATAAAGGTAATAGAAGAAAAATGTATGAACATAGATAGAAATTTGTTTAACAAAACAAACTCTTAGAAGTCAGATCTGGCAGTATGTAGAAAGTGGTTTTGTTATAGGGATGGCAGTGTTGGTTCAGCATTGGAAGATCCAACCCCCAAAAGTCATCATTTAAACAGAGGAAAGGAAAAAGCCATATGATCCTGTCACTAGTTGGAGAAAAAGTATTGGACTAAATTCTGCAGCTGTTCATGGTAAAAGCTATCAGGAGACTAGAAGTAGAACAGAACCTTCTCAACAGATTAAAGACATGAACTCCATACTTCCAGCGAGAACGCCTTATATGAATGGAGAAGATACAATGCTTTCTCCTTAAGGTGGGGAACAAGGGCAGATATGCTTACTCTTTATCTGTCCATTAAACTTTGAAACCTAGGCCCCACCAAAATAGTCTGGCAATAAAATGACACCATTAGGATAGGATTGGTAAGGTAGAAGCAAAATCTTTATATGTAGATGAAATGATCATCTACAGAGAAAATACTAAGAAATCTCTAGGAGCCCCTAGAACTTGTATTTGAATTTAGCAGGATTAGAAAACACAAGGTATATATAACAATTCAGGTCTGTGTATACTTGCTATAAACGAAGAATTGGATATTGAAATTTAAAAGTTATGTAGGAGTACAAAGGACCTAGAAAAGTTAAAAACAAAAACAAAAACAGTGTTGGAAGATGTTTAGTACCTAATTTTAAGACTTCTTCTAAAGCTACAGTAATCAAGGCAATGTTGGTGTAAGGAAAGACATATAGATAGATAATTGGAATAAAACAGAGACTCTAGAAATAGAACCACACATATATGGTCCACTGAGTTTTGAAAGATTATTTAACATTAGCATTTTATAGAGTATAAACTCAATTCAAGAGCCGAGGAAGAGATAGTGTTTGCAGCAAACAGCACTAGAACACCTGATATCCGTATATAAAAAGTTAACCTCAACCCTTTATTTCCATACATGAAAATAACTTGAAGGGATCTATGAACCTAAATATGAAAGCCTAAAAGTATAAAACTTTAAGAAGAAATTATAAGGGAAAATATTTATGAATTCAGGGTAGGCAAGAACTACCTAGTATACAAAAGACATGATGTATAAAAGAAAAAAATTGATAAATGAGATTCCATCACAATTTAGAACTTTAAATGACATCATTAAAATGAAAAGGAGTCCTTAAACAGACCATATTTACAATGCATATAACCTAGGACCAGACTATATAAAGATTTCTTAGAGCTCATTAATAGACAACCCAGTTAAAATATAGACATAAGAAGATGATAAATAGCCAGTATAGCACAAGGAATGGTGTGCAACTCTAGAATCAGAAAAATACTAATCAGTACAATAATAAGATTGAATTATACACTCATTAGGGAGATGAAGTTAAAAGTTTTAAAAGTCTTGTCATGACTTTTTCTTTTTGTTGGATTCTTCCCCTTTGCATTTAATTTGTCACACCCATTAGATTCATTCTGCTGGGTTTCCTGGGGTTGTGATCCTCATTGTCTTTTCCTAGGGTATTGTCTAAAATTTTTTGGAGTGCCGGTTTGGTATTCATGAAGTTCCTGAGGTGCTCTTTATCATGAAAGTAGCTTATTTCTCCATCAATTTTGAAAGATAGTTTTGCAGGGTACATCAATCTGGGTTGGAGGCTGTTTTCTTAGGGCTTGAAATGCATTACCCCAAGCTCTTTTTGCCTTGAGGGTTTGCGTTGAGAAGTCTGCTGTGATTCTGATGGGCTTTCCTTTGTATGTGATTTGTTTCTTTTCTCTCACTGCTTGTAGAATTTTGTTCTTCTGTTGGAGTTCTGGAATTCTAACTATTATATGTCTATGTAGATTTTTTTTTTATCAAGGCTATTTGGAGTCCTATATGCCTCACTTATCTGTATGTCAAGTTCTTTTCCCCTTCTTGGGAAGTTTTCTGCTATCACTTCTGGGAACAGTGTTTTTATGTCATCTGCACTCTCTCCTGTTTCTTCATTGACTCCAATCAGTCTTATGTTATTCTTCTTTGCATCGTCTAGCAGCTGCTGGATTGATTTCTTGTGTTCCTTTACAATTTTAAAGCAATTTTTCTTTTCCTGGTCACTAATTGCAGTCTTATCTTCTATATGTGTAATTCTAACCTCACATTGGTTCATTCTGCTGCACAGACTTTCGATGAGGTTTTTAATCTCCTGGAAATCTGTTTGCATCTGTTTTATGGATTCCATTTGTTTCCTATGTTGGGATTCCATCATGTTCCTCAAATCCTCTATTTTTTTATCTGTGTCCTCTCTAGATTTATTAATCATGTCTTGCACCATGAGCACAATCTTTGCTGTTATCTGAGTAATTATTTCTGATTTCATTCTTCCCAGATCCTCTTTTGTTGCCAGTTCAGAGTGTCCATGTGGTTGAGTATCAGATTGTTCCATCTCGTTTCCCTTTGGGGTTGCTATAGGTGATCCAGAAATCTGCTTTTGAGGCTTAAGTGTGTTCTCATTTCCACGGGGCGAGGGGGGATGCTTCTGGCACGTGTGCGGCTCACCTTCTCTGCCCTAGGAGCTTGGGATGGTGGTAGGGGAGCTTCCTTCCGGGTTCTGGGACCGGCTCACCTTCTCTGCCTTAGGAGCTTGGGATGGCGGTTGGGGAGCTTCCTTCCGGGTTCTGGGAGCGGCTCACCTTCTCTGCCGTAGGAGCTTGGGGTGGTGGCGGGGGAGCTTCCTTCCAAGTGAGGGCTCAATGATTCTTAACCAGTAGTGTGTTTCAGGGGAGATTAAAGAACCAAAGAAAAGTAATATGCTTAGGGGATTTTGTGAAGTGGGTTTACTTTAGCAGTGATATTGTAGGACCCTGGGCATGCTCATTTTTATGAATGTCTGCAGGTAGCTCTGATATATACAAACCTAGTTTAGAAATCTTCTCATGAGTATCTCAAGGTAACTCTAAAAAGTATGACATTCTGGACTGGTCACAGGAAGACTCAAACTGAATTCAGTGATCAAGAAAGGAATTCATTATGCAGATAGCTATCATTCAGGACTTGGGCACAGTGGGGATGAAAGCAGCTAAGGACAAGAAATGTCCCTTGATGAATCTCTATGGAAGAGCCAACTGACTGACTTTGGGTTTGGACATAAGCCACTTCTTGATTCTAGCATTTGTTCCCAGCTCTGGATCTTGCCATTTAAGGTCCATTCTGTCCACGTGTTCACCCAGTTTAACTAATCAGATTATTGAATCTCAGGGGCTCATTTTCAGGTTCATGGTCAAAGATTTCTTAATCCTCTGGAGGATTCAGTTAATTTCCTACTTTAAAAGACCAGATGGGGTATTGGCTTTATGAACCTGAACACACAGCCTTCATTAACTGGGAGATTTTTGCAAACTGGAAATTTGTGATGATTGTAATTTATAGTAATTATGTATAGTAAGAGGTTAAGAATTCAAAAGGGATATGTCTGTTAATGATGTGTTTCTTGAAGGAAAGGAAGAAACATTAAAGGATTCCCCAAGCAACCTTTTTTTAACCTTCCATTGGAATTAGGAAAGAGAGAAAAAGGTAGAAATGTGGTCTAAAGTGATTTGTGTGTTTTAGCATGTGAGAGATTAAACATTATTGTGAGACAAGAGAGTGGGGAGGAGACGTAAGTAAAGGGGGCATTCTATAAAGGGAAGAGACCAATGTTTAGAAATGACTTAGGAACTGGAGAAAGCAGAAATACCCAGTAAACTGTGTAAGGGTGATTGAAAGGGGAAGAAAAATTCAAAGTATAAAATCTGTTGAAAGGGATATTTCTGGAAATACAACATGCTGTCAGTAGCAGACCACAGCAACATTAGAGATCTGTTTTACTTTTTGTTAATACATTCACATTTTCACCCCTTGATTTTGTCTTGTCTTAAAAAAAATTCATTGTGCATGCATTTACAGAAACCAACTAACAGCACAGTCTCCTTTTCTTCCTGTCTTTGATATTTGTATTCTAAATTATCATTTAATGGGTTCCTGAATCTTTTATCTTTAATACATTATGATGTTGTATAGTTTATGTAAATATTTGTCTTGAGGTGCTTTAAGTACTTGCTCCTATGAAGTCTCACATTTGAATTGTTTTATGGCAGACATTCTGTTTAAATTAAACCCTAATCTCTTCAATCCTATTGTCAAGGCCTCACTCTTAGCTTAGGTTTAATGGAGATGGAATTTGGTTAGTTCCTTCATGTGGTATATTTAACTTGATTTTGCAGGTAGTGATAAACATTGGGGCTTGGGCTACAGGCTCTTTGACATTAATATGTAAAAACTCTGAATTAAAATATGGGACAATTTGAGGTCTTAGGCTTAATGCAATTTGCAGCAGGATTTTTTTTTTTTACAAATATGTAAGATGAAATAGTATTTTTGGTTCTGTTATTGCCGTGGATCTTACCTGAAACAAACCCCCAATGGCTCATGCTTTCCTGAGGCTAATAGAATTTTTTGGAAGCCTGGAAGGGCAGTAGTTTGATATTTACCTCTCACTTCTTATGTTCTGTAGGATTTTTCTAAATATAACCACCTTACCTGTAAATAGATCACATGAGGCAGTAGACTAGTAGGCTGTCTGTTCTTGTTAAGGGTAATAATCTTAACCACTTGGACATTGCACTCCCCTTACACCCTCAGGCTGTGCTATTAGAGAAGTTTCATTTTCTTCAGTGAATTACCAAAACACACAGAACATAACCACTGAGCCACAAGTGACCTTTGCATTCCAGGATGGGTAAGGCAAATGCTTTTCCTTGGTATCTTTATATGATTTTACTTTTTTTCTTGGTATCAGGGATTGAACTCGGGACCTTGTGCTTGTGAGGCAGGCGTCAGAACCACTGAGCTAAATCCCTGGCAAGATCTTATTTTTTGAAGAAAGGCCCTTCAGTGTTTGAAGAGCAGGAGAGGATTGGGGCAAACTTTTCTTCAACTCAAGTTCAGTTCTTTTGTTACTCATTAATATTGCTTCTTATCCACTTCAGAATTAGCCAGTCTATCGTCATAATGCAGCATCTTTTCACTGCAGATGTTTCCTGCATTAAGAAGACTTAATATGTTAAAATTGTTACATCTATGGGGATGATATAGTTATTTTAGCACAGTAATGAATTACTTTGTAAAGATTCACCTCAACTTTCCTATAAACAGTGAGCTCCCTTAGTCATGTAATCCATGATTCAATTAAAAATGTTCTGATTTGCATTTAACTCTGCAGGAATTGACTGTCAAGGTGGTATCAGTTTAATGAGCTACTGGGAGAAACTGTGTAGTCTTCAGCCAGACAGTTTTCAAGTGAGTTGAAGACTATTTTCCCGTGGACGGTTAAAGAGAGATAGGCATTGGAATACATTTTTTTTCCCTAAATGTTTCATCTTATGTTTCTATACTGACATCTGTACTTACATATTGAATTATTTTACATTTACATCTCTGCTTATAGTTAATAAATAGTCATCTCAAAAGCCTCTCATTCATTGAAAATGATCTTGCTATATTGTTTTAGAAACTTCTCTCCTTTTCATCTCTACTCTCAAATTAAATTGAATTTCCTGTGGCTGACATGATTCAGTCTAAACAGTAATTATTTGAATAGTTCAAAAAAGTCAAAATATTGAACCTCTTCTTCTTTTTGTTTTTTTTTTTTTTGTGCCGAGGATTGAACCCAGGGCTTTGAGCATGCTCTACACTAAGTTATACTGCCAGCCTAGTTTTATTTCTTTTCTAACTGGTCACATCTTGTTGCTTGCCTGAATTTTTAGACTGTGAGAACAAAATTTACCTTTTTTTTTTTTTCTGTATGTGTCTGTAATCCTTGCAATTAACCAACTTAGACCCAGTCTTTGACAGTAAATTCAAAAGAGTAGTACTCTGGCTATATGTTGAATAAAAAATAAGGCATCTCAATTTGTGTAGGAGAGAATACAGTACTAGGACACCAAAGCACCAGATGAATTTAAATAGTTTGGTGTGCTTTATCTGTGGTTGTTGGCTTTGTCTCTGCTGCTTAAATACTGATAAGGAGTGTCTACAAGAATACTAGATGTGATTTGTGCTACTTGAGTTTACTGTTACCCAGCAGATTTATTCATTCCATGTTTACAATTTGAGCAGTTCGCTTCATATCAGGGTTTAGTGATTCTGATGAGCAAAAATAGAAGTATATTGTTTCTTATGTTTTCACTCTGGAGATTTAATACAAGAAAGCCGCGGACAATTGGCCAAAGAGGCACAGCTTTGAATATGATTCCTGCTTTTCACAAAAATGTGTCTTTGATTATCTCTTCATAAATGCATGACCTGGAGCTAAAATTTTCTGTCAGTGTCTTCAGTGGAGTTGTATATTAATGGGATGACTTGGCATTATCAGCAGAAGAGCTGTGCCACTGTAGTATTTAAACTGCTTGCTAGATATGGCAGCTGGTACAGTAGATAATAATGCATTAAAGGTCTTCACAAACCTCATACTGCTTTCTTACCATTATTTGTGTTTTGGGTTTTTTAAATTTGAGCACAGAAAGAATGGGAGAAGCCATACACATTGAGGCAAATAGAAGGGTTTCAATCCCGAAATCACTCTTACTTTTTTTCATGTTGCTTATTACATGAAACCTGCTGTGATTATTTCCAGTTGGAATCAAACTCACTTTGCACAAATCTTATGCCATATTATTTATCTGTTTTACATGCTCATTTATTTTTGCATATACTTTCTCTTACCACTTTTGAATACTCCTAATTCAAGCAGATTATTTAAAACATATCATTTCTTAGATTTTAGCTCTGTCCACGGCATTGAGCAGATGCAACAAATAATCAATATGTAATATATGAATGATGAATGCTTGATGAAATTATCCATTTATAGAGAAATGAGGATGATGAATTTAAGAATAACATTTGGTTAGCCATTTACAGATTGAAAATAACTCTCACATGTGTTTTCTCATTTGGTCTCAAATGTGTTATCTCATAATAGTACTGTGAGTTGTATGGAATATTCTGCTTTCCAGGTGTGAAAAATATCTGAGAGAGGTTAAGAGATTTTCTCAGTGTCACTGCAGCTACTGTGTGATTCAACTGGGATTTGAAACCATTTTTCAGATTCGAAACTTTTCCTTCATTAGACTGTGCTGCTAGAAGAGATGCTATGTTCTCCCCCATCCAGGTCTAAAGTTGTAGTTCCTTTTAAATGCAGATCCCATAAAAGAAATCCTCCTTATTAGAGGACAATTGATGCCTAGAAAAGGTCACCTAAGTGAATCCACTTAAAGCTAGCACCAGAATTTCATAGTCAATGGAGATATAGATTTGATTGAACTTTATCATGAAAAGTGAAACTAAAAATTAGGAATATTATTTTGTCTTAACATTTAAACTGTAATTTGCATCTCTGTGCTAATTCTTAAGAGGGAGTAGAGAATCAAGTGTTGATTGTTTTCAGTGCAGTTTTTCTGACAAAGTTGGATGATGGAATGACACCATGTCCTTTCCTTCATATTAAAGCTTAGAATAAATCTACATCCTGGTAAATTTTCCTTTCTGCCCATCATTTGGTCTAATTTTGCTGATATTCATTGTTTTTTTAATTTTTCTTGTTCAAACAGTCTTATCACTTTCATTGATTTTATGAAATTCTGCATCTTTGATGTTACAATTTTATACTGTAGTCTGTTTTATTTGTATATGCAGTATAAAATCTTTCAGACTTACAAAGAACAGTAGAGATAAATAATTTAATAGGGGTTAATTTTATGAGTGATTGGTGTGTTATTTTTATGTCATGATGACTTTTGCTTTTTTACTAACGATAGAGGCTCAAATGATGAATATTAAAATAACTAGAATTCCTTGAAGTAATAAAAAGATTGCACAATTAAAAGTCATAAAGATATTTTTATGTAGCAGAAGTGTTGACTATTTTCTTTTTTTAAATTCCCAATATCATGAAAATAAAAGTTCCCTAAGACTTTTATGAAGGTCAGAAAAAAATGAATGGTTCTAGGGGAGGCCATTTTAATATAGCATTTGCACTACTTAGAAGATTCAAAGTTATTTCATACTTGTGTTATGTGCATGTATATGTGAATATAAGTATTTAAGCAGCATTTATTTAAGGAATTATTTCTACTGAGTGTGATATTATGATGTTAATGGTCAATACCATTTTGGGATTAATTTTAACCTTTTGGAGTTAGACCCTTAGGATCCTGTTTTTACCTCTACCATTTTCTGGTTGTATAATGTCTCTGTGTCACAAAGTATATACTCTCTCTGTGTTACAGTTGTCCTATTTGGATAATGGAAATACTTATAGTATCTTTCTCATAGACTTGTTTTAATAACTGAATAATTTAATGTGTGGAAAATGTCTAGAACAGTGTCTGCCACATAGTAAACACTCAATAAATCTTAAAGAGTTACTGTGATTTGATCATTAGGAGTATTCTGTTTTTTTGTGTGTGTGTGTGTTTTTTTTTTTTTTTTTTGGTACCGGGGATCGAACTCGGTCCTTGTGCTTTCGAGGCAGGCAGTGGAACCACTGAGCTAAATCCCCGGCCCTAGGAGTATTCTGAATATTACAAGGGTTTTGGAGAAGGAAACTTGAAGAAAACTGCTTTAATTTAGGATGACAGCACTTTTTTTTTTTTTTTTTTGGTACTGGGGATTGAACTCGGGGACCTTGCGCTTGCAAGGCAGGTGCCAGAACCACTGGCCCGAAGAGCATAATTTTAATTGTTATCAGCAAAGTAATAATCTCTGAAATACTTGTTGAAAGAAAAAACTAGATTTGCTGTTGAACTATGTGTAAGAGCTCATGATACTTTTCCACACATATTTTCAGATATTCTAAATATTTAAGATATTTAAGATATTCTAGATATTTAAGATATTCTAAGATATTTTAAGATATTAAGATATTCTAAATATTTAAGTGTATTATTATTTATGTATTAGTTGTTCTTATGTACGTCCTCTCTTCCTCTAATGTCACTGTATTCCCAGCTTCCTCCCCTAAGTGAGTAAATCAGGTATTTCTTTAGGTTTTTACCAAGAAATCTTAAAGCAGCTAATTTAATAGCTGAGTGAAATGGTGGTTTTAAATTTCTTTCCTCATGTGTAAGTATAGTAGAAGTTCAGTGAGAATTTATCTTTCAGCTGATTACTTGCTATGAGTTTTAGGAGTGATGATGACAGATGAACAGTAATTGAAGTGTGAATAAAATTTTGGAAAAGATAAATGGTACCATTTCTTATGGAAAATACCTCATTCTTCCATTGTGATGTGTGACTATTTGATGTTTTTCACGTGTAAGGGCTCCTGATGTTTGCAACATACCTCTGTTTTTTTGATCTGGCTCAGGATACAGAAATGGAAAATGATGTTGTCCAAAGTAGGGATGTCCCTTAGTGGATTGACAAGCAGGTTGCATTGGTAACTCCAGTGAGATACAGTAATTAGCATGTGTGTGGCACAGACTGCCTGTGAATCCTTATCTTGCAGGGAAAGAGGGAAGCAGTACTGTTGCTAAAATGTGTTATATAATAAATCCTCTACTTTAAATGTGCTGGAAGGCTAAATTGTTCTCCGTCATATAGACATACCATTGTGAATCATTTTTAAAAAGCAGATTCAGTATAATTTTTTGTAAAATGCTGAAGTTTGCTTCATAAAGCTGTTTATTAAAGCAGGTTCAATATTCATTTTTTAATCGCTTAAGACTGCTTCATAAAGCTGTTTATAGGCTTTCTCCCATCAACTTAATTTAGTTTTGAGCCAAAAATAAAAAGGCGTATATTGCTAGGAGTGAACTAGAGTATTTCTAAGCATTATGTTAAAATCTTGAAGACTATTATTAAGAATTTCTAACAGCTTTTTAGTTTGGGAAAGAGACGCTTCATAAAAATCAGATAATTAAAATAAAGGGAGTTTAATTTCAGTCTTGTTATTTTTTGAGTTCAAAGCCTTTATTGTGTTTTAAGTGACTTTGTATTTGTTTTTATCAAACTCTGGTCCACACTGAAGAAATGAAACCTCAGCAACTTCAAAAGTTCCAGTTTACCTGTGAGGGTATATGAAACTATAGGCAGCACGTGACTGATAGGAAACTCTTCTAAAATAGGATTTAGAAGTAAATTCTATTTTGTTTGGCCAAAAAGAACTGTGCATTTTCTTTTTTTTTTTTTTGGTACCGGGGATTGAACTCGGGTCCTTGCGCTTGCACAGCAGGCAGCCAAACCACTGAGCTAAATCCCCGGCCCTTCTGTGTGTTTTCTTAACTGTTTAAGGGTGAAATGATGTCAGAGACTGGATGGGGTCATCAAAGAGTGGGGTTTCTTTTTTACTTAGAATGCTGTGTGGCAGATTATATTGAGACTGTTCTAATTATTAGCATATTCCAGTTTTTAAAATTAAGTTTAAAAATGTAAAACTTCCCTATCATTCCATAACTAAATATAGCAGTGAAATTTTATCTGAAGTCAAGAACATTATCCGAATCTGATTTGATGTGTGTAGGACACTGCACATTCATTGAGTAGTACAGATTGTGTTAAATGGGCCTGAAATAATGTTCAGGAAAGAGAATCACTTTCTATTCTTCTTGACACAAACAGTTTGTCACAGATATGTATCCCTCTCCCTATCTTGTTAGCGTAGTCATTATATTTTTCATTACAAGTTTTATGCAAATATACTAGTTTTCCTTAATTAGGTTTACATGAATACATTGCAATTATCGACTAGGTGTTATTAATATATGCAATTAAACATTAATTAATATGTGTAATTATGTAGTGAGAGGTGTACCAGAGCTGGGCTCTATGCTGATTTATTGTATAGGTGCTGCAGGCACAAAAACAGGGTGTTACGCTTAACATTTCCTCCCACTGTAAATATGCAGCAGTTTGTTGTCAGGATATATGCTTTTTCATTTGGGTTCTGGAGAATCATTTTTATGGTTGTGGGAGCAACTGGATTATGATTGTCTTCACTATAGTGACCAAATCTTCTATGCAGAGAATTCACAGAAGAAGAGCTTGGTGTGGTATTGTGGTCCCAGGTGTGTGAGAACACTGTGCTTGCTCAGTGCTAGCCACACCCTGGGAACACAAGTTTTGTTTGTTTATTTAATGGTTTTAAATTCTCTGTTAAACTCCTGCTAGATAACTTTTTTCTCTCCCATCTCTTAGGTGTTTGGTACTTTCCCTGCAAGCTCAATTTCCCCTCCTTTAAACACTTAAGAGTACCCTTTCTACTTTTTTTCTCCCATCAGTATTTATCATATTCTTGTCCATATCATCATTGCACATTTTTATAAGCTCTATAAACATTCATAATGTACTTCTTGCTTTCTCTTCAGCATTTATTCTACTATTGTTTCCCTTGTCCTCCATCCTCTTCACTACATACTTCTTGACCACTTGACTTGGGATTGTTTTTCTTAGAAAGGAATTATGGATTTAAACTATGGCAAGAAAATAAAAATAGAGTTACAACATTGTAAAGAACTAAAGGGGGATAGAACTAAGTTAGATTATTTAAATCTGGATGTGAGGTTACAAGGTTTGATTCTGAGCTACACCTCTCTTCTCAAATAATTGTCCTAGATATAAATATTGTCAGAGGGAAGCTAAGAAGCTGAGTTGATACTAGTCTTAAAATGGTAACTGCAGGCATATTTATGCGTGGGATCAATAATGGGCAAAGAAGTCCAGGGCAGAGTTGATTTGAGTCTGCTCAAAACAATGTGCACCATGTTTTTTAAAGTGCTTTGGTTAAGGTATTGGAAATGGCCCAAGGATCTAGTAACTACCAGCATATAATTCTGATTTGATGGCTTAAATAGATAGGCTTTCCTTAAAAAAAAAAAATCAAACCAAAATGTGAGCAATAAAGGTTGATGGGGATTCATATGCAGCATGCTTCCAAGGAGGAGCTGGGAACAGATGTGTTGTCTGCTCTGAATGTGTTGGGATCCATCCATGTTTTACTTACAGACCCCCTTCTGTCTGGTGCACCCTGCCCTCTAAAAAAGCTTCCTGAATTGCTTTGTAAACAAGGCAGCTACTACAGCTGCAACTGTCGGATTTGGACTTTTGCCAGCTTGAAATTTATCCCTGCCCTAATGCTATGTATCTGGGAGCAAGAAAAGTGCCCCCCCCCCCCCCCAAAGAAAAAAACATGTGGAAGCATTCACTGAGGAAGACTGCATTGGGTAAAGGAGCTCAGATTCCTTAAAACTGCATGCATTCTCCGTGGACTATTTTGACTTTTTATTACTTGCTGCCAGGTTTCAGCACTTTCCTTGTACTTTTTCTCGGTTCCTGAGTTGCACTGCTGCTTCATTAAAAGCCCGTAATTCCAGTGCCCTTTATATTGGTGGCCTTCTTGGGTTCAAAAGGACTAGATTCAGTTGCTTGAGTGAATGAATGAAGATTGTTTTTCTAAATCAAGACTTCTCTCTTTAGTATGCCAATATTTAGCAATAAAAAGGAAGACAAAACAAAACAAAAAGGAAATAAAGTGGAGAATGTGATTTCTTAAGAAATTTTGTTTGGGGATTAGCCCTACCTGGCAGTTGCTTCAGTGATTATATGCTGCATGAATTTGACATTTCCTTTGTATATTCTATAGAGAAGTGTTGGAGTGTGTTTTTTGAGTGCCAAAATGCCCGTGTTCTTGCAAAAATGAAGAATTTTGTTTTATTATATTCTTGGCTTGCTGATGAGTTTCCCATTTAAGTCTCTTTCTTATCTAGCTTTTGAAGTCTTCTGCTTAGGTGGATTCCTTTATATATTCTCACTAGATCAGGATTTTTAAAACGTTCATTGTTCATCTTTTCATTTATTTTATAGTTCCCTACACTGCTACTTTGTTCTCTTTGGGCCGATGATGTATGGCACTGTGCAGCTAGAGTTGGTATTTGGCTATCTATGCTTTTTGTTTGTTTCATATTAGAACTAAAATCTGTTTCATTCAGTGGCAGCAGAAAGCTCAAAATCTTGAGTTTCCTCAATATTCTTTTTTCGGGAACAAGATCAAAATTAACTTTTCTGTTGGAATAAGTACTTTCTGGTCAACATTTTCTTCTGCCCCAGCTTCTGAGATGAAATAACATTGGCCTTTTTTTTTTTTTTTTTTAAATCTCAGCGTTTGGACTGTTTAGTAGACTTCTACATAACATTATATGCCATTAAAATGAGCTAAGTTTAGTAATATCAACAAGAATGAAAAGGGGGAAAAGGGAATTAGAAGAGGAAGGGAGTGGGGAGAGAAGAGGAAGGGGATTAAAATAAGAAACAAGCTGTATTATGTATATGTACTCACTTCCCAGAATGATTGTAAAATGTGCATACTGCAAACATGTACTAATAAAAACATTTAAAAAAAAGAATATTTCAACTGATTTTCTTGGGATGGACTTGATGCATAAATGGTAGAAAGAGGAGCTACGTGGAATTTCTGGCATGTAATCTGGCATAGTAAAAGAAGTTTTAAATGAGATTTTCCAGGATTATGATGGGGCACATACTTTCTGTGTCATGTGATTTTAGATCAGTGACCAACACCGTTGTGAACTTCCTCACAGCTTTTGGCTGCTCCTCATTTAGAGGAGTGCTGGCCTACATAGTGGGATAGAAATCCAGGCCTTCATTGATTTATTCCTTTTGGTTTCAGTCCCAGATCTTGAATTGTGCAGGGATTTCAACTGATCAGGGACAGCCAACTAGCTGTAGTATGAAGAAATGAGCTATTGTGCTTAGAGGGAAAAATTGTTGTTTGAGGAACTAAAATTGACACATTTTCTTTAGGCAGAAGGAAGTTAATACGTTCAATTATTATTTCCTTTTTTTAAAGGAGGACATTATTCCTTTATTTCCATTCCAAATATTCACATGTGAAAATAAAAAAACTGTGGCTTTTGTTTAATCTGTTGCCAATACCCCATTTACCACTTTCTTTAAAAATTTTTTAAGGACCCTGAAAATTTGCTTAGGGCTGAAACTTGTCATTCTGTTTCTCAGCCCACAGGCAAGTTATTTCTTCCCCTTTAGAGCAAGGAGAATGCTTTTTAGAAAATTGATAATTAAGGGTTCTAGTTGGCATTTAAAATTGCTTACCCTTATTCAGTACACGAAAACCTAAACTCTGCCTTTAGTTGACAGCTTGCTATTTTAAAGTGAACTTTGAAATAAAAATAGCCCTCTTGGCAACGTGGGGTTTTTGAAACCTTCATAGTTTAGAACATCAGATTGTTGGGTGTTACTGTAGTCATTTCAGAAGCACTTTATGAAACCAACAATGTAGCCTTCCTCCCTGAGATGCTGTTGGCCTGTGCCCCTCACTTGTGCTTTGGGTCTTTTTCCTTACAGTGGTGATGGATTTGCATTGAACTTATTCAGTGGTTCAGCTCAAAAGACCATAAGCCAAGGTTAAACTGTTTTTTATTTTGAGGTCCTATTGTTGCCGTTATTAACCAGTAACACTCACACTTTTGGGGAGAGTACAGCCAATGGGTGAAGGGAATCTTTTTAGCCTTTCCCAAACCTTTGTAGCTCATCTATGGCTCGAGTGTGTTGACCTTTCAGATGGCCAAAGTTAGAGATACTCATTATTAAAAGCACCAGCGGTCGCACATTAGACAGTACTTTCCTGTGATACTGGAAAAGTGCTTCTCTTGTATATATACCCGACACTATATTAAATTTTTATTATGCTTTCTCAACTGTGAGGATATTTCACAATTACTTTTACTTTCAACATAAAAACTGCACAGTAACGTATTGTGTTATTTATTTTGAAAGGTGCTATTTTATATAGTTATTTAATTTTCATTAACAGCATTGTAAATGATCTGGGTTTTGTTGTTGTTGTTGTTATGTTTTGTTTTTAAAGTCAAACATCTTTAAAACATACTCCATCAGGATTTGGTTAATATTTTTCATAATAGGAATCCTTAAGGAAGCTACCAAATATATAAATAGTAAGGGAAGAAGTATTGAGATATTTTTGTTAGGGAGGTTTGACTTTTAGAATATGAGGTCCAAAGATACTCTTTATGTTTAAATGCCAGTTTAAAACCAAGGAAAAATATTTTGATGGGAAAATTGAAAAAAAAAAAAAGTTACGTAAAAATCTACCCCCAAGAGTCATTTAATAGCAAGCAAAGGGCCACACTTTGCAATGCTGCTCCTGCTGCTCCTGCTCCTTCTCCTGCTGCTGCTCCTCCTCCTCCTTTTCCTCCTCTTCTGCCTCTTTCTTCTCTTCTTCTACACCTCCCCCCTCCTTCATGGTACTGGGAACTGAACCCATGACCTTGTGCATGCTAGGCAAATGTCTACCACTGAGCAACATTCC
Organism: Heterocephalus glaber; assembly: GCF_053883595.1. Taxonomy (NCBI): domain Eukaryota; kingdom Metazoa; phylum Chordata; class Mammalia; order Rodentia; family Bathyergidae; genus Heterocephalus; species Heterocephalus glaber. The sequence continues at coordinate 31,364,897 of NW_028258294.1, read as the reverse complement.
TAGCCTGCGTATTTTGGAAATGATACATTTCTTACTTATGGAAAAACTCACTTAAAATACTATAGTAAATATATAACCACACCTAGATTTGTCACATCTTTACACTTTCCCAAGTTAACACTTTGACAAAGCTCTGATTGCATTTATCTCCTCCCCTACCTCATTCCCCACCTTCCTCTCAGGGTTAAACTACAGTATAATGCTGGATTGTGTAAATCAATCTCATGTGGATTTTAGTACAAATATGTGTCTGCCTATAGGCAGAATGCCTATTGTATTTTTGCATGTTTTAAATATTAAAGAATTATATAAATGCTGTCATGTAGAACTGGGGATATGGCCCAGTGGTAGAGCACTTCCTTAGCATATATAAGACCCAAGAACAATACCCAGCAAGCACCTTATCCAGCAAAGCTCATGTTATGCTGTTATATTTTGAAATTTGTTTTTTCCCTTAACTCTTATTTGTGAGATTTATTCATATTGATCCAGATAGCTGTGCTTTTAAAAATTTTCATTGCAATATATTTTTGTTTTTTCACTATACTGCTATTTATTCTACTGTTGATGGTTTCAGTGAAAGGATGAACATTTTTGTACATCTCTGTTCCTGCTTATCTCCTGCTTTTGAACATGTGCAAGAATTTCTCTAGAGTAATGCCTGCAAGTGGAGTTGCTTTGGCATCCCAGACTTTCTTGGAGAAAGCCCTCCCATATGATTATATGTAGACTCCCACTGCTTCATATTTTCTCCAAAACTGTTACTCCCAGAAAATAAAACATTTGTTAAATTGATGATAGTGAAAACGTATTTCTTTGTTTTATTCTGCATTTCCCTGACTGGTGAGGTTGAGTTTCATTGTACATGTATTAGGCATTTGAGTTTTCTGTAAGTTGCCTATCTGATCATTTGTCTGGTTTTCTATTGGATTGTTTTCTCTTTCCTTTTGATACGTAGAAAGTCTTTATGTTTTGAATACTAATCCTTTGTTTCTTATGTGCATTTCAAGTCTGTGGCTTGTCTTTGTTCTTTGTTTATGCTGTCTTCTATTGAACAAAAGTTTTTAATTTTAATGTAGACAAATTCAATCATTTCCTTTATGGTTTATGCTTCCTTTAAAAAGCCTTCCCTACTTCCAAGGTCATAAAAATGTCTTTTCTCTCTTTGCTTTTCTTCTAAACGTTTCAGAGTTTTTTTACTTTCAGTTAACCTATCAGTAATTTTTATGTATGGCATGTGGTAAGGGTCTAAGTTTCTTTTCCATGTGATATATGGTTGTCGTAGTGCTGTTCTTCAAACAAGCCTGCCTGGCCAGCCACCTGTCCTGCCCTCTTCTCCCCTCCCCTCCCTCTCTCTCCTTCCTTTCTTCCAAATGTCTTTGAAATTTAAAAAAAACAATTTGGACTTCATGAAACTAATTTTAGACTTAAAAAAGTTGCAAAGATTATACTAGACATTCTCATAGATGTATCATCCAGGTTCTCCAAATGTTAACATCTTACATAGCCACATTAGGACTTCAAAGTTAGAAAATTAGCAATCTGGTCTTCAGAATTCATTTCCATTTTACTAGTGGTCTTACCTTTTGCTGCTCCAGGAGTCAATCCAGGCTCACAGAGTGCATTGACTTGTCATGTCTCCCTAATTAGTCTGTGACCTCTTTTCAGTTTGTCTTTGTCTTTTATGAACTTGAAACTTTCCAAGACTACTAGCCAGATATTTTGAAGAATTTTTCCTTAATTTGGATGTTTCTCATGTTTCCTCATGGCTAAATTTGTTACGAATTTGTTTGGAAGAATGTGATTCGTGTCCTTCTCAGTGCATCTTGTGAGGAGGTCTGTAATTATAATGCTCCTTTATCCCATTGTTGACAACGTCAGCTTTAACCATTTGGCTAAGGTGGTGCCTGCTCGGTATGTTTCTCCACAGTAGAAGGACTGTCTTTCCCTTTGCAATTTTCATGTCCATTCTTGTCTGAGGTGTTTGCCAAATGATTCTCTATTTCCATCATTGTTTCTACATTTATTAGCTGGAGTTCTGTCAGCACCATTTATCGAAAAGTTCATCTTTTTCTGTACTGTTCGCCTTTGTTTTGATTTATAAATTTACCTCAATGTCTCTGGTACGATCTACCAAGTCCCCATCTTTGGAGACTTGGTACCCTTTAGTCTTCTCATTAACAGTGCAAAAGGCCCAGTTTCCCTAAGCCTCATACAGTGGGAGTTTTGCAAATGTGGTCAGTGAAAAATGAATTTATGTTTCTTTTTGTGAGTAAAATTAAGAATGTGTTCATGTATAAGGCCATTTTTAGCTATTCTTCTGTGTATTCCCTCACTACTCATACTTTTTACCTATTTTAACTGTGGGGGCTATGGTATTTTTCTTTGATATTTTTTAGGAGCTCTTTGTTAGGCAAGCTATCCCCTTTTCTGATAAGGTGCAAATAATTTTTCCATGTATGTCATTTTTGTTTGGCTAATGACATTTGTTTTTACTACGAACAAGTTTTTAAAAAATTTATAAAGAGTTATGACTTTTATTGTGACTTTTTTATTAAATTCTTTTATTGGTACATTGTAGGTATACAACACAATTACATTTCTCATTGGGAATTGTACCTTTACATAATGCATCTTGGTTCTTATTTTTTCCCCATTCCTAGCTCTCCCTTCACCCCTTCCACCCTTACCTATTTACAAAGACTTTATTTCCATTTTTTCCATTTCTCATCATTTTTCCTTTCCCTTCTTTCCTTTCCCCTGCCCCTCCCAATACCCCTAGTCCTTTAGACCTTTTCTTCCTATTTTGCATTATTGATTATTCATTCTAATCATTGGTACATTTTAGGTATACAATATAATGACATTCATCATTGGAAATTTGCACCTTTACCTAGTCTCTCTTGGTTCTTATTTTTCACCCTTGCCCAGCCCTCCCTTCAACCCCTCCATTCCTCCCTATTTACAAAGATTTTGTTCCTATTTTTCCATTTTCTTATATTAATCCCATTCCCTTCTGTCCTTTCCCCTAGCCCTCCCACTTCCTTCCCCTTTGCCCCTTTTCTTCCTATTTCACATTATCTATTATACATTTAGTCCTTACTTACACTTTCAGTTTCTCACACCAGAGAAACTATTTGGTATTTACACGTGTGTCCTATTTATTTCACTTAAGAGTATTGCCTCAATGTGCATCCACTTAGCTACAAATGTTTCTAATTTCTCATTTTTGATGGCTGAGTAGTACTCCATTTTATAAAACAACCACATTTTCTTTATCCAGTCTCCAGTTGATGGGCAATTGGGCTGTTTCCAAGTTTTAGCTACTATAAACTGTGCTGCTATGAACATGGGTGCACATATATCACTGTGGTATGATTCTTTTAATTCTTTGGGGAAGATCCCCAGCAGTGGAATAGCAGGGTCAAACGGGACTTCCAGTCCTAGTTCTTTGAGGTATCTCCATACTGATTTCCACAGTGGTTGCACCAGTCTACACTCTCACCAGCAGTGGAGCAGGGTTCCTCTTTCCCCACAGCCCCGCCAGCATTTGTTATTGGTTGATTTCATGATAGCAGCCATTCTTTCTGGAGTGAAGTGGAATCTCAGTGTTGTTTTCATTTGCGTCTCTCAAATGACCAGTGATGTTGAACATTTTTTCATGTATTTGCTATTTCTACTTCTTTGCCTGAGAAATATCTGTTCATTTCAGATGCCCATTTTTGGATTGGGTCTTTAAATTTGGGAGCTCTGATCTTTTCAAGTTCTTTATAGATTCGAGATAATAGACCTTTGTCTGAAGAAAAGCAGGTGAAGATTTTTTTCCCACATTGTGGGTTGTCTCTTCATACTGCTGGTGTTTTCTCTTGCTGTGCAGAAGCCTTTTAATAAGAAGAGATCCCACTTGTTGATTGTTTGTGCTAGTTCAGGGCAACTGAGGTTTTGTTCATAAAATCTTTTCCTACACCGATGTCTTCAAGGGTTCTACCTAACCTCTGTTCCAACTGGTTCAGAGTTTCTATTTGAATATTTAGATCTTTAATCCATTTAGTTTTTAGGTTAGTGCATGGTGAGAGATACAGGTCAAGTTTTAATCTTTGGCAAGTTGAAGCCCAGTTTTTCCAGCACCATTTATTAAAGAGGCTATCTTTCCTCCAGTGAGGGTGTTTGGCTCCTTTATCAAAGATGAGATGGCTGAGTGTGTCTGGCATTGTTTCTGCATCTTCTAATCTGTTCCACTGGTCCTCAGGTCTGTTTCTTTGCCAGTACCATGCTGTTTTTATCACAGTAGCTTTGTAGTAGAGTTGCAGGTTGGGGATTGTGATACCCCCTGCCATGTCTGTGTTACCTAGAATTGCTTTTGCTATTCTGGGTCTCTTCTTGTTCTAAATGAACTTTTGGATTGTTTTCTCAAGGTCTATGAAGTATGCTGCTGGGATCTCAATTGGAATTGCATTAAATCTATATAGCAGTTTTGGAAGTATGGCCATTTTCACTATATTAATTCTTCCTACCCAGGAGCAGGGGATGTCTGTCCATTTTCTGATATCATCTTCAATCTCTCTTTTCAGAGTGCTATAGTTTTCAGAGAAGAGGTCTTTGATTTCTTTTGTTAGGTTGATTCCTAAGTATTTCAGTTTTTTGGATGCTATTGTGAATGGAATTATTTGTGCTATTTCTCAGCGAGTCTGTCATTCGTGCAGAGGAAAGCTATTGATTTTTGTGTGTTGACCTTGTAACCAGCTACTTGACTGAATTTGGTTATGAAGTCTAGAAGCCTTTTGGTGGAGTTCTTGGGGTCTTCTATATAGAGTATCATGTCATCTGCAAATAATGACAATTTGACTTCTTCATTACCTATCTTTATTCCTTTTATTTCTTTCACTTGTCTAATTGCTGTGGCTAATGTTTCCAGAACTATATTGAACAAGAGTGGTGATAGTGGACATCCTTGTCTTTGTTCCTGATTTTAGTGTGAAGGATTTCAGTTTTTGACCATTTAGTATGATATTGGCTGTTGGTTTTTCATAGATGGCTTCTACTGGTTTGAGGTAGAGACCATCTATTCCAATTTTTTGTAGGGTTTTTATCATAAATGCATGTTGGATTTTGTCAAATGCTTTTTCTGCATCTATGGAGATAATCATATGGATTTTATTCTTGGATCTATTGATATAGTGTATTACATTGATTGATTTTTGTATATTGAACCATCCCTGCATCCCTGGGATGAATCCCACTTGATCAGGGTGTATGATCTTCTTGATGATCTTCTGCATTCTGTTTGCCATTATCGTATTAAGGATTTTTGTATCTATGTTCATTAGTGAGATTGGCCTATAGTTCTGTTTTTCAGTTGGGTCTTTCTCTGCTTTGGGGATCAAGGTGATGCTTGCTTCCAGGAATGAATTGGGGAGTATTGCTTCCCTTTCAATTTCATTGAAGAGTTTAAACAGTAGTGGCAGCAGTTCCTCTCTAAATGTCTTGTAGAATTCAGCAGTGCAGCCATCAGGGCCCGGGCTTTTCTTAGTTGATAATTACATTTTCTTAGTTTTTAATTACATTTTCAATTTCATTGGTTGATATTGACTTGTTCAGAATTTTTAGGTCTTCTTCGTTCAACTTTGGTAATTCATATGTATCTAGGAATCTGTCCATTTCTTCTGTGTTGTCCGTCTTACTGGTTTATAGGTTCTAGAAGTAGGTATTGATGATCATCTGGATTTCTGCTGGGTCTGTTGTAATTTCACCCTTTTTATTCCTAATTGCATGGATTTGGGCCTTTTCTTTCCTGTTTCTGACAAGGTTGACTAAGGGTTTGTCAATTTTGTTGATTCTTTCAAAGAACCAACTCTTGGCTTTGATTTTTTGTATCATTCTCTTAGACTCCATTGTATTGATTTCTGCTCTGATCTTTGTAATTTCCTCCCTTGTGTGAGCTTTGAGGTTGTCCTGCTCTTCTTTTTCTAGAAGCTTGAGGTTCAGCATCAGGTTGTTTAATTGGGCTCATTCTGTTTTCCTAATATGCATATTCACTGCTATGAATTTCCCTCATAAGACTGCTTTCATTGTGTCCCATAGATTCTGATATGTTGTATTGTCATTGTCATTTAATTGAAGGAACTGCCTGATTTCTTTAATTTCCTCTGTGACTCACTGGTTATTCAGAAGTGTGTTGTTCAATTTCCACGTGTTTATTTTTTGAGTTTCTTTTGCTATGGATCTCCAATTTCATCTCACTATGGTCTGATATACAGGGGATAACTTCAGTTCCTTTGCACTTACTTAAACATGTTCTATGTGTGAGTATGTGGTCTATTTTGGAGAATGATCCATGTCCAGCTGAGAAGAATGTGTATTCTGATTTTGTGGGGCGGAAGACTCTGTAAACATCTGTTAAGTTCATTTGTTCAAGAGTTCGATTGAGTTCCAGTATTTCATTACTTATTTTTAGACTGGTTGATCTATCTGTGACAGTGAGGTATTGAGGTCCCTCACTACAGTTGTATTAGTGCATATCTAACTTTTCATGTCTGTTCGTGTTTGTTTCATATAGTTGGGTGCACTAGTGTTTGGTGCATAGATATTTATGATTGTCATCTCTTCCTCTTGGATTCTTCCCTTTACAAGGATGTAGTGTCCTTCTTCATCTCTCTTAATCAGTGTTGGTTTGAAATCTACTTGATCTGCCAAGAGGATAGCTACTGCTTTTTTCTGGGTTCCCATCACATGGAATATTGTTTTCCACCCTTTAACTTTCAGTCTGTGAGTTTTCTTTTGAATTAAGTGTGTTTCTTGTATGCAGCATATTGTTGGATTTTGCTTCTTGACCCATTCTGCCAGTCTATTTCTTTTGACTGGTGAGTTGAGACCATTAACATTGATGGTTATAACTGAAACGTATTGACTTGTCATTGTCATGACTTTTTCTTTTTGTTGGGTTCTCCCCCTTTACATTTAATTTCTTGTCATGCCAGATGGGTTCATTCTGCTTTGCTTCCTGGGGTTGTGATCCTCAATGTCTGTTCCTAGGCTATTGTGTAAAATTCTTTGGAGTGCTGGTTTGGTATTCACGAAGTTCCTAAGGTGCTCTTTGTCATGAAAGTATCTTATTTCTCCATCAATTTTGAAAGATAGTTTTGCAGGGTACATCAATGTGTGTTGGAGGCTGTTTTCTTTTAGGGCTTGGAATATGTCATTCCAAGCTCTTCTTGCCTTGATGGTTTGTGTTGAGAAATCTGGTGTGATTCTGATGGGCTTTCCTTTGTATGTGATTTGTTTCTTTTCTCTGACTGCTTGGAGAACTTTGTTCTTCTGTTGAGTTTCTGGAATCTTCACAATTATATGCCTATGTGTAGATTTTTTTTGATGAAGGCTATTTGGAGTCCTATATGCCTCACATATCTGTATGTCAAGCTCTTTTCCCCTGCTTGGGAAGTTTTCTGCCATTATTTGTGTGAAGAGATGTTTTATGTCATCTGCACTCTCTCCTGTTTCTTCATTGAGCCCAATCAGTCTTATGTTATTCTTCTTTGCATCATCCAGCAGCTGCTGGATTGATTTCTCATGTTCCCTTATAATTTTGAAGCAATTTTTCTTTTCCTGGTCACTAATTGCAATCTTATCTTCTGTATCTGAAATTCTGTCCTCACATTGGCTCATTCTGCTGTGTAGACTTTCAGTGGAGTTTTTCATGTCCTGGAAATCTATTTGCATCTGTTTAATGGATTCCATTTGTTTCTTATGTTGGGATTCCATCATGTTCCTGAGCTCCTCTCTAGATTTGTTAATCATGTCCTGCACTAAGGGCACAATGTCTCCTGTTATCTGAGAAATTATTTCTGATTTCATTTTTTCCAGATCCCCTTTTGTTGCCAGTTCAGTGGGTCCAGGTGGTTGAGTATCAGAGTGTTCCATCTCATTTCCCTTTGGGTTTGTTGTAGATGATCTGGAAGTCTGGTTTTGAGACTTATTTACATGTTTTCTCATTTCGACTGGGGCGGGGGGCTGTTAGTGCCTGGACGGATTACCTCCTCTGAGCTGGGAGAGGTGGGACAGTGGCCGGGAGCAGGGGTAGGTATGGTGGCCCAAAAGCCCTTTCCTGTGGGCTGGGAGCAGCCGGAGGGATGGTGGCTGGGAAGTCCCTTCGTCTGGACCAGGAGCAGTGGGATGGTGGCTCAGAAGCCCCTCCCTCTGGACCGGGAGCAGCGGGACAGAAGGTGGCCCAAAAGCCTTCTCCTCTGGGCTGGGAGCAGCGGGAGGGATGGTGACCAGGAAGACCTTTTATATGGACCAGGAGCCAGTTGGACAGCAGCACAGAAGCCCCTACCTCTGGGCTTGGAGCAGCGGTACTCAGTACCGTGGTATGGTGGTCTGGTGTCCTCTTGCGTCTTTGTAGTGTGGAACCAGGTGGCTGTACAGAGGAGCAGAGGGGGGTCCAGTGGATTGTTGCTGGGGCACAGGCTGATTTGGCGTGTTCCGTGTGACTTGGGACCTTGGTAGGACGTGGGCAGACCTGCCTGTCTGCAGCAGGGTGATTCAGCATCTTCCACGCCACTCGGGACCCCGGTAGGGCATGCACAGACCTGCCTGTCTGCAGGGGGGTGCTTCGGAGTCTTCTGCGTGACTGGGGACCTGGGTAGGGGATGCACAGACCTCTATTGTGACTTTTATTATTTCAGGGTCTGCTCTTTCCCATTCCCACTTTATAATGGAATTCACACACGTTTTCTTTTAATAATTATATAGATTTTTGAGGGGGTATTAGTTTAAAAGAACTCTGTATTTTTAGAGCAGTGTTACATTCATAGTAAAATTAAGAGGAAAGTACAGAGATTTCCCAGCCTTTGCAGCCTCCCGCATTATCAGTACCTCCTACCAGAGTTACACATTTATTACAGTTGATGAAATGACGCTGATGCATCATTATCATCCAAAGTCCATAGGGCTCACTCTTGGGTTCACCCTTCTATAGGTTTGGACAAATATACAGTGATACATATCCATCATTGCAATACCATTGAGTGTTTTCACTGTCCTAAAATCCCTCAGTCCTGTACCAATTCATCCTTCCCTCTCTCTTAACCTGAGTAACCACTGATCTTTTTACTCTCTCCATAGTTTGAATTTTGCAGAATGATGTATAGTTGGAATTATACAAAATGTAGCCATTTCAGATGGCCTTCTTTCACATAGTAGTAAGCATTTAAGGTTCATTCAGATCTTCTCATAGCTTGAGAGCTCATTTCTTTTTAGCACTAAATATTTTTTCATTGTGTGGATGTACCATAGTTTACTAATTCACTTACTAACTGAAGAATATCTTATTTGTTTCTAAGATTTGGCAAATATGAATAAGTCTGTTATAAACATTTGTGTGCAGGTTTCTTTATGAACATAATTTTCAACTTCTTGAAGTAAAGAGCATAATTGCTGGATTATACGGTAAACGATTATGTAGTTTTGTAAGAAATTGTCACAGTGGCTGAACCATTTTGCATTTCCACCAACAATGACTGAGAGTTCTTGCTGTTGCATACTCTCACCTATCAGTGTACTGAATGTGGGCTCTTCTTACAGTGTGTTGTGTCAGTTTACATTTCTCTGGGGACATATAATGTGGAATATCTTCTTTCATATCATTTATTTTTCTGTGGTACATTTGGCATATATTCTGGTATATAATGTGAGATATGGATGCAGTTTAATTTTTTTCCGGCGGCTGTCTAGTTTTCCTAACATTTGTCAAAAAACCTATCAATTCCCCCATTGACTTAAGATACTACCTTGCCATATGTTTTTTGTGTGCAGTTGAGTACATTTCTTAACTTTTTATTTTATTCCTTTGCCATGTCTGTTAATTCGTGGAACAAAAACCACACTCTTTTAAGGCTGAAGCTTTATAATCTGATGGGGTTTATCCCATCCCACCCCAGCATACAACACAGAAACACACATAGCTTTTCTTTTCAAGGTTTTCTTGGTCGTTCTTTATTTGTTTTGTTTTAAATGTACTTAATATTTGAATTTTAAAAACAACAGACCTAGTTGACATCTAGATATTTAGCATTTCTTTAGTATTTCTAGGGACTTTATCATCTAGCATTTACCAATATTTTGTTTATGTGTCATTCATGCCCATGCATTTTCTGTTTGTTAGGTGCAGAATTTTGTATGTATATCACAGACAATAACAGGAATTTAAAGTTTATGTGGCAATCTAAATCAAGTCTGTAGAAGATTCAGAGATACCTTAGAATTAAGATTTCCTATCAGATGTTCTTCATGTTAGTCACTGAGTTGATGGCTGGAAGATAGAGAGAGGATTCATCATCAGTCTTTTAAAGATGTTTTATCATCTCAGAAAGATAGAAGTTGTTTTAGGTTGAGGTGAGAAAAAGAATGGAATTTAGTAATAAAGAATGAGACGTGGTCTTGAAAACTATGAAAAAATAGCTTGTCTTGTACTGTTTTTCTCAGGATATGCTGAGTATAAAATCAAATCATGTTTTAATAGTTTCTAAGATGCAAATGTGTACATTTACAATAATAGTGTTTTCTCTCAACTCTTTTTTTAGGTAAGTGATGACCTTATGCTTGGATATATCAGCTTCAGAAGGAATGGGTGTTTTAGGCTTTATCCTCACCTCTGCTCCTGCATAGTAAGTGCTGTTCCTCATGTGTACTGTGGTACAGTGTGGGCAAAGGGATTGGCTTGGCAAGAAAAACTAGATAATTTCATGTAAACCCTTTGCCTCTTTTACTTAAATTTGTGTTTTGTGTAGAACTTTTTATATGTGTGGTCTCTGAGATTATAAAGAAGGATAAAAGAACAGGGTTCCTGTTTTCAAGAAGACTGAATTTCCATTAAGGATATATTGAAAAGAACTTGGGTTTTGTTAATTTTGAATTCTAGTCTTCCATTACTAATTTTGTGATAAGTCAGTTGTATATCTTTTTCTTTCCCAGTTTCCTCATTTACTAAGTGTAGATATAATGATATCTGTCTGCCTCATCAGGTTTTTGGGAAGATTAAATCAGGGAATTAGCTGTGTTTATCACAGTACTTCTGTATACAGATGTTGTTCCTCATTTCCTCTTTCCAGCTCCAATTCTTTACCCAGATACTCAATTAATAGCTAGGTCTAGAATGTGGGAAAATAGAGAGCTTCTCTCCTCGTGATACTGAAGTGTCTTTGGCTGAGATTCAGGGAATCTTGGAGACCAGGCACCAGAGGATTTTGTGAAAGAGTCTGTAGTGGGTCTAAGAAGGCACTTTGCAAAGCAGCAAAACATCTCCTTGAACTTCATACTCACATTAGAAAAGCCTACTTCAGTGTGGCTTAGGTATTGTTCACAAGTGGCTGTAGTTGAATCCCTATGAATATGTTAGAATTTTATGTTGGGAAAAATAATCCTTTGTTTAATCTAAAATAGAATTTAAACAAATGAATAAAGAACGTAAGCTGAGATCATTTGATATCATGCAGTTCTTTAAATAATTATCACGTTGTTGTTTGGAATTATCTAGCTATCTGCTGTAGCAAACAGATGAGCGGTCGAGAAGTGGAAGTATTCACTGTTTCATTTTGAAAGTGAAAGAGAGCTATGCCTGGGCTAGGAAGACATAAATCGGAAAAGGCAGAATGAAATGAAAGCAAGGGTACTTTAGTGTGTGTGGCTCAAACACTTCTTACCCAATGGCATATGAGGCCTAACTAGAAATGTCCGTCTCTCTAAGGAGAGGTTAGGGCTAAGGGAGACTACAGTTCACTGCACATTCGGAGACTAAAATATCTCCAAATTAGTTCCAGTGAATCATTTCAAATTATTTTAAAAGCCCTTTATATTTTAATCAGAGCCTATTCACGACCAGTTAATTTGGATGGTGTGTTCTAAAATTACTTTTCTCCAGTGATGTGTTGTGTCATTGCCATAGAATGCAGAAACCCTATGGAGAGGGGACTTGGAAAATCTGAAAGTACCGAGGAGCTGTTGATCTCAGTCAAGTTTTGCTGGTTTGTTAAGAGTTTGCTCTTGCCATCTGATCTAGATAAGAGGATGAGTTATGCTACTTTTGTAGAGAGGGTGGTTGTTTCCACAAAATTCCAACAGTATAATTATTTTCGGGAAGACTTGCTCCAATGGCATTGCTTAGTTTAGGAAAATTGTTTTAGTAGCCTTAGATAATTTCAAAATGTTTATCCATAACAGTATTTTACCAAACTTTCCTACAATTAGTAAAAATTGTATAGAACACATCTTTAGTCATTATATAAACACCATGGAGTACCATGTCCCTTATTGTTAACTTTAGAAGAAAGAATAAGTGGCTGGATCACATGTTGGGACAAGTTAAACTTCATGTTGTATTATTTTCACTTCAGAAATGTTGAAACTGAAAGTTTTAAGAAAGAGGACCTGCTTGAGCTTACACAGCAGCGTAGTGACAGAACTCTGACCCAGTGCTTTACTGATGGCAGTCTTCATCTTCTACTCCTCTTGGATTGGGGAAGTTCTTCCTACTTAGCTGTGGCATTCTGTATCTTCCACTGTGTGACTGGGAGGGTAGAGGCTGCAGTATCTGCGTGGAAGCTGTTTATTTTACACTTAACTAGGTCAGAGGAGTCATTCATGCTCAGTATTTCCATGATTTCTGCCCTAGTTACCAGAATCCACATCTTGGGTTGATGTTGTGCATTACTTACTAGTTAACATTCTTCTTCAGGGAAAGAAAATAGGAGAAGAAAGAGATGGACAGGATGAGTTTTTAAATTATAGAACTAAGTAGCAACTGGTAGACAAGAATTTTTTTGGCAGTTTGTTAGAATCTCATTTTAAAGCAATAACATACTCAGAGTTGTATTCAAACACTGAGATAAATGCATCAACCTAAATTCATAGTTTTGTTTTTTTAATGTAGCTGCTAATTATTGAACATAACGAGGCTTATTCATAATTTCTTTTCTCCTGCTTGATAGCCATAATCCTGTATTTGTGCTGTCATCCCCATGGTAACAGACTAATGTCTGAAACATAAGATTATTAAACACAGAACAGTACATTTAAATAATGTTAAGGTTCTGACTTGCACAGAGACTTTCACACTGGGGCAAACTTCAAAAAAGAGAACACTTACACAAAAAGCAATTTACTTGGCCAGTAATGTTTAGTATTCCCACAGCTATTATGGAAGAGATTTGTTTGAATTATAGCCTCTTTCTTCTCAACCCATCATCTCCTTTGGCTTTGCAGCCAAGTCTTAATCTGGTGTTTATGATGTCAGCCTATTGCCATGGGAGTTATTCTGTCACAAATGTATTGTGACTTCACTGCAGGAAAGAGGCAGAAGAAAATTTAGGCCGAAGGAGAACAACTCTAAAGTTAATCTCCAGCATATCTGTTCTGTAAAGAAGTATTCCTTTCACCTTTATGTGCTCTTAAAAAAAAGTTAAGTGATGCTTTGTTGAAGGTTGGCCCATCATAAATGTTGTTGAAATGACTGAAATGCCAAAAGCCAGCACTAAGGAAAAAATGTTATGTAGCTTGACCTTAGGTATTTGAAGAGTGGTCAAGATTTATGTTTTTAATCCTATGCTACTATAATGAAGCACAACCTTGTTTGTAGTGCATAAATTGATACGGCATTTTTTCCTGCTTTTCTTGTGAGAAAATTGCTTATATCTTAAATCTAATGTGATTGTATGCTCAAGGACGTGCTTCCTGCCTTGTGCCCTTTGCTTCTACCGCCATTAGCAGCTACATCTTTAGTATTCATGGGCTCCTGTGGAAGCTCTGCCAAATGGAGAGGTGTCTTTGAAGCCAAATTTTGTAGTGCTCATAACTGCGTTCACATTATGGTCCCTCGGGGACTCCTTCGTCGTTTGTTATCTGGGACATTCTCCTATTTGAATGGCATAAATATCTAGACTTTTTCCTAGGGATAAAAGATTTCTGCAGATTTAAGCTAAGTGCACAGGTGGTGCTGTGTACGTGATGAATTTTTTTTTGTCATAAACTAGTAGTACAAATAGAATCCATATATGTTAAGCTATTTTTTTTCTTTCTTTTTCTTTAAATGCAGGATACAGGAAGAAATTGAAGGGGAATGAAGTTCTATGCAATAAATAAAACCTTTTTGGGCTATATTTAAGTAATATGTACAATTAGAAAATTAGCTATAACAAGTGTGTCTTTTATGTTGGAATTACAAAGTTTAGGAAATTTTTCTCTCTCCTCCATCATTTTTTTGGGGTACTGGGGATCAAACTCAGGACCTTGTGCTTGTTAGGCAGGTGCTGCACCACTGAGCTGAATCTCTGGCCCTCTCCTCCATCTTTGAACTTTATAGAGAATTTTAATGTAGTTTTTCTTATTAGAGTAAACACTAAGGTAGGCAAGGCTAAGCAAGTTTACATTCTTTCTTCAAATATCTCTTTCTAATTGCTGTCAATTTGAAAATGGTAGTCACCTTGGAATCTGCATAACCTCATTTTGAGTTTGTCTTTCCGTTATCTCATCTAAATCAACATCCTTCTTCAAGAGTAGAAACTCATGTTAGCATAATATGCCATATACCTTTATATTGATTCTTTTCAGGTTTTGTGGATCCAGCTTCAGAAGCAGCACTGAGTGTGTAAATGATTTTAATAAAAAAGCAAATATAAAGTAATGTATTGGGTTGGTGATTATCCCTCCCCCCCTTCTTTCTTGTCATTCTCTAGACTGACATCTATTGTAAATCTTGGAGGTGAAAGAATTTTGTTTCTGTATTTTGTTAGTGACTCCCAATCCCCGATGCTGGATTTCTATACCAAAGATACTTGTTTGAGAAATTGACCTGGGCTTTGGGATTTTTAAAAGATCGCTAGATGATTCTAATATATAAGCTAGTTTGGAAAGCCATTACTTTTTATGTAGTAATTGCTGAAAATTGAAATATCAAGGGAAAGTCTAAAGATATATAATTGATTTTTACAAATCATCTATGATCCACCTGCTTTATGTCAAAGTTGCCTGGAACCCTCTCATTTCCTCTCTTATAAATATACTGTAACCAAAAGTTTCTTACCTGCTAATTTTTCTTGTTCTTCTGGAATGAACAATGGGTGAACATTAATTATTTCTGATGTTTTCTTTGACATCTACCTTTGTTTTTTTTTAATTTGTAAAATTTTAGAAAAATTTTAATTAAGACTATGAAACAAAAAAAAAAATCACACAATTAGTAGGGAAAAGGACAGAGATCTGTTTTAGAGACTTGGTTATCACTGAAAATTGAACTTTAGTTTCTGACATTGGATTCCACACTGTGCATCATCTCTATATTGTGCTCAGCCTGCATGCAAATTGTTTTCCTTAAGCTCTTTATAAATGATGAGATGACATTAAAAGAATAGTTTAATCATGTTTTTGTTTTTCAATATGTAACGCTAGAGGAGATGAGGAAAAATAGAATTTCTTTATCTCATAAACCAAAGTACCTTTGCAATGAAGTTCTGACTAAAACTTAACCCGGCATTTTTTCATTTATCTTGGATATTGCTTTTCACATGTCTCGTGGTTTTTGTAAACATGATTTTCCCTCTGGAACTAGATAGAAGCAAAGGTTATAAAGAAAAGTGTTGGTATCCAAGCATCTTGCTTCTGATGTTTAGCCTTAAGAAATATATTTGAGCTTAAAAGAAAAGTAATAGGTTTGCTTTAATTTTCTTACTTTCCCTTTACATTCTCTTTTACTGCACTATGGATAGCCCTGAAAACTTGATTTAGATAAAGATCTGATGTGATTTCATGAAGCAGTATTGTCAGATGACTGCAAAGGATGCTCATGTCTCTGTTGATACAGCTTTGTAGATCTCCAAAGAGCATATGCAGAATTAAGTTGCTAGATCTGGATCTGTGAGCGCAGCCCTCATCTTTGTTTTAACCTGTGTAGAACAGGGCTTCCCTAGGATCTTGAATAGTTTTTTCTTCTGATCATCCATGAAGATTTTTTAAAAAATAAATTCAGCTCTTTCTTATTGGATGGTTTATCATTGTGCTCAATGACTCTATATTTGGGTAATTTAGTGAAAACTCCATTTCTTATCAGAAATTTTAGTTAATGTTCAAGGTAAAGATAGTACTAATGCACGAATACTTTGCTTTTTTCTTTTAAACTTTGGTCTTTCTCTTTCATAGCTATGCCTACAAATTCCCTGTCAATTTTTTTTTTTTTTTTTTTTTTTTTTTTGTGCTGGGGATTGAACTGGGGTTGTTGGGCTTGTGAGGCAGGCAGCGGAACCACTGAGCTAAATCCCCGGCCCCTTCCCTGTCAAATTCTATATTGGATTTTAAAAGACAAATCTTCATAACATGATTTGGCATGGAAAAGACTCTCTATGGTTATTGATGGCTTATGTTTTGGGCTTATTTTTTGTTATTTTTTATTTAGAGGGGAATAAAGGTGTTCTATTTCTTTAAAATGCTGTCATCATCCTTTAAGATACTGTTAACCTCACCACTTTTTTGATAAGACTATTTTCTAAGCTTTACTCCTCTTGTTAATAATGAGAACCATTGGAAGTATACTTTATCCCAGTTCTTCTGTGAAATTTTTCATTTTTTTCTGATTATAAAAGTAGAACATGTTTAAGCCAGGTGTTGCGGCACATGCCTATAATCCCAGCATTAAGGAGGCTGAGGCAGGAGGATTGCCATGAGTTCAAGGCCAGCCTGAACCACATAGTGAGACCCTCTCTCAAAAACCAAAACCGAAACAAAACAAGAACATGTTTATTTTAATACAAAAGAAAAAAGTATAATTTAGAGAATAAAATTTACCTGTTATCCTATAAATTCTTGATATTAATGTTTTCTATTTTTCATGCATGGTTCAGTTTAGAGTTCATTTGATTTGATTTATTTAATATATATTATTTACCATTGTTCATGTAAAAATTTTTGTAGCATATATCTAAAGATTGTATAATAATTGATTTTCTGATGTACCATAATTGACTGAGCTGCTTTTCTATTTTTAATCCTCCAGATTGTTTCCAGAATTTCCTTATTGTAAATAATGCTTTGGCAGACATCTTTATATTTGATCTTTATTTCTTTATTTCATTTTTAAATTTCTTTTCTTTTAAATTCTTTTATTGGTACACTTTAGGTATACAATACATTTACTTTTATCATTGGGTGCTTGTACCTGTACATGATGTATCTTAGTTCTTATTTTTTTTCATTACCTGTGCGCCCTTCACCCCCTCCACCGTTCCCTATTTACATAGATTTCGTTTCCTTTTTTTTTCTTTTCTCATAATTTTTCCTTTCCCTTCTTCCCTTTACCCTTCCCTTCCCACAGCCTGTACACCTTTGGACCTTTTCCTATGTCAAATTATCAATTATTCATTTTAATCATTTTAATCCTTATTTATACTTTCAGTTTCTCACACTAGAGAAACTATTTGGTATTTACACGTGTGCCCTATTTATTTCACTTAAGAGTATGGCCTCAATATGCATCCATTTAGCTATAAATATCTCTAGTTTCTCATTCTTTATGGCTGAGTAGTACTCCATTTTATAGAAAAGCCTCATCTTCTTTATCCAGTTTTCAGTTGATGGGCACTTGGGCTGTTTCCAATCTTTAGCTATTACAAACTGTGCTGATTTTTAAATTTCTAACTACTTCTTTATAGTAAGATTTCAGAACTGAAATGCCTGGGTCAAACATAAGAGCTTTTTTCACTTTAGTCTCACAATGGTTATTTTAGTTTCACTTCTAGCTGGGAACAGCTGTCTTACTGCAGTGTAATTGTGTTTGGGAATATTCATTTGTAAAGTCTTGGATAATTCTGCAATGGAAAAATATAATTTTGTTGCATTTATTTGCTATTGGTGAGGGTTTTTTTTCTTCCAAATGTTTATTGATCATTTGCTCTTATTTTTAACAATTGTTTAGGCTCTTTACCCTTTTCTGAATCAGCTTTAGAATGTGTGTGTCAGTGTGTGTGTATGATGTCTAATCAGTGTAAATAGATTTTTTAGAGCAAAAATAGCCCTTTGTTTGCCCTCTTACAAATTTAAAAACATCCTCTCTCAATTTTTGCCTTTTCTGTTTAAGAAGAGATTTAAAAATCATTTAGCTAAATGAATGATTTGCTTATTTAACAGACACTTATTAAATATTGTATGACAAATACTGAGGTATGTTAGTGAATTAAACATCACTTTCTGTAGAATTTATATGAGTGGGAGGGAGTAAGAAATAAAACAGCATAAATGAGCAAGTTAAATAGTTTTTTTAGGATTGTAACTGTTGTGAGAAAATAAAGTCAGTTTAGCAGGATTGGGGGCATTAAGGGGTCACATTTGTAAATTAATGGCCAGAATTGGCCATAAAAGGGAATACGTTACTTGAATTTATTTTTTACCAGTATAGAAATATTTGCTCTCCTGGTGATATTGTCACTGTCTGGTTGCTATTTTGTTTTTGTTTTAATAAATCAGATTATAAACTGGTTATCTTCGGCAGGGTAGCGCCTATGAATCACCTTGGTGCAGAGCCCTCTGGGTCCCTTGCCTGAGGGTCAGGAAGTAGAGCTTCCTGTCTGAACTGGTCAGCTGGAGCTCTGCCTTTAATCTGGCTCCTCCAGCTGTAGCAGCAGTGCTGCCTTCCTGGTCTCTGTGTATCAAATGTGCAAAGTTATGAAAGAAGTTGTGTGTGTATGAGTTAAGGTGGAGAGGCAAGAGGTATTCACCCCCTGGTGAGAAATGATTTACTCTACTTAGCACCAAACCCTAGTGTAAGAGGGAGTTTTCACTTTTCATTATTTGAGTGTTCAAATGCCTAGATTTTTCCCCCCATCTTACTCCTTTTCTTTTGCCGGTTCCTCCTCCTTTTATTCCTACGTCTTTTTCTTGCTTCATTTTAGAATTTGATAATGTTGCTGGGTGTTATTTATTCTCCGTCATAGCCATTATTGTTGGTTTTTGGCTCTGTGTTCCAAGGCCGTTCACATTTTAGAATGGAGCTATGTTTTGTCATTCATCACTCAAGTCTGAAAGACTATTGTAACCATTCTGCTGATAAAGAGCATGAATGTGCAGAAGAAACAGTGGTAAACTAGAGGGGCCTAAGAGTTGTGTTGCCTTGAAAAGGAACATGGGATCATAGAGAAGCTCTTTATTTTTGTTCATTCAAATTGATGAATTCTTTAAATTGTAGCACAGACAAGTTATAAGATTCTAGACACTAATGCACATTGATTTCTTTCACAAGTTTGGAGACAATTGTTGATTCATAAAACATGACAGGAACTTTGGGTAATTGTCAATTGTATAACTATTCTGTGCATTTCTATTGCTTTGCTATCGGCAGTCATTAAATGGATTCAGTTTGAAATCTGAATGAGAAATTCGTATATTCTTATGAATGTGCCTCACATAAATTTTAAATGAAGTGTTTGACTTTTTCATCCAAATCAAGTTGGCAAAAGAATTTTAATTATTTCATTGGCTGAGTTTATGAGATTCAGTTGAAGTTCAAGATTACTCAAACTAGAGAATATTAAGAAATAAATATAATTAAATGCTTACAAATGTGTATCTTAAACAGGAACAGAACTGTAATAATTGTTTAATTTAGGAACTTCCTCTTTTGTTATGTCACACACAGTTCTCTTAATACCCCTTTAAAAAAACAACAGCCTGAACTTTTGGTAGTGACTGTGAAAGTCTGTTAGAAAAGGCATGGTGGAGTGGTCTTAGTTTTCCTTCTACCTTTCAATGAACTAAACATTTACATCTGATCCTTTTTGCCTGCTTTTTAAATTGCAGGTATTCTCTTCCCTTCCTCCTCCTCTCTTTTTCTCCTTCCCCCTTTTCTGTCACTCCTTTCTCTCCCCTCTTCCTCTCTCTCTTCTTCTCTGCTCCTTCCCCCCCCTCTCTCCCTTTTTCAGTGAACATCACAAGGAGGACTCCCATGTGGACACAGGTTCTCTGGACTTTCCTCAGTGTAACACGGCTTGTCCAGTTTCACCTGTGTAGAATATCGGAGTTACTGACTGGGATGGAGTCTGCGAAGTGCAGCCTGACTGTTTTCCCTGAGGTCCTGAGCAAGAGTGGTGGGAAGGTGACCATCTTCTCAACAAGGCACAGCTCAGGGGGAGTGAAAGCACTGTCCCTGTAAGCACCCTCACTTTCCTTTTTCCCTCCTCCCATGAGATGGGGACAGGTGTGCTGGGAAGGCATGAAACAATCCCACTATCTTCTGATGCCTCAGAAGAAGGAGAAAGGAGGTGTCAGTGGCTCCTGAATGTGTGGATTCACACCTCGAAATAAGTTTCACTGAAATCTTTCTCTGAATATGACTCCATTCTTAATTTCATTTCATTTCTCATCTTTGGGACTAAAAGTAGCTCAGATTAGAATTGGATAGCTATACCTTCACAGTATCGGTTACTTATGTAAGTTTCTGAAGTTTTGTAAGTTTCTGAAGAAGTTTTAAGTAAATGTTTTTACTGAATTATTTCAAAAATTACTTTTTAGTCATAAGATTATGCATCAACATTTTATATTTAGAATGTACAGAAAGTAAAAGGGGAAAAGTTGTTAATAAGCCATCTCTTGAGGCAGATGATCAGTGAGTGTTGACATTTTCTTAGAGATCCTTCTAGCCCATTTTACAGATCTTTTCATCTGTCTTCATTACTTATGATCATACTGTATGTATAATCTTCAATTCTGTTGTTTTTTGCTTAATTTTTTTTTTGTTTTTTTGTTTTTTTGATTTTGGTACCGGGAATCGAGCTCCGGTCCTTGCGCTTGTGCAGCAGGCGGCGAAACCGCTGAGCTAAATCCCGGGCCCCTGTTTTTGCTTAATATTGTATCCTGTGTTTCCCATTGCCATAAACTTGTGTTTCCCATTGCTATAATGTGTAAACACATTACAAGAGTGCTTAGTGTTCTTGTGCATTTATGCTACATAATTTAATTAACTATTCCCCTTGTTTTTTAAAAAAATCTTGTGGCATTTTCAATTTTTTTGCCTGTGTAAACAATTCTGTGACAAACATCTTCATGCATAATATTTTCTTCACATTTAGGTTGTATTTCCAGATTAGGAATACTGTGTTATTTTAAATTCACTGGCCTATGTGGGAGAAGACACTGTGGCTGTTTTTTTTTTTTTTTAATTTTAACTTTTACTTGAAACAGTGTTTCATACTTACTGAAAAGTGGCAGCAATAGTACAAAGAACACTGATACTCCCTTTACAGTGAGTCATTTCTTACTGACATTTTGCCCCATTGCTTTGTCTTTGTGTGAAGTCTCCTTCCCTCTTTTTCTCTTTCCTTCTATTTTTCTCACTGTGCTTTTTTTTTCTCCCAGGATAAGTTGCACGTATCATGCCCCTTTGCCTCCAAATAATTTAAAGTGTATTTTTAGAGAATAAGTTTTTCTTTTTTTTAAAAAAATGAAACCATGGTACAGTTGTTAGTTTCATGCAATTTAACATAATACATTTATCTAATCTTCTGTCCATACATCAGCTTGGTTACTTAATCTAATAATGTCCTTTCCTTGCAGTACAGAATTGAGAGCAGAATCACATATTGCATCTACGTGTTAGGTCTAAGTCTCTGTAAAAGGTAACAGAGCTTGGTGTGGTAGTGCATACCTGTTGGCCCAGCACACTGGAAGGCTGAGGCGGGAGAATCAAAAGTTGAAGCCCAGGCTAGGTTAATTTGGCAACTTAGTGAGAACCCTGTCTCAAAATAAAAAATTAAAAAAGGGCCTGGGGGTGGAGGTGTAGCTCAATGTGAAAGCCCTGGTTGAATCCCAGTAGGAAAAATAAGAAAGGGCTGGAGGGCTGTTTTTCAGGCTTTTTGTGTTTTATGACTTTGACATAAAAATCCTCTCCCCTTTTAAAGGTCTTCCTGTAGGTTTTTCTGATATTCACTGATGATAAGAATAAGGCTAGCTACAATAATACCTAAGTGATACATCCTCCTAAAGGTATGACATCCAAAGGTATCTTATGTCCTTCTCTCTTTCCTTGGTAATACTAATTTTGATTATCTAGTCAAGTCATCATCTGATTTTTTTCACTGTATAGTTAAAATATTTTTCTTTTTAATTAAAAAGCAATCTGTGAGGAAACATTGTAAGGTCATGCAAATATCTTATTCCTGTTTTTTAAAGTTTTCCCTTAGACTCATTGATGATTCTTGCTTGACTCAGACTCTTGTCTGTGATGATTTTCCAACCATAATATTCCATCAGCATTCATCAGTGAGTGGTGGCATTCTTTGGTGCAGAATCTCTCCACCAATCCTGGCACCATCTTCGTGCTTATCTACAGACCTCTCTGTCAATCACATGGACTCATGGACCCCTCCTTGATCATTTATTATTTCTTTTCTAATTATTTTGGTATTCACATTCGCCTAGATTTCATCAGTACACCCTGGATTTCAGATTATATCTTGTGTCGTTTTGACTTGCTTCCACCATTTTTTCAGCATAAGTTTTTTTCTGGAATCTAGGCTCATCTTGTACCTTCTCTGCCATAGTTTTTTAATCCACTATTTCTCTGAAGAATTCTGGTTACTCTTGGAAGAGAATGAATCAGAAACCAATATTGTGATGCTAGGTGTACTACTTATAGTGAATTCACTTCTAGGCCTTTTTAGGAGACAGGAAAAATAATTCTTCTTACACATATGTGTGTACGTATGTTAGGAGTTACGATTCACAGTTGTCCTTCTAATTCTAAACCATTTCCCATAGAGGATTATTATCTTTATTGTATATTGTTTTCTTCTTCCACAATGAAAACCCTGGCTCCTAATGAATTTGCTCATTTACTCAAGTCCTGTAATACATCTAAAAATAAATTCAGAATTGTTTCACCCATACCACTACAGAGAACAAACCTCCTAAAAAAAGCCCAGGGCTTGTCTGCTGTCTTTCTTCCATACCTTCTTTGAAAAGAATATATAGTAAAATTCTGAAATAATAATTTATATTGCTCTTACTCTTTCCCCTTCACAATGGTTATTAATTTGAATTACATTTGGACCTGTTTACTTCCTTCTTTTTTTGGAGATAGTTTTGTCATGTAGTGGAACTTGGCCTTGAACACCCACTCCTCTTGCCTGAGCTTCCAAGTATTGGGATTAAAGGTGTGTGCTCCCAGGCCTGGCTTTTGCTTTCAATTTCAGGTTTTTATTTGTTCCCCACCTTTGTTTAATAATTTTAGTTTAGAATCTTGTAGAATACTCACATTTTTTCCAAATTCAAGATGTATACTACAAAGAGGTAGATTATACATTTTTTTCTAAAGGAATACTAAGACATGTATAGCTGCTGGAGTTGGTCATTGGTCATTTGCTTAAAGAAAATGTGATTAATTCTCTTAAAGTTTAAAATTATCACCTTACTTTATTCTTTATCTTCTAGTTGTGTGTGTGTGTGTGTGTGTGTGTGTGTGTGTGTGTGTGGTGCTGGGGACAGATCCCAGGGCTTTGTGCACACTAAGCAAGTGCTTTACTGTAGAGCCATCCCTACCCCCCAGGCTTCTACATTTGATTTTTAAACAGGCATACATCTTAGGAATTTAAAGGGAACTGAAAACAGCTCTTGATCCTTGCAGCCAGTCTCAGTTTTTTCTGTAATGGAAAATGTTTATGTTTAGTTCCCAGACAAGGCAAGGGCTACCAGGTCCTTCATGACATACTCGATCTGTATATGTTGGTGACTATGTTCCCTGATGCTCTACTCATCAACTACCCCTTTTCTTCTTTGTCTCTAGCTTAGCAGTGATACATTTCATTAGTTCTCACTCTTGTAGTTTAACTTTGAAAACATCTTTGAATGGTGGATATATGAAATCTATGCATTTTTTAAGAATTAAACTGTTGAATGTATGTCTTTTTATATCAGTAAAGCTAAAATATATGTAACACAAAAGGCTGACAAATACTCTAGCTTTATGTGGAATCTAACTGTTCTCCCACTTTGGGTCATGATGAGATTTTTAGGCTTAAAACAAAAAATGTTTGGCATTTACAAACTTTACCCATGAGATATTCTCATTGCCTGCTTCTCCTTCAGAAATATAGTTGGGGTTTGTGGAAAGATGGGTTCATGATGTCAGGTAAAAGAGCTGAAAACCAAGACCAGGCCAGGCCACAACAAACCTTTACTGCAGGGAAGATCTGCTGGGACTGTCTCTAAACAAAGTACAGACAAAAGCAATATGGCCTGGACAGGGAGGGCTTCTTATAGGAGCTGGGGTGGGGTTGAGTAAGGTAGTGGCTAGGGACTGGAGAAGCCTGTGATGTCACTAGTTGCTAGGAGAGCAAGTATTAGGTTACTCTTTTGGTGGGAATAGGGGCATGCTGGGAAGAAGGTTGTCCCTTGGTGGGAGAAGCCATCTTGGGGTGGCTTTAGGTATGGAGCAAGGCATTATGGGAAGAAGAAGGCAGCTAATATATATAGCAGCCATCCTAAATCGGAGGGAAATCTATCACATAACAGTTAATCCTGGCTGACTTAATGAACTACCACACAGTTTACAGTGAAACCGTGTTGCAGGAAAGGTCTTGATTTGTGGAATTAAGGGTAGCAAGAAATTTCACAATTGCTCCTTTCATTCCAGCAGGTAATCTTGTTAGAAGTAACCCATGTAATCTTGATATCTGCATATGCCAAGTTTTATTCTGTTCTTATATAGGAAATACCAGTGTAGAAGAAGAAATAAAGTAGTAGATCGTATACCAAAGGCACTGTGGAATTAGTATCTTGACCACTGTCAGCAAGTTTTATGTATATTTTTGATACTTGTCAATTATAACTCTTGTAAAACAAACATTGGAGATGAATATGAGAGAAGGCTAACTTTGTAAAGCTGATGAGTTGATCTAGCTGAGTGGTGAAATACTTTACTTGCATTTGGGAAGAATTTTTTGTTGGTTGTAAAATCTTTTTGATTGTTAGCCATGAGTTAAATAGTACCCAAGGTAGGTTTTCTTCTTTAATCCTTCACATTTTCCTAGTGAGAGACAATTAAAAATTGGTCAGCTTCATATGTATTAGACTTTGTACATATTCCATGACAAACAAAACATAAAAAACATAGTTTTGAATGCATATATAATAGAATAATTGAGATAATCCTTTGAAAAGTATTTCCCTTAGTAGAGTCATGTTAATGACATTGGCTGGCTGGCTGGTGTCCTCACTGCCTGTTTCAGCTATAAGAGAAATTAACAGGTAGTGACCTGTATTAAAAGACTCAAACATAGGAGAAGCTTTGAAACATCTTTAGTATTTCATTCAGGAGCAGTAAATCCTGTTCTCACAATTTGATATTTTTAACATGTCAAGTTCTTGAGCTTTTTTCCCCACCTGTATTTTTTTTGGGGGGGGCGGTACTGGGGATTGAACTCAGGACCTTGCACTTGTGAGGCAGGCGTGGTGCCACTGAGCTAAATCCCTGGCCCTCCCACCTGTATTTAATGTGTTAGTTATTTCATTCCTGTTTTTAAAAAAACTCTTTAATTGAAAATCAATCTGTTTCTTTAAAAATACATTTTAAAAATTAAATGCATGCGGTTGAGCTGGGTGGTAAAAGCTAAAATGAGTATGAATGTATGTTTTCTGTAAGGGTTCTGAAAGCAATAATAGGATCTCTTTAAAGCTCTACTGTATAGGGAGGTGAGTGATCCATCAAAGGCACAGTCTTGGATTTGGGTCTTCTGTTTAGATTAGGAGTGTTAAGAAAGATGGATGGTAAATGTCTTTCAGCTGCATTGTCCCCAAAACATGAAATGAAATCTAAAGACTCTCAAAGAAGGTTTCAATTACACTAGCAAATGACTTGAACAAGAATTGGGTAAGGGGAGGTCATGGACCAATGGAATGCCGATTGTGGATTTATATTGTTTAAAATGAAAACATTATTTCCATTAACCCCTTTCCTCTAACACCTCCTCCAGAGTTATTTTCAGATTGCACATTTGTAGGTGTTAGTCATACTTGATAGAAATACCTTATCACTAGTGTGAATTGCACAGCTTTTCCACGGAGTATTTTTTTTTTTTCCCTTGTCCAATACAAAGTCTAGGGTTTCATTTGGGTAATCCTCTGGAAAGATCCTAGCACCCCTGTGTTCTCCAGACTTGATTTTAAAATGTGGCAGCAAGCTACCCAGTTGTAAAGAAGCATTTCTAAATGTTTTAATTAGAAACAGGATAAATGGATTCTGTGTTGTGGTTGCCTGTGATAACAGCTAATCGACTGCCAAATCACAGTGTGTACTTGAGTTTAGGGAGGGAAAATTCTAAGTTTAAGGGTGACTCTCCGTGGATTTGTTGTTAACTGTCAATACGGGTTTTGAGTCTGGTTTTGGCCTATCGCGGCAAATAGAGAAAAGAGTTGGTAAGCAGAAGATGAAGCATCCTTTTAATGAGTTGGCTGTAGTGTGCACTCAGGGCAGGCACTTTAAAAGAGCACCATTAATTTGAATAAAACAGGAGAAGGTAGGTACTTTGTACATCCATAAAGCACTGAAGGGGATAAATCCAATTATCTGTTCAATATTTAATGGCCATAAAGTTAAAAATTTTAAAGGCAGTACCGCAGAGACTGCTTAGTCAATTCTGTCCATATTATTTTTGACATTCAAAAGTCAAGGTAGAATAGCTGTATCGACGTGAGCACTCATCACACTGGTCTGGTGATTTACTGGTGATGACCCTGGGATTTGTGTTTCTTTACACAGGTGAAGATCAGTTACATTTTTATTTTTTTAATCTTTTTTTTATATTTTAGGAGCGCTTGAGGAATCTTTCTGAGCTTTCAACCTATTTCTTTTAGTCCCTTGCTGTTAGTTCTGGGTATGAAAGGTAACTAAGGATCATTGATTAAAAATTTTTTAAGAAAAGAATCCTGGAATAAAAGATTAGCTCTTTGGACGCAAATAATGCTCTTTAAAGAAAACAGGTTTTTTTTTTTCTTTTTAAAAATACTTTAAAAATTTCTATCTGAGGAATTCTATTAAAAACTATTAGATCACAGCCTTGTGTTTCAAAGCACATTGTGGGGAGGAAAGATCGTTTTTTAATTCTGCAGTCTCACTCCATTCTCCAGCCGGCCATAGCCACTGATGCAGGTGGGCATTGCTCTAACAGGGTTCACAGGGAGCTGAATCATAGAGCTTCTATGAAAATCAATGCAGTAGTAACAGTTGGAATGAATGTCAATATGACAAAGTGATTTTGTGATATGGTCTTGAAGCTTTATTCTTCTTGCCTATTAACTAATAGAGGATCCCAATTAGCCATTAACATGCTCTAACCTTGCATGGCCCCAACTCTAGAAGCATATCAGTAGTATCTCAGAGAATGTCACTGCTCCTTACCTTTTTACTAACTCTGTTTTATATATTTTCTTTTGCAGTGACTGTTCTGTTTGTGCCTATTACATGTTTCCTGGGCATTGAATCCCTTGCAGGGTGGCTTCAGTTGCCTATAGCTTTTTGATTCTCATTTATTTTTAAACTAGTAGTATGTATAGATAAATTTTGACATAATGAAGGTGTTCTGTTAAAATGTCATAGGGCAATTAGGCAAGAGAATAAAGAAAGATTAAAGAAGCAAAAGTTAATATATTACATAAATTATGGGGCTGGGGATTTAGCTCAGTTGTTTCACTACCTGCTGCTCTAGCCCAAGGACCGGAGTTCGATCCCCAGTACCAGAAAAAAACCAAAACGTGAATTATGAAATGCTTAATAGGCCTTTTATGTTTCAGACATGTCAAAGTTTTAGGAAGGGCCTGCTAGTTGTGAGTGGTTTTGAGTCTCTGGCTTTCCTTGAAAAACATTTAAAGTCCTTTTCTTTTGCTTCCCATTTCTCTTGAAAGGGAGAGTTGGTTGCTTTACTGTATTTTCAAATGCAAATTCAGCTTATCCTTGTCACACAACAGTCTCCAAGGATGATACTTGCTGAAATCTAAAACCATTTAGTGTTCCTGGATCTTATAGCCTTAAGTAGATTGTTCCATGTTTTGTTTCAAGTGGCTTGGGTGATCTGGCTGTTGAACTAGTAGAAAGCTTTGTTTTCTTAGTTTTCTAAAAAGAAAGTAAAGGTGAGAAAATAATGATTTCCTGGATAATTCAAAGAGAGATTTAACATACAAATCCCTAACATGCTACTGTACAAGGATTTCCAAATCAGCTTATGTTACAACTCAGCATGATGATTGTTAAACTCATTTATTTTTAAAGAGCTTTTATATGTGATACATGTTTAAAAAGCCAAAAAGAGAGGGACTCAACACCACTTTTCTTGAATATGACATACATATTCCTGAACTTTTTAAATGGAATATTTCATTGGTTTGCCCACTTAAATCCATGTAGGCTTTAGATGGTAAGTTTTTGAGGATAGGAACTTTTCTTTTGTATTTTATATTTCTAGAACATAGTGTGTCTTTCTTGTGTGATCACCACTTCCATATCTTTTTATTGCCAGTATTATTTATACAGTATTTCTCCTTAAGTTGATTTACGTTTTTATTCAACCTCATTAAAATCACTGTTGGTGAAGAAATGACAAATTTGTTGAGTTGTATCTTATTTTAAAGCATTTAAATTAAAATTCCAGTTGTTAAAATGTATGAAATTTATGTACCACTGAAAATATTCTCATGTATCATATTTGAGAAACAGAGCCTATCAAGGTGTTGTACACTTTCAAATCTGGTATTTGTTTAATTGTGGAGGGGTAGGAATGAAACTTATTGTGTATTTTGTGTATCAAGTCTGTTTTCAGTACCTTAGAATAGTTCTTTTCTCTATTCCTTGTAACATCTCAATGAGGAAGATGTCCCAGTTTACACATAAGGAAACGGAGGTACGGAATGATTAAGTGACCTTCTCAACATCAAACAGTTTAGTAAAAACTAGAGCTAAGGTATGAACCTAGATCATCTGATTTCAAAGTCTGTGCTGCTTTTGGTACATGTTGCAGACTCCTAGTAATGAATTAACCTTTGCATTCCTATAGCTCTCTGCTTTCCTGTCGTTAATTCTCTGGAGTTAGGAGAGAGTTGCTCCTGAACAATATTTAGTTTGTGATTTCCCTCTGAAAAGGCATTTTCCATGTTCCTGAATGTTGTCCTTCCTTTCCTTCCTTTTAAGGCATGTATGAAAGGGAACATTTCTGAGGGGCACATGTATGTTTTAGAGATAGTCTTTCTGTAATTGTTGTTCATTTTATGTATACTACGTCATATACTTTGGAGACACAGCTTGGAGATGATCTGATCCAACTCACCACCTTTATCCCTAAACATCACAGACTTTCAAATCATACGCCTGAGTTTCCTTTTCAGCATAGATGTATGATCAGCCGACCTTTGCTTGATTACCTCTAAATATGGAATTTCACTATGGCCTTTTAAACTGTTACTAAAAAACAAGAGAGCTAATTTCCTAGTAGGAAAAGGAAAAAGAAGCCTAATATTTCTTTGATTTATTTATTTTGGTGGTAGGGAATAGAAAAAATTGTTAAAATACTGTTTGCCTTTGGATACATTTAGAAAACATATTTCCTCTTAAATAACTTAGTTCCTATTTCAAACAATTATTAGGATTTCATTTTCATTTGTCTAGATGGCACACTCAAAGATTGTTTAATGGGATCACTTACATTGATGGATGGTTTAATATTTTGACGATAACACACAGTAGCACTTAGAATAAGGACTGGCATGTGAAGAATGTGAATATTTCAGCTTCAACAGCAGAGCTAGTGTAAGTGTAGTTTTGTGTAACTTATCTTTAGCTGCCAACTGACCAAATTATACTTCCTTTTCCCCTGCAGATTAAATATTCTTGGTTTCCTGTCTGACTTATTTTCTAGATTCATCTTCTGTCTTCCAAATTATGGAAAATGAGGAAATAGAGGAACTGAATGTCTTCCTTTCTGCTTGCAGACCTGGGTTGCTACTGAGCCCTGGGAATCAATACACGAACCAGTGCATCGTCATAGCTCACTCCAAATAAGGTGTTTTCACCCCATTGATCTGGCCTATATCTGTTGATTTTGTTAAACAGTCTGTACTGCAAGGGGAGGAAGAAGTTGTTATTTTATTATTCCCTCATAAAATTAATTGGTGCCTCAAATAAATATTATTAAAAATACTGTATTTTATAACATACGAAGATGATTAATATAGTTTCAGTATGGAGCTCTTATACTTTGTATGTTTATGTCAATAAACTCATAAAATTTCGAAAATGAAATGAGCCATAATCTCATTTTTAGTCTCAAAAGGTAAGAGTTGATCAGAGGTGGTGACCACATAGTTCCCCAAAGCGTCAACAAGTGAATAATTTAACATGCCTGCACAGAATTTTGCTCATTTCAAGAAACTTGGTCACCTCCCCTTCCCTACTTGAGGCAGGGAATTTAGCTTTATTGAAGCCAAAAATCTAGTACAGCATTTTGTCAGCTAGAGAATATTTTGGGCTTCTGTATTTTGCCTGTTGTTTTTTTCCACAAATGTGTGAAATGTTGGTATCACAGGAAAACCAAGCTATTTTTGATCTTCTAAAATGTAACTCTATGGTCTCATGCAGGGCTGAATTTCTTTTAATATGCTATTTTCTTCAACCTAACCTTTATGTAAGGAGAAGTAATAAGTTTATTCTCAGTATTGTGGATATTTTAATTGAAGATAAATGAGTTTTCTTTTTAAATGTCTTCAGTATTACATATCTTCCGGTTTATTATCCTAATTTCAGTAGATTGGCAAAGCCAGATAAGCTTAACAACCCTAACCTGATTCAGCATTCATTACTTCTGCTAAATCAAATAAGACCTGGCTAATAGAAACATGGCTTGTGCAGCCATTCTTCAATTTAATTCAAATATTGTACATTGTATTGCACTTCTATATGTATACCAAAGACAAAACTTTATTATCAATTTGGAAATACTCATGCTGCCCTCTCTAGCTAAAGATATTTATCATTTATTGTTAAATCTCTTTGGGGAATGTCTTTAAATTCTTAAATATCAGAGTTGTTGCACAGAATGGATATGGAGCTAGTTCACTGAGTGTGCCATCAAAGGTTAGGAATTTAGGTGTCATTTTACTGTAGCAGAGATTGGCAATTTTTTTCACTAAAGGGCAAGATAGTAAATATGTTAGGCTTTGTGGGCCATACGGTCTCTTTCACAACTACTCAACTCTGCTGTTGTAGTGTGAAAGCTGCCGTAGACAATATGTAAACGAATGAGCATGGCTCTGTTCCAATAAAACTTTATTTATAGACACTGAAATTTGAATGTCATAGAATTTTCATGTGTTGTAATATATTATTCTTTATTTTCCCCCTAATTGTTTAGAAATGTAAAGCTATTCTTAGCTCACAAGCCGTCCAAAAACAGGTGGTTTATTGAATTGGGGTTGTAAGTTTGTTGACTCTTGTTTTTATAGAGACCCATTTTGTAGTGTATTTTTATATTTATATATTTATGTTCTTATTTACTTTCTTTTTTTTTGGTACCAAAGATCGAACTCGGGACCTCGAGTTTGCGAGGCAGGCGGCGGAACCACTTGGCCCTTACTTATATTTTTTATGTGATTTTTGCCATGAATTTGCTTGCTCAGTTTTCCATAGTACAGAAAATATAAATGGGATGCATTTTTCCTGTCCTATTATTTGCCAATTGCTGCTTGGTTTGGCAGAGGACGATCAGGTGCTCAGCTTCTAATGGGAGTAGTTTCTGTTAAGATTTGGTAGTTGCTGTTTATAAATTCTCAAGGTGCAGACAGTGCAGCAGAATTGACTTAACTCATTTTCACATTCTGGGAGATGATCTGTTAGTCTTGAGGATGCTGTCAGTTTTCTGTGTTATTCTCCCTGCATGGTCATTAACAACAGGAGTCCATAAATTGATCCTGGATTTGTATTGTAAGCTGTTGGCCCTGAAAACTTGGTGCACAAACTTGCTGTCAGGGTTTGTATTGATGAAGATAGTCTGAGGTCAGCTTTGCCACTGTACCCTAACCATGTATTACTTGTGTCAGTTGATTTTTAGGTTGCGTTGTAAGAAGGCTCCTATTTTAGACACTTGATCCTAGACACGCTCACCTTAAATATTTACCATACAATAATGAATCATTCGCACTTAAAGTTGGCAATGTCTGTTTGGAAGGATGTTCATCAAAGATTGGATTAATTAATCAGATCCAGATTTTGCGAAATTTCTTTTAGAGTGAAAGTTCAAATTGCTAATCAATGTGAACTCTACCATCTGACATTATGGATGCTTGATTGTCTTTCTTATTTAAGCTTGCTATTAGGCTTTTTTGTAGGAGTATATTCTTATCCATAGATATTTCTAGATTTTTTTTGAGTACTAGCTCTTCACTGGAATAGTAAACATAATGATAGTTTTAGGTATATGAATTATTACTACTCCCCATTTTGAATGATGATTATTTAGCTTTGGCAATTGTAATCAGCTTATTTCTAGAATTAATTATTAAATAAATAATTTAACTAGCTGGCAAATTTCTAAGTTTAGCTAAGTTCTGGTCAGATTGCACTTTAGTTTCCTGTAAGTAACTTTGCCCTTGCTTTACATCATCACAGAAGGAAATTTGACAAAGACATGAGTACTCACTCAG
The DNA here is from genome assembly GCF_053883595.1 of Heterocephalus glaber. Lineage (NCBI taxonomy): Eukaryota > Metazoa > Chordata > Mammalia > Rodentia > Bathyergidae > Heterocephalus > Heterocephalus glaber. The sequence goes on along the minus strand of NW_028258294.1, from coordinate 31,332,194 downwards.
CTCTGGGATGTTTTTATTTTTTTTGTCCAGTAGTTTCCCACCATGAGAATCAGACCTCTCCAAAAATGTTTTACCCTTTCCTTCTCTCCAGTAAGCAAATATTTGCAAATGACTTGAAAATGATTTCAAGTATCAGAGAGCTTTCTTTGACACTAGCCCTGCCATTTTTTTAGGTAGTACACAAAGTTCTGTAGGTCAGCTTGAAATCATAATGCTTGCAAGGAAAAGAAATTAAAATTGACTTCAAAGGACAACTCTGACATGGTCAATTAATAATTAAAACAGTTTTTTAATGAGCTATGCAATTACCTGTATGTCCCCGGAGATGATGGTTTATGGTATTATTGCGGTGCCCTTTCTTTAGTCATGGCGCATGACATTTGTAATTTAAAGTCGGCTAGACATTAAAGTGACAGAACTTTCATTAACCTTGTCTAAAGTTTGCTGATGACAAATGACTTACAAAACATGCTGTTGTCAAAATATATTGCATATTTAAGTACCTCAAAAGTCCTATGAGCTCTGAGAAGCTGTGAGATTCAGAGAGACCAGGGCCACTAGTGTCCTCAGGAATTACCTGACAGGATCCCGGTGCCTGATACAATTTCTTTGTACTCGGGTAAGTGGTATTGCTTCAGACAAGAGCTGATGTACTTTTCCTGGCCCTCCGGTTCAGATGGGTTTTTGTACCACATGATCTGCTTCTATGGACCAGTGGCTTATGACTACTGAATAATTTCTTCTAAATTTGCCTTGGCATGTAAACTTACAGTTTCAGAGGCAGTTTTATTATTTTGACTTGGAACTATTACAGAAATCATGTTTTGTTTTTAGCTTTTCTGGTATCTTTCTTTTTAAATTCTTAGCCATTTACCTGTGCTATGCCATGTCTCTCTTTATTATCCCTGCTGTCCCGTGCCTCTCTGCCTGTCTGACTGTCATAATCCATGCAGAAGTATCTTCTAATCTATGCTGATCAGCATATTTCTAATTTTGTAATCTTCATGTTTCTTCTAGAGGAATATTTGAAATGTTACCAAAGAGGATATTGCTAAGTGAAATCCTTTTATAACAGTAATAAATATGAAGTAATTAACACAAAATGAGCAGGTATTATACATTGAGCTGAGTTCAATTAAGAATACTTAATCCTAGTATTCACAGTTGACAGTACTGTTCCCCCATATACAAATATAAAAACTAAGATGCAGAAAGATTAAATTCTTGGCATACTGTTTCACAGCTTGTAGATGAGCAAGGATTCAAATTCAAGACTGACTCACATCAGAAATCTTGCTTATAACCACTGACCTCTCAACCTCCTTTGACCTTTTCAAAATAAATTGCATATTTATTTGCTATTTTTATTTTTCTACTAAATTATTAATAACAGCCATTTCATCTTTTTATTATACAATATATAGCACATGAAAGTATATTAGCTAGTTAGCTAGCAAGTATGAATTTAATATTCTAAGTGAAAGTTGAGTATTTTGATTTCATTTGAGAGATTAGTTAAAACAATTTATAACTATCTTTTAACCCAACTAGCATATGATAGGTACTTCATAAATATTTATTACTACTACTACTATTACTGTTATACTCCCCGCACTTATTATATCCTGATTCTGTTGCGGGTCTGTGTTCATGATTAGTTCCCATTAAATTGTAGACTACAATTTTCATACCATATTGTTATTTCTTTTACTCGAAGTCCATGAATATATGTGAATATTATAACACATTACAAAATAATACTTCTGTCCTATAGAATATTTCCTTATGCTCATATTGCTGAGTAGTGTAGTTTTCTGCATACTCACTGAAGTATTTTTTAGTTGAAGTATAACATCAGAAGATACAAAAAATACAAATGTACAACTCAATAAATTATCACAAAAACACTTGTGTAACTGTTACTGTAGTCAAGAAATAGAACTTTGCTAGCACCCCAGAAATCTCCTTTATGGCTTCTTAAAAGTACTGCTCTTTTTTCCTTCTCAAATATAACCCAGATTTTTACTTTAATGCTTTAATTTTGTATTTTTTTTCTTTGTGGTTTTGCTTTTGATGTTTTTAAACTTCTTGAGGAAAATGTCAAATGTACAAAAGCAGACAGAATAGTATATTGAATCCTCATGTTCCCATCACTCAACTTCAACAATTATTAACTCATGGCCAATGTTATTTCATCTGTAATCTCACCCATCCCCTTGCCATGGATCATTTTAAAGGAAACTGTAGACATTATATCATCTCCTTCATAAAGATTGTAGTATATATCTCTAAAAAACAGGGACTCTTTAAAAAGATAATCACAATTGTATTTGTACCTAAATAAATACTAATACCTTTAGAACTAACAATATCTACCAATGTCCACATTTTCTATAGCTGTTTTATTATTTTGAAAAAAATATTTTGGCTTGTTTGAATCAAGAGCCAAATAAAATCCACGAATTAAAACTATTGGTAAGTTGAGTTTCGTTTAACCTATAGCTTCTCCTTCGATCTTTTTTTCCTGAAGTTTGTTTGTTCATGAAATTGGACTCTCTGTCCCATAGTTTCCCAAAATCTGATTTTGCTTATTGCATCCACGTGAAGTAGTTCAGCATATTTCTTTGTCTCTTGATTTCCTATTGGAAGTACAAATTAGAAGTACAGTACATAAGATTCAGCTTTAATGTTCTTTCTCTTTTTTAGGGAAGGAAGTGTGAGAAGGGCAAAAATACTTCATAGGTGGGCATATGATATCTGTACTGCTTTGCATTTATGTGGTGTTAGTTAACCATTTCAAGATCTTTGCTTAGATTCATTCTTTCAGTAGGGGCTGTAAAATGGTAATAACCTTATTTTTTTTTTTTATCATAAGCAGAAACTTGCCCTTAATATATTTGACTTGTAAATTTACAAAAGGCAAAGTAAGTGATTCTTTACCTTTATTGACTGATTTTTCAAAAACAATCAGTTGGTTCTCTGGCACTCTTCAAAGGCAATCATAGATTTTCCTTTGTTTATCCCCTCAATATTCACCAGGAATTGTTCTGGCACCTTCCATAGATTCCCAAATCCAAGATGCTCAAAGTCCTTTATTAAATGGCATCATATTTGCATATAACAGTGATGATAAACGTTTTAGAGCTTTCAGTGATACAAACAGCCCACTGCAGCATGCATGCCATAGGTTTGCCACCACTGGCATATAACCTACAAACATCATCTCATACTTTTTAAAGCATCTCTACTTTAACTGTAGTACCTAATGTAATGTAAATGCTATGTAAATTATTTTATACTGTATTGTCTTAGGAATAATAATTTATAAAGTCTCTATATATTTAGTAGAGATACAATTTATTCATTCATTTTTTTCATTAAGTTTATTGGTACATTTTAGGTATACACTATGATGACACTCATCATTGGGAGTTTGTACCTTTACATGATATATCTTGGTTCCTGATTTTTTCCCATTCCCCTGCCTTCCCTTCAACCCCACCACCCCGGCCTATTTAGAAAGACTTTGTTTCCATTTTTTCCTTTTCTCATATTTTTTCCTTTCCCTTCTTTCCTTTCCACTACCCCTCCCACTTCCCCTTCCCCTTTAGACATTTTGTTCCTATTTCACATTATCTATTATACATTTTGATCTTCATTTACACTTTCAGTTTCTCACGCCAGAGAAACTATTTGGTATTTACACATGTGTGTCCTATTTATTTCACTTAAGAGTATGGTCTCAGTGTAGGGTCTCACTATGTAGTTCAGGGTGGCGTTGAACTCACTGTGTAGCCCTGGCTGGCCTCAAACTCATGGCAATTCTCCTGCTTCAGCCTGCAGAGTGCTCTGATTACAGGTTACAGCCACCACTCCTGGCTAGAGATGTGGTTTTTTTTGTTTTTGTTTTTCCAAATATTTTCAACTTGTGTTTGGTTGAACCCAGTAATACAGAGAACCACTATATTTTGAACTTGGAGTTTTAAATGTACTTATGCTTTAATCCATTGAAATTATTGTTCATATTATGCTCCAATTGTTTCTATTTTTTGTCATTTTTCTTCATGTTTGATCTTGAGACCTTTTAATGTGACTACAGTTTTTTTGTATGTCCTTATTTTCTGATGTGGCAAGATGTTCCAGGCTCACGTTAAGATATGTTCTGTTATTTTTGCCTCAGACCTGGGATCAACTATTTCTCTAGGAGCTTCCCTCCTTTTCAAGGGAAATGCTATTCGGAAACTACTCTGGTTGCAGGGGATGCTGAGTGCTGGGAGTGGGCCATTGTTTTTGCATCTTTTCTGTACTCAGAGATTGGAAATGATTGTGTTGTTATCTTAAAGGCAAAATGCATAGTAACTGCATCTTAACTCTTCCAGTTACACTTAAACTTACATGTTTGTATTTTCATTTGTTCATATAAAAAACTGATACCAACACTGGAGATTCTCAAACTGAGATATATCAGACACTGATATTATTTCTGGGAGTTAAAGCTTGGCATCTGAATTTTTGACAAGTTTCATGGGTGATTCTGAGGCTTGCCAAAAGATGAGACCCACTAATCTATTTTATGAACTGTTTTATGTTACAGCTATTTAAACTGTATCTCCCATTTCCGTCCAACAATCTCCCTTTTCTTTCTTGATTGATCATATTCTGGATATGCTATCTTTGTACCACCTTAATTCTTATTTCTTGTTTTACTCTCTTGTGTACATATTTAATAGAAAAGCCTCCAGTTATTTCACTCCTGTGAAAACCAGACTGCAGTTATCTTTGACCACTTGGAATGCTAAAATACAGGTGAACCTCACAACTAAGGCTCTGCCTGAGGCCAGAGAGAAAATCTTCATTGCTTTGAGCAGAATGTCTGGTACTGGCGTAGATTTGCTCAAGGGCAGCTCTGCATTTGATAAAATATCAGAGCAATTTATGTCCTTGTACTCTTGTTCCCTTTCTTTCCTCTTATGCAGAAATGTTAATTGACATTGAAAGGAGTAACAAGTGCACACCTGAATTCACAAGCCTTTGGGGGCCCATCTTTAATACTACTTCGTCTGCAGACCAGGTTTGGGTTATACCTTCTTTCATCCATACTCACCTGAGAACGCCAGTGTTTTCTTTTCTTATTTCTGCATTCAGAGTTCCAAAACCTGAGTTTAGCTTGTCATTTGATTGCGTCTCTTTTAGAACAGATTATAAATCTATATTGGTCCATCTAGCTTTTAATTGATTTTTTTTTTTTTTTTTTTTTTGGTACCAGGGATTGAACTCGGGTCCTTGCGCTGCAGGCGGCGAAACCACTGAGCTAAATCCCCGGCCCGCTTTTAATTGATTTAATGTTGATAACAGATGAAAGATTAGATAATATGGAAATATCTATAAGATAAGATCAGACTTTGGTTAAAAATTTAACCACATTGATTTTGATAATTCTTTAACTTCATTTAATATTAATGTAGCTTTTTTATGTGTTGAATCTGCAAACTTTAACATTTTATCACCATTCTTGAGAGGAAGGCAGAGTAACTGCTGTTATTTTCAATTTATGGTGCAAAACGGAACTTCAAAACAGTTATTCAACTTCTGTGATTTAGGTCACCTCCTGTAAGTGGTAAAGCAAATACTCATGCCCGATTCTTGGTGTTCTTTCTGTTATAAAGCATACCTCTTTAAGAAAAAGGAGTTTAAAGTAACTTCCAATATTGCAGTACAAGTAAACTAATTTTAGGAAAAGTCAAAAACCAATTAGAAGAAGGGAATGAGAATCCTGCTAAGTGCCTGGGATGGACTTTTATTTTATTTTATTTTATTTATTTATTCTGGTATTGGGGATTGAATTCAGTACCTTGTGCTTGCCAGGCAAGCATAGTGCCACTGAACTACATCCCCAGCCCCTAGACTTAATTTTAGAGTTTGGAACTGAATTAAGCTTTGAGCTTTCTGTTAGCCAAGATATAAAGGGAAAACTTTGGCTCATATAATACTTATCTGATTAAGGAAAGCACATGCATTTACATGGCATGCAGACATTTTCTTGGCACTGAATTCTGTGAAGAATACATTATACTATTCTACTAAATGAAATTTGTAACAATGAATTATGCCATCGCTGGTGATTTTATATAATATGTAAAAAATAAACTTCAAATGGACATTTACTATAGTATTTTTAACTAACATCATGAAAGTTCCTTGGCAGAGTTTTACACACAAAATACTAAAGGTACAAAATACATGTTTAATGGAAGTGTTATTACATTAAGTTTTTGTCTTGATGTAATGTATATTTTTCATCCCTTTGTATTAAAATGATTGTGTGTGTGTGGGGGGGGGTATTGGGGATTGAACTCAGGGAATTTGCGCTGTACTACATCCCTAGCCCTTTTTAAATTTGAAACAGGGTCTTGTTATCTTGCTGAATTGCCTAGGCTGTGCTTGAATTTGGGATCCTCCTGCCTCAGCCTCCCAGAGTGCTGGGATTACAGGCGTGCACCACCACGTCTGGCTTGAAGTGATTTTCTTATAATAAGGGTATCGTTGGGTCTTGATTTTTTTCCCCTTCCAGTCTGACAATCTCTGCTTTTTAATTGAGTCTTTACACCATTTACTTTTAATGTGTTACCAGGTTAGCTTGCTTTATATGTCTCATCTGTTCTTTGTTCCTTTTTACTTCATCTTCTGCCTTTTTTTTATACTAAGTACTATTTATGATTCTAGTTTGTCTCTTTTGTCTTATTAGATGTAATTTTTTGTTTATAATGACTATTTTTAAACTTTTAACATAATTTAAACTTACTAAAATCTGTGTACAAATACTTCTTCATTTGTAGTGCAATAACCTAGTATCTGTATGTAGTCTTTGTGCTACCTTGGGTCTACATTTTCTTTTACATATGCTAAAAATCCTATAATACATTATTATTATTATTGTATATTTAATTATCTTTACAATAAGTAAATATTTTTAATATAAAAATAACTACTTATATGTTTACTATATAGAAAGTGTATTCTGGGTATTCTTTATTCCTCTCTATATTCTTGTATTTCCACCTGATATCTTTTTCCTTCTGCTTGGTGACATGCTTAAACATTTCTTGTACTATAGGTTCATTGGTAATGAATCTTTGCTTCTTGTATCTTCATTTTTTTTTTTAGTCCTTTTTGTAGGGGGGATGATAAATCTGGCCCCTGTACTTCATATTAGGGTAGAAAATAGAAGTCTTTATTAGTTTTAAATGTAGATTAAGTAGTGCGCATTTAATGGTTGAGTTGGATTAACATTATGTATTCACTGTGGGTGTTTCTGACTCTTCCTCCAGAGTTTGGTGTATAGGGTGGGCAACTATAAAACCCAATTTGGGGATTCAGTTGTATTAGTCTACTTGGGCTGCCAAACAAAATACCACAGACTAGATGTCTTACAACAGAAATTTATTTGTCACATTCTGGAGGCTGACAAGTCTAAGAACAAGGTACTGGAAAGGTCAGTTTCCCTCTTTTTTTTTTTTTTCATTAAGTTTATTGGTACATTTTAAATATAAAGTATGATGACATTCATCACTGGGAATTTGTACCTTTACATGATACATCTTGGTTCTTATTTTTTCCCCATTCCCCTGCCCTCCCTTCAACCCCTCCACCCCTCCCTATTTACCAAGACTTCGTTTCTGTTTTTCCCTTCTTTTCTCATATTCTTTTACTTTCCCTTCTGGAAAGGTCTTTTTCTATCTGAAAGTCTTAGCTTGTAGGCAGCCACCATCTTGCTGTGTACTCACATGATTTCTTTTTTGGACATGCACACAGGAGGGTGGAGACATAAAGGAAACTGTCTGATGTCTCTTCTTAGAAAGACACTAATCCCTCACAGGGACTTATCTCTCAGTGCCATCATGCTGGGAGCTAGAGTTTCAACACATGAATTTTGGAGGGGAAGTGAACATTTAGGCAATAACAGCAGCCACAAGTTGTAGTTGGAAGTGGAGCATTCTGTGAACTTGAATCTTTCTCCTTAAATCTTGTATAGTTTGTGGTTAAGGTCTCAGAGTCATACATCTGCCCTGATTGCTTTTTTTACTGTTCTGGGATGCTCCATAGTAATATAAGTAATACTTTAAGCATCAAGAGACTAGAACCCTACCTCTACTTGCCTAGAGAGACAATTTGTATTCCTTAAATTCTTTCTGAGGTGCCAGGCACTTATTTAGTTCCACAGGATTAAAGAGAGCAAAATTATCTGCTTGAATCAGGAACAACTTGAAGGAAGAGATAGGGCTACAAAGCCTGTGGGGATCTGCATTTATATGGAGATGGCTTCAGCAAGGATAAGTCATATCTTAACATCTTAGTCTTAAACAACAGATTTGTTGTGAAGAAAGTGGAAGTGAATGGAAAAAGTGGTACATCTTTTTTCTGTGACACTGTTTCAGAATTATGTATTTTACCTTGACTTTTGCTCCTTTTGTTCCTCTTAGTTCATATTAAGAGTTTTTCTTCTTAATGGATGCTATGAACCAGTAAAATCTATAGGATAATGATGAAATGAGAAATTTAATGTGAGTGAGGTGGTTGAACTTAATTTCTGTTGTTCATTTTGTATGCATACAATTACCCTTCTTTTGTCACAGAGATTTGGGGGGCCAATACGCCCTTAAATTTGTTCACTTTTATTTGAGACGAGAATTTTATATTTTAATTTACTCTAAAACTTGTTAGTTGCCTTTTCTCTAAACATCTGAGATATTTTTTTCCAAGCTACAAAATTTACTGAAAATAAAATTATGATTTTTTAAGTAAAACAATATGTATCTGTTAGGTTTCTTATAGCAAATAGAATTATGAAATCTTACATATCCAGTTTATATTACTTACTTTATTCAACTGACTATTCCAATAGAATTCCAGGACTGTTTAAAAATAAAATAATAGCCTCTCTGATGTTTTTTCATGTTTGCCCAAAGGTTTCAAAGGAGGTCTCATAAGAAATAAATGTTTGAATTGTGAAAATGGTCTTATAGTGGCAACTTTACAGTAAAATTGGCGTGTTGCAGGCCTCTTAGTTTCTGTGTACACAGGACAACCTCCTGCCCTACAATAATTTCCTGATGCCTTTTGTAAGGAAGAGAGGCTTGTCTTGATAGGATTCATCTAACAAATTATTATTGCTTACCTAATTTTTTATTTTAAGAAAAGGTTCTATTCACTCTGGTAGGCACTGTGGTTCTAAAAGGGCCAAGAGGACCTCTTCTCTACATCTGCAGTAGCAAATAGGATAGCCACCAACTCCCTGTGCCTATTTCAGGTTGGAGTTACTAAAACTTTGTTTCCTCAGTGGTGCTAGTCATGTTTCAGTATTTACAGGTGTTCAGTGGCTACCATACTAGACAGCACAGATACACAACATTCAATCCCTACATTGCAGAATGCCCTGTTGCTCAGTACTGTACTAGAATTTATCATTCAAATTCACCCCCCACTCAAATGTGCTTGCTGTGTAGTGGCTTTAGTGTTAGGGTCATATTAACCAAAGGATGAACAGAAAAAGCAAAATATAAAAAGAAGTTATGAGAAGAATTGCAGTGGAATATTGATGTGTTCTTGTCACTATTAGTGCCTCTACTGTTAGGAGATTTCCCCCAAAATATTATCCCTTAAAAAAGAGGTTATTATGTGTGTTCAGGTTTTTACAAAGGCTCTCCTATTACAGATCAGTCTTTCATTTACTTTAAGTTTGAACATCAAAATAGCTTTCATGAATTCTTGCTTATGATGCTTAAAGAAGTTGCATGTCAAAGTCAGATTTAAAAAGAGAAATTTAACACAAATTTGGTAACTTGAGTATGACCTCACAACTACGTATGTTGGACATTTTGGTAAAGAAGACTTAAGAACAGGTAAGACTACAACAGGAATAACTTTGCTACGGAGGTGACAATTACATGTCTGCATGTTGTGTGATATACTGTCTTGCCTTTTAGTGAATTTGTACTTGTGTTCAATGTGTCATTCAGGGATTTATAAAAGTGCTATACCACAACCTGGAAGGGAAGATGATTTACTTAAGAAAGTAAATCACTAAAAAAGTGATTCTGATGACAATAAAGACACTTTTGTGCCTGGGGTGTACTTAATGAAATGTGAGAAGAAAGATAAAGCACTTTTCTAAATTAAATATGCTGGATAATATAATGTGAGTTTCAACATGTGCATGCAACTAAGGGAAGGATATACTATACCTAGGCATTTATTTAATCTTCAGTCTTCAAAGTTAATATAAATGAGGTTTTTTTGTAAAAAACCTTATATTCAGTAAAGATCATTTCATATGAAAAATGGGAGGTTTTCTTTTATTTAGTGCACTACACATGTGTACTGTCTAATTTTGGTTATTACTTTACTGAATTTTTTCCCAAGGAATCTTCAATGTTTACAGAGTAGGACTGATTGAAATTTATTAAACTACAGAAAGTGAAATTAGAAGACAGCTGAATCATCTCTTACAATAAGATTAAAATATATAAAATTTATGCATATATAAACATGCTAAAATTACACAGAAAAAATCTGGAAAGAAACACAGTAAAATCCTCATAGTTATTTGACTTTGGGCAGTGGGATTCATATGATTTCTTTTTTATTTTCTGTTTCACTTTCTATAATGAATATGCATTATTTTTATAATTAGAATAAAAAGAAAATGATCACTTAAAAAGATCACGTTAAAGAGAGTCTTGATTTATAGGTCGCATTCGTTTTTTTTTTTTTTTAATTCTTTTATGGGTACATTTTAGGTATACAACACAATTACATTTCTCATTGGGAACTTGTACCTTTGCATGAGTATCTTGGTTCTTATTTTTTCCCCATTCCTAGTATAGGTCGCATTCTATAGGTTAACACAAGTGAATGGAAAGGAGCTTCTTGCACAAAGACTAATTCCATGTGGGCATTGGATAAGAGAAAATGTAGTGTCTAACCAGCACAATTTGCTTATTTTTTCATCTTTAGCAGTACTCTGAATGTCATTAAGAAGAAAAGTCTTGGAAATTCTTATGTAATAAGTCAGAATTTTGTTTCCTTCATCATATCTATGTAACACTGAATGGCCCATCCAGAGTCTGAAATATTCCAAATTTGAACCACCAGGATACCATGTAAAATAGTTCAAAAGTACTCGGCACTTTTCACCCATTTCTTATTAATTCCTAGTGAAATAATATAGAAAGATGAAGTGGAGGATAAAGTTAATTTAGGGGTTTTTTTGGCATTGACTTACGATGTTGAGTGAGGTTATATATTTCAAATTTCTTCTGTACTTAAATACCTTAAGAAAACTTTTTTTCCATTTTCTCTTTTTCTCCCCCACTACCTTGTTAAATTGCTCTGAATTACATAGAAGAAATGCATGTTCTAGAAAATTTGAACACAGATCCATTCTGGAGCACACCCTAGTTTTCTTTTTCTCTTTCAGCACCACTTGTTATATCACATAGACTCAGTAACAAAAGGACTTATTTGTTTGCTTATTATAATGAGTGGAAGAAAAGAAAACATTAGAAACTTTTCATTTAGAAGGAGAATTTCAGAGATACTCTAGGGGATATGAACCCCTAGGAACTAGAAGACCAATCCTCTTTACCTCCTTACAAAATCCCATACAGGTGACCTGCATGTAAAATGCACTGCCTGTTGCTTTGGACATCTCTAGACACTAAAAAGCTATGCATTTTGTATTTTTGCATGTCAGAATCTTAGCCAGAGGAATTAAAAATAAATATTTAAGTAGGTTCCTGACTTTTCCTATCAAGGAGGCACTGAGACAGGCAATTTGCTTAGCAAGTCTTTTTGTTCGCCTGTTTTTGTGCTGCAGAGAAATGTGATGTTTGCTTCTGATGATTCCAAATGCGCATGTATTATGTGATCAGAGCAGAGTATAGAAAATGCCAGTGCTATCTGTGGAGGGTTATATGATAACATGTGACCCCAGTGACAGAAATAAATGTGCCCCAGCAAAAAGAAGCCATTAATCTGGATGAAAATATTACCACACAGGCGGCAGATTCTTCCTGGCAGTTTGATGGCAGTAGGCTTCATATATAAAACCTACTCTGTGCTCCCACAAATGCCAGATCCGTAGACAGCTGCACTGATATTAATTGTGCCTGTTGTGGGGCACTTGGGTAAAATCTTCCCATATTAGTGAGACTGAATTTCTAAATGCTCTTGTCCTGAAATGTTCTTGTCTTGAAATTGATTCCTACTTTAAGCAATGTAGGCATTTTTCATTTTTTGTTTGATATTTTGAAAATTGTCTTAAATTTGGCTCTCAAAAAAGGATTTCTTTTGCTGCACTGATAACTCCTTAGGTAATAATATGAGGTAATTAAAAAGTTACTGTAGATGTTGTCTTGTCCAGTTTGATTGATGCCAGTAGTTGTTTAGTCAAAAAAGTCATAACAAATTATAAATATATACTTTCCCTTTTATTTAACATGTATATCTATATATCTAAACATGTACATCTTTTTCTTTTTATTTGCCAGTATCTGATGTTAGGTCAGTACCTCGTTGGAATTCCCTTTTATCTTTATTGTATAAACCATACCCACAATCCTGATATTTATGATTTCCAATCTTTATATCCTTAAATTGGCATAGTAATATAAAGATACTGTGAAACAATCTAAAAGTAAAAATTCTTCTGGACTATCACTCATCTTTCTCCAACCCCTTTTCAGTTATCGAAACTGTATCTCATTTAGTCATTTTAATGACTCATCTTTATGAAGCACATTCAGACATTCTGCTTACTTTGATAGAGACAACACAACAAATCACTTTCTTTTTACACTTTCATTTTATTGGTTTACTTAGTATCATCTGTTCACACACTAATATTTGAACTTACATTAATAACTCAAGTGGAATAAAGAGGTTGGGGACAAACCCAGTGAACTTTTAAACATGCAGCTCAGTAAGTAGGACTAACCATGCCTGTGCATGCTAGAGATGTCCACTAGCATGACAATTTGGAATACTCTGAGCATCAGTTAACATATTTTTTTGTTGTTGTTGTTGTTCCAGGGATTGAACAGTTAACATGTTTTACAAATAAAATGGAAAGCATTGAAGTATGCCTGTCACGTTTTTCTGTAAACATCTGGAAATAGCAATAGCTTAAAACTGATAAGGAATTTAAATTTACCATTATTTTCCCTTTTCTTTTCCAAGTAAGAATCCAGATAAATAAATACTAATTAAATCTATTAAATGAGTTACATGCTAACATTGGTATTATAAGTTCTAAATAGTCTGTTTTACTACTTTGTGTATACATTATGTATATGGTATAGGAATTGTCTGGTTTGTGATGCTATTGAAAATGTTTGAGAGTAAAGAGCAATATGCTGCCAAATGTGAAATAAAATTGGAGAGGTGAAAACATTAATCACTTAAATGTAGCATTGACAGTGATAGAAGTGTAGAAATACCCATATACTGTATCAGAAGTATAAAATTATCAGAGTAGATATAGCCCTACCAAACAAGTTCAATAAAAAGGCCCCCTCTTCTCATTCTTAATTCTTTATATTTTCCCTGCTATAGAAAATGCATGAGGGCTATTTATTTATTTATTTATTTATTTTGGTACTGGGGATTGAACTCTGGACCTTGCACTTGCAAGGCAGGCGGCAGCACCACTGAGCTAAATCTGTGGCCCAACATGAGGACTTTTTAAATGGTAACATTTACTGCCATGATAAATCTGTGGTCTTATAGCAGACCAAGTCCAGGTGTTTCCATTGGGAATAAGGGGAAGGAGTTAATTTAAGCTAATGTTTATTTAAAACCCAAACAGAAAAAAGAGAGAATGCTAATTGGAAGTATAAGAGTATAAGAGAAACTGAAAGATGAATATAAATGTAAATGTTAGGAACATGTTTGAAGGGACAACTAGGCCTCACTGTTAGAATAAGAGTGAACATACATTAAATTTCACTGAGAAGAAACACAGATATTTTCAAAATTATAAGATGCATTTCAAAGGTCATTTGACACCAACCCCAATGAAAGCAATAGATCAGTCCAAGAATCTTTGCCTTTCCCATTAAAGAATGAAGACATTCTTCAGCCTTCCTAGTTGAACTGATGCAATGATCAGTGGACCTTGGATCTAAGGAAATAAATTTTTGTTTATCTTAAACCTTCTCTATTGTGCTTTTGCATGCATTCATCTTGTTCTTTCCATTATTCTTAACTTATTCGTCCAGATTGCTGCTTAAAAGGGAAAATTACCCCAAAACAGACTTAGAAACAAACAAATCTATCACTGTCCAGAGTTTCTGAATCTTTCTTTCTTGTAAGAAGAGAAGGAATTATTTTCTTTAATATTGAAAAAACATTATCTAGACCACCCCAAATCAACCTTGGTCCCTGAGTTCACTGATGCAGTAGAATTTAGAGAGTTCTGACATGCAAAGACCAGGAGCCAACTGTCAAAAAGTGGTAGAAGGGGCCAGGGGTTTAGCTCAGTGGTGCTGCTGCCTGTCTCTCAAGGGCAAGATCCTGAGTTCGATCCCTGGTACCCCCCCTAAAAGTGGTAGAGGATGACCTATTTAGGATCACTGTGTGCTTGAACACTTGTGGAATTTTGGCACTTGGCTCTGCCACATCCTGCTGCTCCTAGTACTGGTGCCAGGTTTGCTCTGTGGGGTCAGACGAAATTTGAGTGTAGTGACATGAGCATCTATGTCCCTTGGCTCATACAATTGATCCTTAATGGAAGATTTATGTAGACTGGGCAAACCTCAGTGCTTTTTCTATTGGGAGGGGCCCGGAATCAATGAAGGAGATAAACTTGAAGTTCAGATACTTTAACAAATAGGGAGAGTTTTACTCTGTGTTCCCATCACCTAAGTAGGAGCTTGATTGTTGGATGAAAGATAAATTGAACAGGTTTTCTGGGTAGACATCTAAAAGAATTAATGTCTGCATCAGATTTGCTAAAATAATATTGTTACTGGTACACATTTAACCAGTGAGGATTGCTTTCTTTGGGGTTATAAGTGTAAGGCTATTCAATGACCTCATGGCTTTACTGATGTTTATTTGTAAAGAAAGATTAAATAGTGTCTTGCCTCTTTTCTTTTGCTTTGTTAAACAGAGGCTTGAGCCATCTGTCTCTGCTGAAATCTGCCTAGATATGGAAGACTGTATAATAAAGATACTAAAGTAAACTCTAATAATCTGTTTGTACTATTATTCTGCAGTCTTTTCCCTAAAGAACAGTTGTAAGTAAATTTCCTACCAGCTAAATCACAAATTGGTTTGTTAATTAAAACTACTTTTGTTGACTAGATCTCAGTGCTCTTGAGGCCTGTGGGAATTGTACCTAGCTGTCTTTTCTCTTAAAGATAAGACAGAAAACAAGAAAACCTGGTCACATTGAAAAGGTAAAACACATAACTGTCAGGTTTCTGATATCAAGGTACAATCTTTTGAGAACGAGCATTCCAGATGGCTAATATCATTAGTTCTCAGTGGTACAAAAAGGGCAAAGGGTGTTCACAGTACTTTGGCACTTGGTTTCATTGTACTTTATACTAGGTGCTTCTTAGGCAATTCTGCCTCATCAACTGTCCCTAATATAGTCATTGTTAACCTCAGTAAAGAATTTATTACAAGCCATTATTAGAACTTGTTTTTGAATAGTAAGTAGTATTCTAGCATTTAAGTAAGACAGACTGCCCATATCCAAACTCAGTCAACAGAATATGGAAGGATAAGATTTACGTGTGTGATTTGGAGCATGGTTGTTTGCATGCTTGTGTCTGGGTGGCCTGCATGTACACATTCACAGTTTGAAGACACTGTTTGAATTTTCCTTGAAATAAGCTTCATTCTTTAGAACAGCTTCTTTCTCCAACAGGTGTAAAGTATAGCGAGGAACAATAAGCAATCATAAATAATGGCTTGCATACATCCTTCAAGGTCAGCTTCAACAAGACGCAGGTCACTCCATATATTCAGAGGCTACACTGGTTAGCCTACTCTGGGACTCTTAAAATGCTATAAGTGAGAGCTGGATAGTCACAGATAGAACCTGAGTTAAACATTCTGACTTCCTTTATGGGCTGTAGATTAACTGCAGCACTGCTTCATTATTTACTACTGACTTCTCCGTGGCAAGAGAATCACAGGTACCCAGCTTTGTGTGTACCAAAATCTGTCAGTAGCTGTACTTTAAAAATGATGATTTGTAAATGAGATTTCACAGATAAGCACTAGATAGGGATGGTAATTCAATGCTGTATATTACATGAGTAGTTGTTTCTTGCATCAAGGTGCCTTTTTGTTTCCCATTTCCTTAGCAATCTCTCCTCTAGCCCCCTGCATCCTTTTTAGCTGAATTTCAGATCAAGAAGTAGAACATTCTCAATTGCATATAGAAATGATAGAGAATTTTAGGGATTCTCAGTCAAAATATAAATTGTAGGTTAAATAAAACATGATGTATGATCAAAAAGTATGGTGTTTAAATTTTTAAAAATTTTTTTCTTTCAGTAAAAGACACATTGCTATTAATCCCCCTTAAAATACTCCCTCTCATTCACATAAGTGAATGCACTTATGTGTCTTTACATGTGCTCTTGTAGCTGCCTTGGTGTCCCGAATCTATTCAAAACATTTACTTTTTTTCATGGTCATTTTCTCTTTGGGGAAGAGCCAGAAGTCGTACATTGCCAGATCCAGTGATTGAGGTGGTTGAGGACATACTGTAATGTTTGTGGGAGCCCACATTTCTGTTGATTGGCACGTGGCAGTGGCAGTCACTGTATATTTGATCATACCTGTAAAGACACTCACAAAAGAGGATTTTTTAGAACTTCCTCAGAAAGTGACAATAAGATGGGATAAATGTGTTCAAAGCATGGGGTAAGGGGAGGTAATTTTGAAGGGGAGATAATGATAACATATACTATAATACATTTTTAAAAATTTAAATACTCGCTGTATTTTTTTATCACACCTCATGAGTTGAGTACTTTGAAGCCTAGTACCTTTGTACTCAATAAGTATTATTGATGACCACGAGGAATGCAAATGTATCAAGGCAGCTTCATCTTCTGAAAGCCTAAAGAAAAAAAAATCTTGTTGAATCTTGAGTAGGCTATAGGACCCCAGGAAGATTTTAAAGCAGAACAACCTTTAGAAGGGGCTCAAGGTCACAGTTGTCATTCTTTCTTAGAAAACATGTGAATTGCTTCCCTGATGCTTTGATTTTGCCCTAAAATTGAAGCCTTGTTGCTGTGTAGGGGTTCTGCTGACAGCACGACTGCTGGAGTAGAGTTCCCTTTCTGTGCATCAGCACAATAGAGATTGCAGTGGTGCTTGTGGCCTTTAGGATTTAGTCATGGAATGTAAGGAATTTTCAACAGGAAATGTATCTGGCTTTGAAATATTTTCATCTGCTGCAGTCTTTTAACCCGCATGCCTTTTGAGTGTCAGCAATTAATTTTTGGATTTCATCTGGAATATGTATAGCTCGCACCCCCCATTACCCATGTGATGGTGCTATTTGTTTACAGGCCCTGTTACCATTAATAATCATGTAAGCAGAGTTAGAAAATTTTGGCAAATGTTTCATTTCTTCTATGCTTAAGAACATAGAACTTTTATCAGCAGTATAATTTAATTTCACTGCACCTTTTTGGTTATGGTGCAACCACAAAGTCAGCAAAAAGTGCAAGTTGCTTTTAGGTAGCTCATTTGTATTGTAGCTATGAGTTGACTGCTTTTAGAATCTTCACGAACAGATAAGAGTATCAGTGTCAGCTTTTAGATATGTGATTTAAGTAAATGTTTAAATAGCTGGTATATTATTTTATTTCCAAAGAAAGGCTTATTTATGTCCTCTTCTATGTGATTAGAGTTCTCAGTCAGTTACCTGCAGAATTTGACCTAACAATACCTGACACATATCATAGGGGCACTGGAAATAGACGTAACCATCATTGTGATATTTGAGGCTATCAAAAATATATTTGCACAAAACAAAGAACACCTAGGGATTGAAATGGGCTACTGTAAGAATAATTGAGGAACATTGGGAAAAGTTTTATGATGTCAGGTTTTACTTATTGTTTTTGTGGGTCTCAAACTTCACCCAATTAGATGTTTCATGTATTTGTGTTTGCCATTTTCTTATGTATAAACTGATCAGATTTTAGAACATTAAGCAAAGATTGAGCTGGAACCACTTTACCTAATTCATCCTTTAAAAAGCCTTATTTGCTGTTAGGCACAGAGTGGACATTCAGTAAATATTTGTGTCCCCACTGGCTCAGTGTGGATGCATAGATGTATGGCTGTATAACTGATTAATAAATACAGTGTATCTAAGGATACACTGTAATCAAGGGAAGGACCCACTTCTGTAAGGATATTTCTTTCTTTCTTTTTTTTTTTTTTGTACCGGGGATTGAACTCGGGACCTTGCACTTGCAAGGCAAGTGGCAGAACCACTGAGCTAAATCCCAGGCTCAAAATTTATATTTGCTTGATATTTTTTTTTTCAGGTATCAGGGATCGAACTTGGGTCCTTGCGCTTGCACAGCATGCAGTGAAACCACTGAGCTAAATCCCTGGCCCCTATGTAAGGACATTTCTAATATGACCATGCCATGTCTTTGTCTTGGGATGGTCTTCTGTTAGGGATATTACTCTCATGGCTAGGCTTTATGAGGTCCCTACTGTATGCCAACTATTTTGCTTGCTGTTTGAAAATGTCATCTTCCCTTGACTTATTAGACCAGTTAGAATATAAGAAATTTAATATTGAAATAAAAAGAAGTTTTCATTCAGTTTTTATATCCTGGAACTACCTAGTAATCTGGTAAAAGGAATTGTTCTCCTTGCCATCTGTACTGGTTCTTTACCAGAAGCCACTGCCTTTGAGCAGTATACTTGGCTACTCAGCTGGAAAATTGTCAATCTCTGTAGGAACAATATTTTAGATCCTTGAACATCTGTAGAACAGTTTCTCAAACATTTCTACCATCTTATGACAAGCCACCCAGATGTACTTCTCATCTTGCAGTGTATGTAAAAAGTAATGCATATATATATTTATATAAAGCTATCTTGAGTGTCTGCTTTTGTGATGGATTCATGATTACTCATCCTGGTTTGTTTGCTTGATACAGGAAGCAGGAAACATTTATCTTTATGTTCAGACAATAAAAATAGTGATTGGTGTACAATACTCAATGGGGATGTGAAGCAGTGAATGATGGGGAAATAGCATTTAGCGTGATGTATTTGTGAAACAAATTATTAAAAAAATGGTTAACTTTAGATTTATGTATACTTCCCAGAGTTCAAGTGGATGAGTTTAACTGGATAGATGATACTTGAAAGAAAAGGTACAGGTCTGTGGATAGTAGATTAGGTGATGATGTTGCCCACTGTGTTTTAAAATAATTGATGTGACATGGGTGCATCTCAAAATAATTATGCTGAGTGATATCAGCCAAAAAAAAAGATTACCTACTGCATGATTCCTTTTCTAAAGGAATTTCACATTTTAAAAAAGCAAAATCAATTATTGTAAGAGAAGACAGACCAATGACTACTTGAGAAATGATGGGTAGTGGTGATACAGGAATGAGAGATTGCAGGTGGGTGCTGGAAATTTATAAAAGTGATGGATATTTTCATCATTATGTTAATGTTTTTACAGTTTTGGGCTGAGGATTTAGCTCAGTGGTTCTGTCTTCTGCCTTGCAAGCACAAGGTCCCGAGTTCAATCCCTGGTACCAAAAAAAAAAAAAAAAGAATATCTACAGTTTTATACATGTCAGAAAATTATTAATAAGCTATACACCTTATATGAAGTTTATTACCTGTCAGTTATACCCCAGTAAAGCTGTTAACTATATATGGCATGTACCATGTTATAATCAGCTAATTGCTTAGCACCTGTCTCTTATACTAGACTGTGAGCTCCAAGAAGACAAACACTCTGTTTTTTCTCAAGTCCTCATCAAATAAATTGAATGAATAAATAGAAACACTATTTAGCCAAAGCACAAATACCTATTATTTCCTGAGCACTTCCTATGGGCCATAAACTATGCAAATAAAATATTATTTTATGAATATTTAAATAAAATCTTAATATCTCTATTTTATAGTATATAAGAGGAAAACAGAGCTTAGAGTAGTTCAGGAACATGTCCTAGACCACTGTCTAATCAGTGGAGAGAATGCTAAAATTAAGGTTGAGTTAAGTCTATGCCAGTAACCTCTGTACTTGGACCCTTTGATAGTTTTTTATGGCCTCTGTGGCAGACTTTTATTAAACCATGACAGGGACATTTGCAAGGATATAAGATTCGCACCCCACTTTCAACATAAGAGGAGTTTCTGTAAAAATTTAAAATTAATGAGTGAACCCAATGATTAAAGTCTTTTTAAGGGAAAATCCTTTTCCTTTTGTTTGCTTTTCAGTTATGAGTAGACCAGAGCTGTCACATCATTTGTGGCTCTGTTTCTACTGCCTAGAAGCTGAATGTAAGGCAGGATAGGGTAAAGCCTTTGGGAAATGTGGGTTTCTGTCAGCAAATCTAGCCCCAGCTTCTGGAAGCCCTGAAGACATTTCTTCTCCGTTGCCACCTTTGAGATTTTGTGCCAGGAGGGAGGTCAAAAGAGCATATATTTAAATTTTTTTCATGGTTGTATTGTTTGTTAGGTTTTTCTAAAAACCAGTTGATTTTTGTAGGCCAGTATTAAAATTTGAAAAGCAGATTACAATATTTGCAATATAATATTATAACACAGTTGGAATACTTGGTTATAATACCATCTTGTAAAGAATTGTAGAATACAAAGAATATTTACATTTCTGCAAATAATACTTCTATATCTTCTTCAGGCAAATGAGTTTTTCTAACATAAGTTTATCCTGTGTGTGTGTGTGTGTGTGTGTGTGTGTGAGAGAGAGAGAGAGAGAGAGAGAGAGAAGGAGAGAAGGGAGAGATTGTAACACATTAAACTTAAAAATACTGATAAGAGTTTAAAGTTTAGCTCAACAGTAGTGGTTCCCAATTATTTCTTACATCCCATTAGATAAGAAATCATGTTGGGATGTATATGTGCTGCTATTGTATCTGTAAGTGCTACTTTAAAAAATAACTTGAAATGTTTTATACCTCCATTTAAAAATCCCTTCTTGAGACTATAATGTTAAGTGAAATAAATCAGATGGACGAGCTTAAATATCGCATTTTATATGAGAAACCCAAAATACAAGTAGAAAGCAAAGGAAAAAATAGATAATAGGAAGTAGGGAAATAGATCTTTCTCAAATGGGAAGGGGGTCAAGAGATGGAGGGAGGGAGAAGGAGAGGAGAGGGAAGAGGATGAAAAAAGGAATAAAGATGTGTGACATACATGTACCAACTCCTCACAAGGAATATAAACATTATACTGTATATTGCAAATATATATTAATGAAAATGAATTTAAAAATCCCTTCTAGGGAAATGTAATATACCACTGATTTTATTAGCCTCATCATTCATTGACATTCTTCTCTTTGTTCATTTCTTCAATCAAAAAAGTGTCATTAAGGCCACACTATGTACTATGTGTTAGGTGCTGCTGACATTGGTCCATGAGGAATATTCATAAAGGGCATCTGCTTTAATGGCAGAAATTTGACCCTTCTTCCAGTAGTTTTGCTTTTGGAGATCATAGATGTATCATAACTGTTAACACTTTAGTATTTGTTTGTCAGTTCTGCCAAAATCATAGGTTATTTTGGTCAAGTTACTTAACCTTACTGCCCTTGTTTCTTATTGTAAAAGAAGGCTAGTAACTTCTGATCCTATTTGAGTTATATTATAAATATTGTACTTTAGGAAGAGAGTAATAAAGTGCATAAAGAATAAGAACAATTCAGAGATCAACCCACTGTCTGAGTTTGTCCCCCTGCCCCCCGTGGGTGTGATTTGAAGTTAAACTAAATCTGTTTAGTTTTTGATTTGTAGATACTTTGTCTATAACTTGATTTCTCTTGAGATGACTTTTGAATTAATTATTTTCTTATCTTTATGTTCTGGGTGAAAATGCGGGTTTTGAGTTTTGGAGTTTGATAATTTCTATTAATGTCATTCTAGCAAATTAAACATCTCTGAGATACAGAGGAATGTTTTTATTCAAGTTCTAGGGAAAGGGCCACGAACAGAATTGCTTTTGACTGGCATCACAGAAGAATATATTAGAGATGTTTAGGGAAATCCTCTCTGCAATGTATTGGTGGTGAATAAAACGAATGCATAATATCTTATGATTAAGTTAATGATTGCTGATTTGTTGAGAGTCCTTTTTAATGATACGGAGTAATACTTAATACTCTGGAGACAGAGGTGTGGTTATCCTTAATTTAAATATTATTTGATAACTTCTAGTTATTGTAGTCCAGTAGTATGGGGAGAGATTTTTGTGTGCATAAAATTGCTTTTTCCATATGACCTCCCTGTTGTTGTTTAGAGCTCAAGTCACCTTACATTAAAATTATCTGATCACCTGTAGACCCCACAAGAGACCCCACAAATCAAGGACTATGTTCTGTTGAAGTTCATGTCTTGAGTGCTTCTAAAGAGTATTGGCTGACTTACTGGAAAGGTCCATCACTAAGGCTCAGCAACCTCTTTGTATTTCTTGATTCTTCTCCCTCACACTTGTTGTATGGGTGGAAACAGATTGCTGATTCCTCTATTGCAGACAGATTTAGGTTTGCATACTCATTTGATCTCTTATCACCCATGTGACCTTGGGAAAATACATTTTTTTCTGTTCCTTAGTTTTTTAATTAATTAATTTTTTGATGATAGTGGGGAGTGTATCCAGAGCCTTGTGCAAGCTAAGCATGCGCTCTACCACTGAGCTACACACCACCCCCAATTTCTTAATTTGAAAGCTTGAGGAATCATGTTTATTGAATTATGAGAACTAATTAAAATAATGACCAACATAATGATTGGGACATAGTAAATCCTTATTCTATGGTAGTTTCCTCATAATTTTAATCAATCCACCCTGTTAGTAATTTTTAAAATTCCCTGTTTATACTAGATTGTTGTAATAGGCTCTTAAGTACTTTTTGACTTTTTTTTTTTAGACAATTCTGCTTTCAGGTCAGCTTAGATATTGCTTCCTGATTAAATATTTATAAAGTATTTACTGTGTGCTAGACACTAGGCTTTTTCTGTCTTGTGATTTAAAACAAATAATAGCTAATTGTTGTAGTTAGTGGTTTGCAAGTAAATAGATTTGATACAGGACACATAAATTTATGTGAGTATTTTATAATATTCACCCAAAAAGTCAAATGCAGAAGAATATAAGAGATCTGCCCACATGCTAGACACTTGAGGAATCCAGCTGAAAGCCTAGAGCCCACAGCAATATCTCATGGAAGTCCATATCAAGGATCTGCACCAGGAAGGCCCAAAGGCTAGTGGTAGAAGTTAGAAAGTCTGTGCCAGAGGGGTGAAAGAACTGTGGCAAAAGGCTGAGGGATCTGCACTGGAGCCAGGCAGTGACACTCAAGGTGAAGATCAGAGCTCCACCAGGAGAACAGCAGCCATCCCCAGTGATAGTGAAGACCCAAGCTCTTCCTCTAAGCAGAACAGCTGAGTTCTTATCAGGAAAATCAACAGCATACAATCTTCCCCTTCAGTTCTCCTTTTATGCTATTTGGCAGCAATCCTCAGGTGGGTGTTCCTACTTAAATTGACCATTAGTTAATCCACCACACTCATCATTGCTTTGAACCTAGAAAATAAAATATACTTAAGTTGCAGGTCGTTCTACCCTTAACTTATATTTGTAGCCTTATCGTCCACCACTTCCCTTCACATAACTCTCCGTCCTTACAAATGCAGTATGTCCTTAGTTGTTAGGAATAGCAGTAAGCTACCAGATATCCAAGAAGGTCAAGCCATGCTGACCAATCACCTCTACCGATTTATCTCCCTCTTTTCCTAATGGGGGAAAGAGCAGAATGAGATCTGAGCACTAGTGCTCTGGGTTCCAAGACAGAGCTCTGATAAAAGATGGATTTGATTGTGGGTTTAGACTTGAACACAGCTGATCCTTCAACTTCTTTCTCTGTTCCATATCTTGGTCTTGGAATCTTCATTTTAAACAGCCATACTCAAGATTGAAGCTGGAGGGGTGAAGCAGATAGGTAGAAGGAAGCACAAGTAGGTCAGCCAGTTTGCCCCCAGGTGAGGCAGGCAAGTTCTAAGAGGACTAAAAGAACATAGTACTGAACCCAAAAACTAAACCATTAACACCCGGTGATCCTGCTGCTATGACCCTCACTGCCATGGACTCACTCTAATCTCTTGTGGCAGGTTAAAAAAATTATTCTTTCCTGCCAAAGAGCTAGAAAGTATTTAGGAAGGCTGACAAAGCTGGATGGAATGGAGGAAACTGGATAAAAGTTCAATTTCCCATACTCCTGTTGCATGATCATTGCTGGTAGTTTCAATTTAAACTTTATTTAAAATTTACTTTTTCTACCTCAACATACTCATTATTAACCAATATTTTTCCAACTTGAGCTCTCATATGGCCCTTAAAATGTCTTCCTAATTCGCTCTTTGTTCCTTTCCCTTGTCATTCCAAAGCAGTTTGTATAAGTTATTTGTATCCACTTTGGTAAATATAACATTCATATTTTGTTATCAGTTTTCTTATATTTTATGTGCTATAGTAACCACATTCATTCATTGACTACTGCCTGTGACATACTGTACTCAGTGTTGGAGAAGTCCTTGAGAAGTTTGAGGACTGCAAACATAAGCAAATCACTACACGAAGTTTCCACTTTCAAAAAAGTACAGAGCAGAATCTAGTGAGTAGGAAGTTTAGAAAGTTTGTCACTAGCCACATTGTCTTGGCTATAGTATACCATACCAGAGAGCTTGGATTTTATGCTTTAGCAATAGGAACCCAGTGAAAGACATTAATGTGAAATGTGTCTACATCAGGTTTGTCTTTTACTAATATTCTGGGAGTGTTTGGAAAATGCATTTAAAGAAAGCAACTTTGCAGGAAGAAAGCACAGGACAGAGACTGTTACAAAGATTCAAATGAAAAATGATGGGTCTAAGCTGAGTAGTGATAGTAAGGATCAAGGGTATAGAATGGTTGAGAAACACATGGGACACAAGATCAATGTGACTTGAGAAGGGCTCTTTAATTTGTGGCTTGTTTTGAGTAGGTGCTGCTGATAAAGGCTGAAACTCTAAAGGAGAACATTTATCAGAGAAGATAATAAAATTTTATCCTGCCCACTTTCCTGGATTTTAAGTTTCTTGAGAATAAGATACTAGCATTTGTCCTTTGGTCTGTACATCTATTGTTCATCCTTCCAGTGCTTTTGGTTATGTTCTATGTGTCAAATATTGGACAAAAAATGTTGTGTATATAATGTCTGAGTATGTATTTGTGAATCTTTTTATCCTCACCATAATCCATAGTAGATATTCAGTAGTATTTGTTGAA
Source organism: Heterocephalus glaber (assembly GCF_053883595.1). Taxonomy (NCBI): domain Eukaryota; kingdom Metazoa; phylum Chordata; class Mammalia; order Rodentia; family Bathyergidae; genus Heterocephalus; species Heterocephalus glaber. The sequence goes on along the minus strand of NW_028258294.1, from coordinate 31,306,607 downwards.
TAAATTATGCGAAAGTTTCCCTAAAGAGTGTCTGAAAAATATGACTCAGAATATCTGCAACTGCCACCCACCACCATCACACCTGCCACCATCAGGAAGCATAGACAAAATAAGTTTACAAGTTACAAAAGTGTATGTATGTTAGGATGGTTTTGTCACTATGGCAAATCACACTTTTGGTATTGCACTTTGGTGGTGGTGGTGGTATTGCGTTCTCCAGTGATATACTTGGAAGTGACCCACTAAGTAGTCATTGAACTTTGATGTGTGAGCTCATTAGTAAAAATTGTTGAGTTGATTCCAAAAAGAGTGACATATATAAAAAATCTTGCATTCTAACTGAACAAACTGTTCATATTATTGAATTAAACTTCAGTTAAAGTAGCAACATATGGCTATTTAAATTTAAGTAAAATTAAAATTTCAGTGCTGTAGTTATACTAGCCAATTCCAAACACTCAGCTACATGCAGCTGGTGGTTTCTGTATTGGCCAGTGCATATACAGAAGTTTCCCATTGTAACAGACAGCTCTGTCGAACACTGCTGTTCTGAACGTGAAATATGTTTTAATAACAGACTCTGGAGTTCCACAGCCTGGCCTGGAACTGGGCTCTGATCATGCAATAGGTGAATGAAATTTGTCTCTGTCTATCTCCATGGTAAGATGGGGATAGTGTTAATAGTTATTTCATATGGCAGTTGTGAGGATTAAGCTAAATAGTGTAAAACATTTCCAACAGTGGCTGGCACTGAGCAAATGCTGGTTGTGTGTCATCATCATCATCACCACCATGATACTCTTCTCTTACAATACACCTATTCTTTGAATATGGAAAAGAAAAGAATTTACTTTGCCTAGAGTTGAGCTCAAAGTGGCTTCTAGGAAAAGAAAATGTTTTCTCTTGTTTTAGCCAGCACCCTGTATGGCCTGTGACAGTTAAATAAAAACATCAGTTTAGATATGTTAGGGATTGTTTTGGAATACTGTGCCATAAAAACCATTCATTTGTTCATTCATCTAAAAATGTGTGGGGATTGCTTTTTAAGCACAGGCCACTGTATTTGTATGAGATGGAGACTTAAGAGCATCATTCGGTATTGAAAAGTCCTTTGCAGAAGGGACCAGTAGTCTGCTTTTATATAAAACTTGGATGGGCTCTCCTTCATAGTTGCGGTATGAGATGGTCAGGTGAGCTGTTGCAACTGAATTCCCTTTTGTAGATTTCTACAGTTTGGGGCATTTTGTTGTGGTTACTTAGGGCTCTTAATTTGTTTTTATTAGATTCTTTTTTAGACTCTTTAAGCAGTGGCCTTTTCATCACTACATATGCACAATTTGTTATTGGTGTTATTGGGAATTGCTGATGTAAAGTGTTCTCTGACTTTTGGGAATATTAATAAGCCTCTTAAAGTACTTGTTCAATTAGATTCCCTGACCTGCTGTCCAGAGGTTGAGCTGTCATTAACTCAGAAAGCTTTCTATGGTTTAAGTGGTGGTGGGGAAGCCATGGTCTGTCTTCTGGTCTTTGTCTTGCCTGTTTCATTCACCACTTTGAGGGGAGCAGCGATGGAACAGGACATCCCTTTCTGGAGCTCCAGAGGTGCTTGAATGTCGCAGAGAATAAAAAGAGAGAGTCAGTTAGGTGGTTTTTTTTTTTTACTACTGTGCCTATTTTTGGTTAAAAATATTTGTTATATCCATAGGTTGGAAAGATAATTTGTTTTACTTATGTGGAGAATTGTTCTTTCCACCTCAAGCGTGAGGGTCAGAGTTCCATGTTTTGTTTGCATAAAGTAGAAAGCATTTTCTTTAGGTCTTACATAGAGGAAGCTTAATTTTTCACTGGTTTGAGCCTTATAGGTCCTGGGCCCTTATATGAGCTTGCCTAGGATAGGAAAACCGTTTTAAAAAATGACACCAGATACTGCATTGTGGGACTCCAAGTCGCCATGAAATACTTGGATTTAAATGTTGGTATCTCACGCTATCAGCCACCAATCTGTTGTGAAATTCTTTTGTTGTCAAGATTTGTAGTTTCCTTTTCAGATAGTAGATCATCTGATTTGCAGCATGAAAGTATGAAAGTACATCTTCCTAAGTTTCTATGACAGAAAGATACTGAAAGAGAAGAAGAAAATCCTAATACCAGAGACTGGACAAGCTGGCAGGAAATGGCAAATATGGTGGAATTTCCAGTGCTTTCCATTTTGTGAAGTCATGGATAATTTTAAAAGTATTTGCTTTTACTTCTGTTGTTTCTTTGCTTGCAACCACATCTATCTGCCAACCTTTCTAAAATGTCATGATGTAATTATTTTAACAGGCACTGTATGCTCCTTTATTTGGGGGATATTAACCTTTCTAAACAAAAGGAATGTTAATATACACTGGAGACACAACTAATGGGATTTCATTTTTCTTGTTAGGCAAGAAGCTTGATTTTTTTTTTAAACTTCTTGTAAAAGAATGAGGCAAGTGAAATAATTGCCTTAAGCTAATCCATGATAGTGATTTTAAACGTGACTTTCCAGATCACTTTTGTACGGCTTAGAAAGAATAATGTGATTTTCTTGTTTTTGTTTGCTTTAGCTAAACAGTGTTGAAGGATGATATAAATTCAATGAATTCAAAACAAAGAAAATGCTAATTGCTAATGCACCGAGTTCTTTTAAGGAATGAAATATAGTATTTAATTCATATGCATTGTTTATTTTATATAGATTTAGTTAATTCTTTTGAAAGTTAGCACAGGACAAACTCACAATAAATTAGCTAGTTACCCATTTTCTTAATCATTGTGTATTCCTATTTGATGTTTAAATGTATTGCCCTGAATATGTTGTTCTTTTCATAAAATGATATAGTAATGGTCAGTGCCTCTCAGCCAGAAAGGCAGAGTATCATTAGGATTTCTGAAAGACTTTCCCTCTCTCGCTGTCTTTGTCCCTTTCTCTGTCTCTTCCTTCTTTTCTCTTCCTTCTTTCATGATAAGAATCCACTGAACCATTTTCATGAACTTCCTGAATCACCTCTTTGACCAAGAGCATGCATATGCCATAATATAGCTAATGTTAGAGAGGGTAAGGCTGTGAAGCAGATTAAAGTAATTGGTTCACATGGTATCAGGCCCATTACTTCGACTTTGTTAATATAAGTGGCCTGCTGCACAGTTCCAGGGACATGTAACTGAACGAAATATGAATCATTAATCTGCTGATGGCAGGACCTAGAACAGTGAAGTCAGTAAGAGGAGAGTGCTGTTGAACTGTGGTCCTCTTCTCAGTCAAACTCTTGTAAACAGCTTTCTGTTTAAGCAACAAAGGTGACAAGTTTTTGCTATTTTGGATTATTGAGATAGTATAAAATGGTTTCCCTTCTATTCCAGGAAAATATAACAACAGAATCAGACTTTGGAATGAAAGTGCTAATTTCATTTGGTGACCTTCAGACTTGAAATATGGGATCAAACAAATTATGCATTAGTCGGCCGAGGCAGTGGAGGTTATTTTTTTTTTTTACAGTGCTAATTATTATTTCATGACAGCAGTTTACTTTATATTGTCTGGCATTTATACCCCCAAACTAGCCATTGATTTGGGAACAGAATCAGGTGGGTTTTCATGCTCTTTTTTTATAGAGGATCTGGACTATTCTATGGGTATAGATCCTTTTGTGTATTACAGACGAGGGCTTTCTTGAAAATAGTCATGAATATGAAATATAATCTGGATGAATGTTCAGAAATTAATGGGTTTATATTTTAGTCTTGACTTTTAAAGTACAGTATATTTTTCTGACGTCCTAATCGCCTTGCTTTACTAGCATTAAATTTAATCTATTTTATTGGGACACACTAACTTTTTGTTACTCACATTGAACTTAGGAAAGAGTGACACACACAATACACTTAACAAATAAATACAAAATGAAGTTGAATATAACCCCTTGATACGTAAAGGAAGATGAGTGGAAGACAGAGTTGATTGCATGTCTGGAGGCATATGTGCCTGATTTATGCTCTAAATTTAGTACTGAGTTTCCTTTGTAATAGTAAAATGTCACATTAGCATGTCCCTTTTAATAATCTAATATGCTACCAGTGACAATAAATACATGCACTGAGTGTCGCCCAGGGTTTCTCAAACTTCATAGGCCTGTGACCCTTCCCAATGTAGTTAAATTGCCCAGATGACCCTCCTGTCATATATTTTTAATTGTAAAGCACTTGAAATTAATCATGTTTTATTTCTTTTTAAATAAGCACCTCAAGAGCAGTGGTGAGCAGTTTTGCTCATGGCACTTATCCACTCTCGAAGAAAATTAAAGATTGGAAAAGGCCTTGCATCTCCGTGCAGCAAAGCCATGTACATGGGGGAAAACACCACAGATGAGAACTGCGTTCGATGCTTCTCTGCAGTCTCTTCCCTGTGCACTCAGTGAAAATTGGCGTCGGTGAATATAACAAAGTAAAAGCATTTTGAATTATTACTGCAAATCTTCAAGTGGTCATAACCCAAGATTTCAAGTACTCAGTTGAAGGCTAAGATTTTCTACAATTTGTATGGTAACTGAGTGCCTTTCATTTAAACTATGCTGAGCTAATCTTTAGGAGAATTGAAATCTGCCTCTGAACTAATTATGATTTACAGAAATTGATAATTTATCTTCTGCATGTGTCTGCAGAAAGAAATTACTATTAAATTTGATTAACAAATGACAGATTTCAGCCCAGTAATTTACTGTCTTTATTAGCAAACTTAAAAAAGTTTTAATAGTAATCTTTTCACTCATATCTGGTGGTTAGTTTACCTAGAAATACCAGAGATGTGTGTGGCTTTAGCACAAACCTACCTTACCTTTAACAAACAAATCTTGGTGTGGTTTGTCTTTTCAGTCCTCAAGCACAACCCAAGTGCTCCTGCTGATTCCCCTTGATACTTCTAAGTTAATAATATGTAATTAACTTTCAAAAATGAATGCTCTGTCCTTCTGAACACAGTCCCAAAGAACTCCCTCAAACTACAGAAAATTGTACAAAAGGCAGCAGAACATTATATCTACCGTATTCTTCATGCACCACTTTGAGTGTTCTTCTTTCTCTTTAAACTGATTGCAGTTGTGTAACAGACAATACTGTTGGGTGAATCTGAGCCATAATATACGATTGACATTGCTAATGATTCTGAAACTTACTTTGGATGTACATAATTGAGATGTAAAACTATTGAGGCATGGCAGTAAAGTAAGGGCATTAAAACTTGCCCTTACCTAAGTAACATGGTATGGTTTTAAAACTGTATTAATGTACATGTTTTTATACAGTTGGAAAATAGTCCATTGTACCAAGCAGCCTAGCAGAATTGTCACAGTGGTTCAAAATGCCCTTTCATATTTTCCTGTCAGGAGAATCTTATCTTCTTGCATAAGAAGTTGAACTATTAGCCTTTTAAAGACTCAGAGGTAAAGTTTAATTTTATAATGACATGAAATAAATGTTCTATTATCTAACTAATAGTTCAGCAGAAAAGCCTGAAATGGCCTTCTTTCTCAAGGATGCAGCTTGTGTGTGATGCTAATATTAAAATGGACCTGCCAAATTGAGTGATGGGAGGTGCTAATAACTCCAAGTGGGGAGATGAAAACAACATATTGCACACACCTGCTGTCAGTTTTATGTCAGCCTCATCAAGTTATTGAATGGGTGAGTATAACGGTGAGGGAAGGGAGTCAGTCATATGCCAAGAAGAAGGTAGGGGTGGGGCTAATGCTGCAACCCTGTGAGTGAAGCTGGGTGTCCGTGGCCTGGGTAGCCTGACTCTCATTGTGCCTCATCCTTGACCTTTGACTTGAGAATGCAAAAGAAGTGTAGAATCTCTATGGCAGTTTATCCTGTGGAGTCGTATTGCTGTGAAGACTGTTATATTCATCTGTACCTCCAACCTTCGTTTATTAGTATTGCATTAAGAATGTGTGTTTGTATATTCCTTTTATTTAGTACCCAGCATTTAGTTCTGTTCTATATCTTTCACTTTTTAAATGAATCAGTAGGGTTTTATTTTTTCCTGACAGTATTTTGTATTCTTTTTTAGAAGGGGTATACTTAGTCTGACCCAGTAAAAAGGAATACTTGAGGCAGTTTACTAACAGTTATTGCTAGTAATGGCCGCTATTCTGTATCTTTTTTTTTTTTTCTTCTGGTACTGGGGATCAAACTCTATTCTGAACGGAAACAGTTTTAACAACAAACAAGCAAAATCTTAGGCATGATGGATGCTACTCACCAGAGGATACTGAAGTCTTTTTGGCCCAACCTAGGCCTCTCCCTGACGGCCTCCATTCATTACAACTAGCCCGGAAACATTGAGACCCAAAAAGAACGCTGGTCAGCTTTCCATTGTTCAGCAGAAAAAAAGCTTCATGAAAAGTTATTTGGACTTGATTTTGTAATGTATTATAACATTCTCCCCTAGTGGGTTAATCTAATTCTGTTTTGCTTATCCTTGTGTTGACATTTACTTGCAGTCCATAAGCATGTATCTTTTGAATACAAGCAAACCATGTAGTGGGTGGCAAGGTTGTCAGGTATAATGCTGGGCCACATGTGGCTATTTGAGAGATGACTGTATGTACTGTGCTTCTTGTCTAGCCTACAAACTAACAAACTCTGGCAAGAGCATCTTTTTAAGATGATAGGACTCACCTGAGCAGAAGGGTCCATGAGAGGTTATCTGGTTCTGTTGAAGATAATGCACACAATTGTAGGTATCATGTAGGATATAAAGAAAAGACATCCTGAAAAACTAACGAAGAAAGTCATTTCAATTTATTATGTTTTCAGAGAATCAGATGCATGTCCCATTTTCTTTCAAATTTAGAGTTTAAAAAGTAAAATTGAAACAAAACAATCTGAATTGAGAAGTTCTTGAAATCTAGGAGGTGAAACAAAAGGGTTCATGAGAGGGTCTGGAGCATCACAGTTTAGCCTGACAAATGGTACCCCTGCCACTGGCTTCTTATCAACCCAAAGTGCTTCTTGGAAATGAATAATAAAACAAGCAGGATGTAAACGTCAGCATTTGAAGTATTTGCCCACTCAGTTGTTAAGAGTGGAAGTAAAGCTGAAGACTCATGACAGCTTGACAAAGTCCTACACACCATTCAGCTGGGCTTTGCACATTATAAGATGTGGTAGGACAGAATGAGGGTGTTTAAAAAAATTATTGCTATTATGCAGCTGGAGGGCACTGGGCAGAGCTGGGAATATGCCAGGAGAACTTGTGCTGCTTGTGTAGATAAACTTGCAGGACTTCAGCTTTCAACCCCATCCAATTCTTTCTGTCAGATTCTCTTAACCTTGTCCTGTCCCTTGCTGAGCACTGACATTTTCAGAGCAGAAGAAAATCATGTTAAATTTATATACAAGGAGGGGTATGCCTATGTGTATTGCTGGAATTTGGTTTTAAGTGTTTGGCCTCTTTTGATGAGTTCTGTCCTTGGTTTATTTTGTAGTCTCAGAAGAGCTCATACACCAGTGCTGGATAAGAGTCTAACTCAGATACTCATGTTCTTGGTTGGCATAGTAGCAGGCTGTCTTAGTGGCTGTGCAGAAGAGCCTCAGCCCCTGCTGAGGAGACAAGGGGCCTCAAGTCCTTTGACTGCTTATCTCTCTTTCAGCCCACACAGTACTGGGTTTGTCAGTTTTATTTGTTGGGATTTTGCCTAATTTTTAAAAAAGAATTCTAGTGCAAAAAATATGTGAAAACTTCTGGTATTGGAGAATTGTGAGGGATGGGCCCGCAAAGGAAGATTTGGAACAAATCATAGGTAGATAGAGTATCTTGAACTTCTGACAGAGGGGAATACTGGGGATCCAGGGAGGATGACTGAATAGGATGGAAACAGTATGTGGGATGGACTTGGGGGGACTTGAATCAGAGTTTCTGGTTAGAGGGCTGCTGTAGGAATCTAGTTGTAGTGTACTCCTGCCAGTGGCAGGAGTACTTGGGGGAGAAGGAGATAGACCAGGGATGAATGATGGATCTCAACTCACTTCCCAACTGCAGTCAGTGTCTATGGCTCCCTGAAGTGCTGTGGTAGGAACAGTTGTAAGTTATATTTGTAGTAGAAGGTGGGGCCCAGAGGGTATGTCTGTCATGCGTGAAAGAATAGGAGATCCTGACGCCTTGGCTGTGCACATTTCGCCACTGGTTTACATGATCCACGATGCAAAGAAGTATGAGGAATTAGGGACACAAACTCAATGTGGAAAATCAAAATGTTAGAAGAATAACTAATGATGACTAGTATTTAAGCCCGGCTGACCTGTTTGAGCAAAATGATGGAGAAATACTCAGCAAACTGAGGTATTTGAAATTGAGGTTAGTGCCAGAGATTTGGAGTGGAGGTGATTTGCATAAAACTGATAGTTAATTTTACTCCTGCAGTTTGGTTGGAGATGGGGAGCCAGAAAAAGCTTCCCAAAAATTAATAGAGATCAACTTGAGTTCATGTGACCATGTCAGTGCTGGCATAGTGGGCATTTTATTTTCTTGTCATATCACATAAAGGAGACCAAGAAGTGAATTTGGCACAGTAACTATTTGGAAATAGATGAGTATTTATTGGTATCTCTGGACAACTTTTAAATTTTATCAAAAATTCAATGGTGCTTTTGTTTATTTTAAACTCTTAATTTGTTCATTAATTGCCAAATTTTAGTTTGGGTTCTGGCAAAAGATACTCTCTGCCATCTTGAGACTATGTAGAATATTGATGCTGAGAAGAAACTCAGTCTTAACTTCTATTAGAGAAAACAGCTGGATTTAGAGGCGTTTTTACCCAACATCTCAGAAATAATAGATGGCAGATTGAGTCTGAGACTCAGGCCTTGTGATTTTTTCCTTCTACATGCTTTTTATGTTACTCTGTGCTGTCTTTTCCAGAATATATATATGATACAGACTTGAACTTTAGATATAGAAATAAAGGATAAATGATGTATATAATCTGACAAAATAATTTGAAGGAATGGAGATACTGACAGTCCCCAGCTTTTTGCCCTTTGTATTTTGCTGTGTCGTTCGTACATTCATAAATATATTTAAAACAGTCTCTGAATACTTAGATCATTTCTAGTCATTTGTTCTTATAAATAGGAAAAGTAGTATAAATTAGTCAGACTGCCTAGATTTAAATGCAAGCTCTACCACTTCTTATATGTGAGAACTTTGATAAGTTTTTTTTAGTGACTATGATCTATACCCCAGTATTTTTTCCAATGTCTGGAGAGTTTTTTTAACTTTTTTTTTTTTTTTTGTACCGGGGATTGAACTCCAGTCCTTGCGCTTGTCCAGCAGGTGGCAAAACCACTGAGCTAAATCCCTGGCCCTTTTAAAAACTTTTTTAAAGAAGGAGAGGTTTATTTTAGCTCAGTTTGTAGACATGTCAGTCCATTGTCAGCTGGCTACAAGGGAGAGGGGCATGGCAGAGGAGAAACAGTTCATGGCATGGCAGGCAGGCAGGAACCTGTTTTTATGCCATTTTTTAATTTTAATTTTTCTCAGTACATGTTTGTAGTACATAATGCTTACATCCATTATGGGGAGTTGATACATGTACAGAACACATTTTACTTCTTCTACATTCCCTTCCCTTCTCCCCTCCTTTATGTCCCAGTTTCCTTATTTGTAAAATGAGAATAATGGCTTACCTCCTAGGGTTTCTATGAAGGCATATGAGGATGGATATAAAAAGTACTTAGCATAACTTCTGGCACTTGGCAGGGTCATATATGGAAGAGTATAGGCTTTGAGGTCAGGCCTCTTGGGCTCAGATTCTAACTCCACCTTTACTAGCTGTTTGACCTTGGACAATTACCTTCTCTAAATTTAGATAATATCTGCCTTATAGCGCTGCTGTGAGAATCAAGTGAGATAATGCAGGTAAAGTGCTTTCATGGTGCTTGACTTAAGGACACAATACAGGATGATTGTTTTCATTATTACCATCATAATCATCATAATTAAGAATAATGCTATAATGAACACCCATGCCAATAAACATTTGTATGTCTTTATGAATATTACCTTAAAATCTTGAAAGTGGAATTGCTGTATTCCTCTTGACTTTCAAAAAGCTCCAAATCTATATAGTTTGGTATTTTGAAAAATGATGAACTTTTTTGGAATGTATATAGTAGGCAGAGTTTACCACCTAGGCATAGTAGGTTATACAAGGTTGAACATTTTCTTATGCTGGCTTTGTAATCTAATGTGCGAATTAAGAGATGAAATTCTGCTTAGGTAAGCAGCGTGAGTTGTCTTCTTTGGAAGGGACAGAGTGCTATGGGAGCACATCAACTAGGGAGATAAATTTTGGCTGAGGGAAATCAGGAAAGGCAGGCTCCAATTTTGATAGATGGAGATAGGGAAGGGATTGATTCTTGGTTTGGCAAGACTTGTTTTCACCTCTGGGTGCCTTAGGGTTTAAGCATGCACACCAGCTATTGGCTTTGGAGACTTAGAGACTGTAGACTGGTAAGGAGCGTATCTTCTCTCCATTCACTCTGTTCCTCTGCCTAGAATCTCTTTATCTTCCCTCCATCTCCTTCAGGAACACAGGCAGTTTTTGGATTTCCTAGTTTCTCTTAGAAACGTGATACTTGATCATACATTAAAACCGAGTCAGGCCAGCGTACATGTGCAACTCCAGAGTTTGCCAAATTGGAATTCCGTTTCTAGGTTCTCTATGATTACTTTAATCTGATTGCTCTGAAGAAAAGTTAATCTCTTGTTACAGTCCGATGGCAAGGATTTACAAGATCAGGTATTTTAATGTAGTCACAATTGTTAAGGTGAGTTGAAGGCTTTTCACTTGTGACTTTTCAGTGACATTTATGACAAATGGCTGGCATAATTTAGTTTTGCTTTGTAGGTGGGTATAACTAGGGATCTTGTATATTTTGTGTACATTTTTTTACAAATTCATAAAATTTTAGCTTAGAACATTGGATTAGATGTTAAATCATTTATGTTCACAAGCAAAAAGTAAATTGTATTCTGATCCAGTTTGTATAATAACATCCAACCCAATTCACTAAGTTCTTATTGGTAATTTTACATTGCTATGAAACTTAAGTTACATATATAAGAGTTGACAGTCATTTCAACATGTGTTAGACTTGGACTCTAGAATGTAAAGGGGAAGTTTTACTCTTATTTGCTGTTCAGAAATGGTCAAAAACAGTGAAAAGAGAACTTTATATTACTTTCTGCTACATACTGGTAAATACACAGTCACACCCAATCTACCATTAACCAGTGCTGTGATCTACTTATGTTGCTTGTTTCCCTTAAAGCTTTCATGTGACAAATTTATAATTTTATGTTATTTCTAGGTCAGCGGTTTAATGTTTTATCTCCTGAGCAAAAACACAGTGCTTCTTTATAAACTTTCTTATCTTACTCAAACTGAAAATTGCAAAACAAAGAATTTTCTAGTTCTCACATTCTCTGCTGGAGAGAAATGTTTATATAGAGGTTATCTCAAAGTTTATTTTATTCTACTTAGCTCGAAATTTTCTGCAGGTGGAGTAAATACCCTATTTAAGGCTTTCAAATCTTACTAATTAAAGCTAGTTAGTTGTCATTACTGATCATTTACTGTTTTATTTATTTTTGCTTTGTTATAGCTCAGTAAGAGGCCATTTAATTTGATAAAAATGTAAGCCTTTTCTGCTCATTAAAATATACCTCATTCTGTCCTCAGAAAAATAGTAATATTTGTTGAATGAAAACAAAATGATTGTATATGTGACTTAGGAAGGTGTAAAAGAATTTTGTCTCTCCTTTTTGTGGTACTAGGGTTGGAACCCAGGGCCTCACATGTTAGGCTAACACTGCCACTGCGTCACACCCTCCCACCCCTAAGAGGGTATAAATCTAAAAAAAATTTCCAAATATGCATATCTCTCTATCAATCTAAGCATTGGTAACTTTTGGACATTTCCTTTTTTTTTTTAATTTGAGCTAGTAAGAATTTAAATTTTTTGAAGTATGGTTTATATTTTTTTGAAATTAGTATTATTTTTGAAGTACATTTATGAACTTCATACTAATATTTTCTATTCACATGCATTGAAAATTTATGCTGTTCAGTGTCTATTCTCAGACTATGGGAAGTTTGATTTGAAACAGATCTCTTTATACTACATATATCACAATCTTAATTTTTTTCTTTCTTTAACCCCATCCCAAAACACTTTACACGTTTTGCCAACTGCATAGGCCTTACCATTAAAAACTTTCTTTAGTGCTGCAAATTGTTGCATTTTTCTGGGGACTGAACCCAGACCCTTCACACTGAGCTGTGCCCCCCCCCCCCCCACTTTATTCTTTATTTTGAGACAGGGTCTCACTAACTCACTGAGTTGCCCAGGATTTTTGATCCTCCTTCCTCGGTCTCCCAGAGTGCTGGGATTACAGGCATGCCTGACCACACCTGGCAAATTCTAGCTATTTTTCATAGTGTTCCTAGAAAGACATATCGTAAAAGAAATTGTCATAGATTTTTGTATCTACTCACAAGAACAATAGAGCTTGCGTTTGTGACCACAGATGCAACAGAGATAACTCCAGAAGTGACCTAGATGCCATAAAAGCAAAATACAGCTTTAAACCTACACATTTTATTTTCATTTAATAATTACTCTATGGATATGAATTTTACATAGTTACTAAGCTCAAAAGAATTTTTGAGTCTTTGAGGGAGAAAGGCATAATTGGAGCAGACCTGAGATGAAAGCCGCCAGCATTCAGGATGCAGTGTGGAACAGTCCTGTTCTGCCTGCTGGGCAATGTGGAATCCCAAACTTTTACAGTATCTTGGATGCCCTGGTCTGTGATGATAGAGAAGACCTGATGAACAGACTGATTTTAAATTGGATCCAAGGTACTTTAGTGATCATATTGGAAACACATATAATTTAGAATACCTAGGGGGATCAATACTTTTTTCTCTGCCTCTTTTAACTGAAATATTGTGAATCTCAGTTGGGTTTGAGAGGGAGTGGATTGAACAGGGTTCGCGTCTGAGCTCCCTGGGAGAACCTTTGATACACACATTCTTTGTTACAGATTGAAAGGAAATTTATTCTCTTAACTGATAGTGAAGAGACTTGCTGAAAGTTGCCCAACTGGTGATTAACTTTGGATCTAATGCTCATTCTTTTATTTCTACACTTTGATATAAAATGGGTGCTTGTATGGCCATAAACTATTGAATAATTTGGTATAGGTTAGAAATGAAAATTAAATTCTACATTAATTAAAATTAATCAAGAGACAAAATGTGGGGGCAACCCCTAAGAAAAAGGCTTGAGAAAAGCTTCATAAAAATGATTCAAGTTGTCTGCTGTTTTAATTGCAACATCTTTCATTGGTTAAAAAGAATGATGGAATAACCTCTTTGAAACAGAAAGGATAGAATCTTACAAAGCATACAGCACTTGTAGGCTCCTCCCCTTCCTTTATCATTTTTATACCAAGAAAAGCTAAGGAATCTCGATATTTGGAGAGAAAGCAGTGTGAGATATAATTGCCCCATATTCAAGGACAGTTGAGCCGTGGCGTAGACCAGAGTAGGGATGCTGAGACCAATTATGCAAGCAAGCAGAGACTGTGGTTCCTACACAGTGTGGTTCCTATTTATAATCATCTTCCATTGGTCAGTTGGAGCCTTCAAAAGGCTTAAGTGATTACAATACTTGAAAACATGTTAGTTCAAAGATTTATAATTGTCTTTAAAAAGACAGTAAGTTCAAAGTTAAATAGATAATGCACTGGTGTGTGCCTAGGTACAGTATTAATAATTCTTTAAATCTTTCTCCAAATGATAGTTTCTTCAAATTTGAGACATATACATTAGGTAATTCAGTGTTAGCCAAGCTTAAGTGAGCTTATTGCACCTCAGCTCTAAACTACCTGCTAGCTGTGTAAATAATGTTAGGCAAATTATTTAAAGTTTTCTGTGACTTAATTTTTTATCTATAAAATACAACTAACTGTGGTTCTTACCTCTGCAGGTTTTGATGAGTATGAAATGAGTTGATGTATATCAAGTGATGAGAATAGTGTCTAGCACATAGTAATACTGTACACATTAGCTACTAGGGTGGTGATGATGTTTGCTTCCTCTCCTTTTCTTCACATTTGTAGAAAAATGAGCTTGCTCACAATTGGATCATTCACTTCTTCAGAAGAACTAATCCTCCAGACCAATGTTTTGTAATCCAGCATATCACAGCCCACTGGGGGCCATCCAGCCTGCCACCAGCTTTGTGCTTAGGTTTTCCCAGTCTCTTGGAAGCAGGACATGAAATTCACCCTCCGTTCAGTAGTGGTAATTGTTTTTCTCTGGTCATCCTGAGGTGATTTATTACTAGGTGCACCCATCTGACCCTCTCATAACATTTTTATCTATTATATGTTCCCAGAGAAATGGTTTTTTAATAAACCATTATCAAAACAGCATCATTGTCACTACTCACTCCATGGTGTATTAATTCAAAAACATTTGTGGGCTTCTAATTTATATGTAGTATTGTGATAGAAGTTGTGGGGAATAAACATAAAGAGGACAAAAAATGAAGAAAGTATAATTTAGTCAGGAAGATAATAAATGCATAAGAAAAGTTAGCATTAAAAAAGAACAGTAGGAAAGAGCCAGGAGGACTTGGACAGTAGACCGAAAACCTGCCTTGTGTCTTGGGGAACACTTGCATAGAAATATAGAAGACATGAAGTGTGCAGGCTAAATGGTAAAGGAAGAATAACTGATATATTAAAAGAAACCATAAATACCGCCGCCTGCCTCGCAAGCACAAGATTCCGAGTTTGAACCCTGGTACCAAAAAAAAAAAAAGAAAAAAAAGAAAAAAAAAGAAAACATAAATAACTTAGTTATACTGGAAAAGACAGTTGTTATTAAGAAATAATTGAATAGCAAGTTGATAAGACAGGAAGATATACAATTATGTGGAAAGAATGAAATTTGTGTGAACTTTGAGAATTAATGTGAACAGCATATTAATTGAACCCATGCATTAAGCATTGACTAAATCTCAATGGGAGGCTTGCTAAATGGAGGGCATTAGGGATCTGGCTGGTACATCTCTAAACTGCTGGCCTTGGAACCCCCTGAAAAGAGAAAGGAATTAAGAACTTCATTTTCAAAGCCTGTCGAGCTTAGACACACTTGCTTTTAAACTCAGCTCAGCTGCTTCTTAGTTGTATTAGTGACCAAGCTAATTAATTCTCTGATCCTCAATTTCCTCATCTGTAAAATGGTGATAATGTTAATAAGAAGATGGCACCTTCCAAATGCATGATTAAATGAGATGGAAAATTTATGTAAAGTGCTTACACATTCAAACATATAGTGGGTACTTAATGGATGGTTACTAATAATAGCACTGACAGAGTGTGCTTCAGCCAGATAGAGAACTTCAGTTTTATTTTTTTCCATATTGAGATGCTACATAAAATGTTAACTAATGTTCCACTTCTTTAAGAAAAAAGTTGGAAAAATACTCCTATACTTATTTTTAGCTTTACTACTGTGAAATGACAGTGCTTCTAATTCTGGCTGTGAGATCTAGTAATCCTTTAAAAAGGATTACATTTTGAACATATACACCAAGAAAGAACTGAAATCTGATGTTTGCTAAGTTCCTATTTTTGTTATAATTAATATATTTTACAAAAATTTTAAGGATAGAAAGCAAGAGTAGGGAGAAATGAAGAATTCATCAGAAAATTAAGTGAGAGTTCTCATTAACCAAGTGTTTAGGAATAGAGGTTTTACTGTACCAAGAATTTCTTGCTTGTTCTTGTTCCTCAAATGTGGCAGTCAGTTTTATTTTTAAATGCTGACATAAATCCATTTTAGTCTTTCATGTAATGTAATATATTGAAAAAATATAGACTGAACAAAACCTCTAAATTAAATTTCCTCTGTACCATTTTCTAGCTTGTATCATCTTGAATAAATAATATTCTGAGTCTTGGTTTCTGTAAAATGAGGATAATCATAGTACTTACTCTGCATATTTCACAAAGTATTTGGGATTAAATAAAATAAACTCTGAAATATGGTTCTCCAAGTGTGGGCCATCTCTGGGGGTATCCCAAATCCTTATAGGGAATCCATGAAATCAAAACTGTTCTTGTAATATTACAATATGATTTGCCTGTTTTGGTAGATTAACATTTGCGCTGATGGTGTGTAAGCAGAGGCAGGTAGACCTCACGGAACCTCAAACTAGAGGTACCAAACTGTCCTAAAGTCACTACTTGTATCAAACCTTGATCCTGAGTTTTTCATCATTGGGAAGAAAGGGGAAGTACAAATAGAGGATTTCTGTTGCGTATGACGATTGTGTTGGGGGGAGAGCACTGATGAGATTGAGTTGTAAACTGAACTAACTGAGTGTTTCATGGAACATCATTTTGTCTTGACAGAACAATAAACTATGGTTATTCAGACTTGAGTACCAGGCAGAAGTTTTCTGGAAAATAAAGTCAGCCTGTCATTTATAGAGAAATAATGGACAATGTTTGAAATAAAATTTAAGCTTTGCAGTGAAAAGAATTTTAAAAACTTGCATCTTCCACTGTGAAGTTGGTAGCTTCCGAATATTTAAAGACTTAACCCAATGGGCTTGGTGGTGATACTAAGGAATGTGATTTTCTGGTACCAAATAATGAAATGTGTCAACATTTGGAAGATCTGCATAATTCTGATATTTTTCGAGTGACCATTGCATGATGTTAAAACATCATAGATGGGTAAAAGACGGATGAATACGAGGACAAGATAGACCAATAGATTTCAGTATAGCAGTATTGAAAGTTCTTTGGTATAGTTTCAGATACTGCAAACCCACTTAACCATTAAAAACTACCACTTGCTGAGTTTCGGTGTAGTATCGAAGGAGAATATCCACAATTATCTGAAAAGACTACTAGAATATTGTTCCCTTTTCCTACTACTTATCTGTATGAGGCCAGATTTTCTCCTATACTTGAACACAAACAGTGTCACAGGATTGAGGAAGTAAAAGTGAGAATACAGAGCACTTCTCCAACTAATCTTTTTGCTTTGGAAAATGTAGTTATATTTTAGAAAAATATTTTTGTTATCAAATAATGGATTTATTATTATTTTAAGTGGATAACAATATGCTTAAATTTTTGCCTTAAATTCCTAATATAGTGAAAAATCTATAGACAAAAACCATGTAAACAAAAGCTCTTTGGGGTCCTCAGTAATTTTTAAGAGCTTAAAATGGTCCTCATACCACGAAATTTGAGAACAACACTTTTAAATTAGTAAAGTTAGATTTGCTTAAGATTGTTTTGGTTTACCAATGCATGAGATTGCCATCTCGTGACAAAATAGGGAAATGCAGGTATTTTGAAAAGAGCTTTTTTACGCTTTGAGTGATTGCTAAGCACTGCTTGTTGGAAGTTTATGGAACAAAGAAATGCATCAGTTCAGATTTCCAAGGGATATGTCTTATGATATTATGTGCCCAAAATATTTATTTTCAGAAGGCAAACAGAAGCCAATTAAGGGCTCATAATTGTTTTAGAGCAGTGTCTTATTTAGGACATTTTTAGTTTTTATGCTCAATATGTGTGTTTCGTAGTACACAGAGCCCCTTTGCTATGTTACAGGCTCAGGAGTGTATCTATACTGTTTGAAATATGGGGAAGTGTTTATGGTGGTGTTTTACTTTGGTGGTGTGTGTGATCACCTGTGAGTCACTGAAGGGTCAGTCATGGTTCAGTAACACAAAGTCATAATAGTGTGATTACCCTGCCTCCCTATTAGGGATTGAACCCAGGGACTTTACATGGAACTACATCTACAGCCCTTTTTATACTTTATTTTGAGATGAGGTCTTACTAAATTGCTCAAACTCCTGATTCTTCTGCCTGAGCTTCCCAGAGTGCTGGGATTACAGGTATGCACCACCATACCTAGTTTATGATCAGTTATGCTGGTGAAGAATTGGTCACCCTTAAATACTACATTCCTGCAGTTCTGGGTGGTATTTCCCACACAGACATGCAGAGTACACATTGTTCCCTCCCTATACTATACTTTCTTGAGAATTGAAACATACAGTGTAAATATGCACAAACATGTAGGGGACATACATACAGGCAAATGGAGCTTCAGCCGAGCCAGGAGAGATGCAGCTGGAAGAAATGGGTTTATGAATAATGAACATTTATGCTACAGAATAGCTTCAGTGGGTCTGTTTTTGCATCCACAAGCTATGTGAAAAGGAAGGAACTTCATTTTCATTCAGTTAGAATGAAAGCCCACTGGCCAGTGTTTTGGCTGAATTTAGCTGATTTGTTTTCAAAATAACCTGTTCTTTTCACACTGTTGTTTGTAGGGACAGCTGCACCCAGATAAAATGACTGTGAGCCTATACGCTAACTACTGTACTAATTTTCTGCCTATGTTCACTCTGTGCCCAGTGACCCCACTAATGAATATTTTAGACATCTGTATGAAAAATCAGGCTGCCCATAGGAGAGCTGCGAGCTTGTTTTTAAGGCTGGAAATGCTATCAAGATGATACGGACTCTGATTCTGTGTATCAATGTGAAAATAATAAATACCAAAGCAAGAGCTCTTAATCTGGATTGTCTTTGAGCATCCATGGATACTCTAAAATTGGATACTGAATTTTACTTACAGTTGAATGGGTGTATGTTTTTGAGAAAACTCCAGGGCTTTTATCAGACTCTCCAAAGGGACTGTGACCTCATAAAGGCTAAGAACCACTAGATAATGGTTGATAGTTTTGAAAGTACTTCTCCATACATTTCTCCCTCCCTCCCTCTCACTCTCTCTCTGTCTCTCTCTCTCTCTCTCTCTCTCTCTCTCTCTCTCTCTCTCACACACACACACACACACACACACACACACACACACACACACACTTCATGACTCAGAGCTTAAGAGGCTTTGCATTTCATCCAGTAGGCACTGGGAGCTGTTGAAAGTTTTCAGTGATGGAGCATCTGATGAGATTGTTGTTTAGAGACATTGCCCTGGTGGTAGCATAGAGGATGTTTTAGAGAATTGAAAAGTTACTTAGAAGGCCATTTGGAAAATCAGGTGAGAAAATATGATGGGCTCTAAGTTTGTACTAGTCAAAATAGAAAAGAGGAAATAGACCTGCAAAGTAGTTGGAATCCTTGGAATTTGTTTACCATTTAGCATTGCAGAAAGAAAAGTAAAGTAAAGAAAAAAGTTTTTGAAGATGACTGTCCAGCTTAACTGACCATATGAATAGAAGCAGAAGAAAGCAAGAAGATTCTAAGTTTAGTTTTAACAATGTTGATTTGGAAAACCGATAGGACACCCAGAAAGGAAAGATCAGTAAATGATTGGCTGTGCTGGTCTTGGGTGGGCAAGGTGTCAGTACTGCTCAGGGTGAGTAGAATGAGAAGAGAAGAGTGACGGGGATGGAACAGTGAGAAAATGCCAATTTAGGATTTGGCTGCAGTGACCCTATGAGGCATGACCTGGAAGATCCACAGGTGGCCAAGGTGCATCACTTTTTTGTCATTCTGTTCCTGAATTGAGCAGTAAGGATTAAGTATACTACACACCCCTCTTTATTTATAATCAGAGTATTTATTTTTCAATTACTTTCAATTCATGAAATTTAAGTAGATCACCGTGATTTACACATAAGTCAATGAGGGCATCAAACAAAAGAAAGGTTGGTTGAGTATTCCCCTGTATTCTTTATAATTGTCCCCATTCTTAGGCATGGAAACTGACACTGCATCAAGCATGTGTGTGTTAGTCAGCTTTCAGCTACTGTAATAAATTATTTGAGATAAACAATTTATAAGGAGTAAAACTTTATTTTGGCTCACGGTTTTAGTACATGATCACTTGGCCACGTTGCTTTGGGCCTGTTTCAGCACAGTACATCATGGTGGGAGTACATGACAAAGGAGGTGCTCATCTTATAGCCACTGAGAGGGAGGGAGAGAGAGAGAGAGAGAGAAGGGGCTGGAGTCCCTATGTCCCCTTCAAGGGCACTCTCAATGACCAAAGATCCTTCTACCTAGGTCCAGTTCCTAAAGGATCCATCACCTCCCAATATCCCCACAGTCTGGGGACCAAGCCTGCAACATATGAGCCTTTGTGGGCCATTTCAGATCTAAACTATAGCAATACTATATGTAAGTGCCATACCAGTCAAGTTTTACCCCCTCACCTCCCTACTAACAATTCTAGAGCCATAGTTGCTGCAAGATAGTCTCATCTTAAGGGGCTGGGGATTTAGCTCAGTGGTTTCGCTGCCTGCTGCGAAAGTGCAAGGACCCGAGTTCGAGCCCTGGTACCAAAAAATAGTCTCATCTTTTTCTCAATGATTCAGTGCAGAGTTTCCAGTAAGTATAGTGTTCCTTTTGATGGCTTTTTAATACCTACATCTCCTACTTCTCCAAATCCCTCAACTAAAATAACCTTCATCGTTCCACTTCAGCTGTGCACACATGCCACACCTCATAGATCTGCTCCACTCTCAGTGTTTCCAATTCTATTAGTCTCCTCTTTGAAAGAGCCTTCATATATCTGGTCCTTCCTTTCTGTTTCTCCTAAACTATCTCCTTTTCTTTCTATCCATTTCCTGTTCTGTCCTTGTTTTCCTGTCTAGGAAGTCAGGGAAGGAGGAGGCTGGCAACCTTTTCAAATATCTGCTTCTGTATCCAGCTCAGAAATAATCAAATGGTTTGGTAATGATTGTGTTTGCCCTGTGGATGTCTTCATGCAGTATTTGAGAATTTCCAACCCAGCTTCTTTCTCTATCACCTATTTTCCCCCTCCTACTTTCAGGCAGTGAGCATTGTTTGAAAACCTCAGAAAAATTGGGGCAACTTGATCAATCAATGTACGATGAATAAAGGAATGTATCAGATTCGTCCCCATGCATTTGGGAGAGGAACCTTAGAACTGTGAAGAACAAAAGATCTGTGTTTCATTTTACCATCTCACCTAGCTCAGGAGGGAGGGATAGAGAGTGAGAGAGGAGAGAGAGAGGAGGAGAGGAGAGGAGAGGACTAATAATGATCAGAAATTTGGGACCTTGCTTGGTATGTTTTTATTAGGAAATTACCCTTTGTGCTTGTGCCTTTTTTTAAACATCTTTTACATATAGACTTAATAAAAATTTTCCTCCAGATATTTACCCTTTGTGACTTAGGAACTGGGCTGTGGGAATGCTTATTCTTACTTCTAAACTGTGAATGATATTTATTTATTTTATTTTTGTCAGTTGGTTCCATGGTTCATGAATTCTTTATTACAGTAGGAGTCATCAATTGGATGGAGAATCATTGAAATTGTAAGTTTAGGACATTAGTTGGAATAACATGAACAATGTGCTTACCTTTTGGGCCCTTAATTTAATTTCAAATTAAATGAGTCTTATGATAGCAAGCTTCACAGATCTGCCTGCAGGGCTTTCGAAATGGAAATGTGTGTCTCTGTGTGGGAGGCTCTTTTGTTTAGTTGGGTAGGCTAGAAAATCTTTGCCTAAAAACACTCATTGTTTAGAGAGCATAAATAAGTGAACGTAATGTTAGTGAGAAGTTTCATTTAAGATTGAACCACTGACTTCCAAGAAAATAGCATAGTGAGTGGAAGTGCTGTGAACAATGTCTTCCTTATTTCCTTTAAAATACCCATGAAATTGTCTGAAAAGGAAACAAATCCCCAGAAGTAACCACAATGAATGGCAGTGAGCCCATTCTAGTTTCTGTAAAGAATTTTTACATTCTTTCCTGTGGTTGAAACTGGATTGGAGTTGCCTCTTCTTTAGCAACCCCCCTTCTCCAACTGATTCCTCCTCCACACTTGCCCATTTTCTGTCTCTAGTCATCATAGAATCCTGCTGTCTTTGCACTGGGCTGGTGCTCCTTTTGTTCATCTCCAATGCTGCTGATTGTTTTAGATGATTGGGTAAGTAGCTGGCAACCTTCTCATTCTTTGACTTTATCAGCTTCCTGGGGTACAGCTGTGGGGATGACTCCTGGCTCCCAGGCAGGTTCTGAGTTAGTCTTGACATGTTCAGAGACCACCAGAGAGACAGAGGACAAACTTATTTCTAGGCCCTTAACCTGCTACTCACCGAAAGCATGATTTGTGTTCTCCTCTGAGGCAATCAGAGACTTAAAAACTGTTTTTGCTAACAAAACAAAACAAAACCTAAAAAGCAATAAATCTTCACTTGGGCCTGTAGGTTTCTAATAGATAACTAAAAACAGAACAAAGCTTGGCCTTTATTTTGTATCTTATCTGCTTTATTACCATAAAATGTTGGATCAGATCCCTTCTGAGCTCTGCATGTAGACATGTTAATCATTTAGAGAGTGTCTGTTTAAAAGCTGACAATATGAGATTGATTAATCCTAAATTTATATGACCTATCTCATCCACCTTCAAGACTGAGGACCCCAAGATAAGAGATTTGCAAGGACATTCAACTACCAGTGAGGACCCAGAACTCTCCAGTAATTGCCCTAAAACTATGGATTCAGGTGAAGCCTCTGCAAAACTGAGACTGCCCCAAACAGAAGCAGTCATCTCATGGAAACCAGATTAAGTGATAAAGATCTCTCCTCAGACCCAGAATGCAAAACCAGAACTGACAAAATGATCACCCCTAGTCCACCCAGACAATTCCATTAAAGCTGGTCTCATTCCTTTATTAATGGACTAGGCTGGTCTTCTTCATCAGAGCTGTGACATCCCTTTCCTATTTTCTCTTCCTTTCTAACTCTGCCTAATAAATCTGTCTATGCCTTTCAGTGATGCATCCTGAAATTCTTTTTCTGCGATGAAAGTCAGGAACCTACCTTAATGAATTGAGGTCCTTATCTGTTCTTTAGCGAGACCTCCTTGGGCTCCACCAGGTGACAGTCTATGACCTTGGTTGACTGAAGTCAAGAATCAGGATTCACACCTGCTATCAGTCATCTTTTGGTTCTGCTTTGGACACCAGGCCATCTGCAAATGTCTCTTCATATTCATTCACCAGTGTGAGATTTTGTTGTTTCTTTCTTTAAGTTCTCAGCTCCATGAGGGCCGGGAAGAAAGAGTTGGGAATTGGAGTAGATTCTCTCTCATTGATTCCCAGTGGACAGAAGAGTGTCCACACACAGTAAGCACTGAAGAGATTTGTTAAATTAATTGATTCATCTGAACTGCTGAGAAGAACTTTAAGCAGTCCTCAGTTATGGTAAGCCTGGAAGACCAAGGTCAGGAGACCAAGCTCAAAGGTTTAAAAAGACCAAACTACATATTATAGACAAATAATTAAAATTCTACAGCTCCAAGTCAAAGTTGTTTCAGAAAAATCTTTCTGAAATAGATTTGCTTCATGAAATAAACTGTTAGAAAAGCTCTTCCTTGTAAACTCAGTGAGACACCTAAAGAGGTTTCATCTAGTAAATAAGAATCTAAAAGGGAAGTATAATGAAATGAAAACATAATAGGTAATATAAATCTTCATTGGAAATAAAAGGAAGGCTTTACTTAGAAACCCCAATAAATGTGAGAAAAATACCTAGAATGCCAACAGAGCCTTCTAGAAGAAAGACACAAATATAGTCTGAAAGTGATAGAGATTATTGCACAATACAAAGCAAAACAAAGGAATAAACTGTGATAATCATTGGAGGAATGAATATTTTTCAGATCTAAAAGAGACCTGATCTTGGATATTGATATGCCCCACACCACCTTTCAGGCAGTTTCAAGTTAAGGTTAACATTAAAAAATATTCTGATAATTAAAAATAAAATAGAATACTGTTACAGGTGTAAAGAAAGGGAAGTAAAAGTGCTGAATTATTTTTCATTAAAGGAGACTTCAGGGCCGGAGATGTAACTCAGTGGCACAGTGCTTGGCTGGCAACTGTGAGTCCCTGAGTTCTATTCCCAGTACAAAAAGGGAGACTTCAGTGATCTTTTGGGGTTACATTAAGTAGATACATAATGTTTGAAATTTTATTAAAAGTTCTTATAAGAAATAAAAGTAAAAAATAATATGCCAATATAAATGAATATAGAAAACAGAATAAAACACCATCATCCCATATCACTCCAGAGAAACAAAAACAGTTCTACATTCCTTTTTTTTCCTGCCTTGCTGGGTCAAACCAAGGCCTTGTTCATAGTAAGCAGGTGCTTTGCTGCTGAGCTACACTTCTATCCTTTTTTATTTATTTATTTGAGGCAGGGTCTTGCTAAGTTGCCCAGGTTGTCCTTGAACTAGCCAGTGGTCTGCCTTGGCTCCCTAGCATCTGGGACTGCAGGCATATCCCACTGTGCCTAGCCCTTTCCTATTCTTGTCTGCAGACTCATTTATTATCACATCAGCACATCCTATAAAATACATTGACAGTTTTCAGAGGGACTTTTTAGTCCACTGAGAATTTTTCCCCCTAAAAAGAAATCGAATTTGGAAATAAAAATATATATTTCTAAATAATATTTAATTAATTTGACTCTTAAAAAATCATAGCATTCCTTTTAACCTGTGTGACCTAAGCAGACACCAGAATTTAGCACATAAGGTATTTCTTTTTCTGTGCTTAAACATATTGTCTACCTACCATGGGACATGGTAGGCATAAAACAAATGTTTGTTGAAGGAATGAATGAAAACATATAACTTAACTATACATACTGGAAAGTTGTAGTTTCATGTACAAATAATAACTTTGCAAGTAACTGCACTGTGTATTTCCCATTATAAGAGAAAGGGAGAGAAAATTTTACTCTGAGGTCTGGACAAAACATCTGTTGTGATGTAAGGCACGGAGGAAGTGTCCAGATGAGCATGTGGTAATGAACGTAGTGGTAAATGCTAAGGGAAGGCAGAAATCAGGATGGACTTCAATGAGTTCTAATTTTTAGGCTCTTGAGAGGTTAATTCAGATTGTTCATCTGCATGTTTTCATATCAGAAAGATCTAGCCAATCTGGTAAAAAGCAGAGGTTAACAGAAGTGATTAAGCAGCTAGAAAAATCAATGCAAACAGGAAAGTTTAATATATAATTTGGAAAAAGACTTTGAATCTCTCAAAGTCCAGAGAAACTTAAGGGTAATTTAGAATGATTTGGAGAGCTGTGGAGCTGATGGCATAAAATTGAGTAGAAAAAATACTTATTGAGTCTAAGATGATTCTTAATAGAGAGACAAAAAAGAACTATATAACATTCCAAAGAAAGTAGTAAAGATGTTTTGATTAGAATCCAACACTCCAAAGAAAGATAACAGTTAACATGTATTGAGTACTTACTATGTATGCATCACTCTATATACATCCCTTCATTTAATCTGCTTGGTAATCTGTTAAATGGGTGGTAGCATTATCTTTTACTTACATGAAGGATTTGTCACATGGGATATTAGTGTACTGTTTGTTGAACTTTGTTCCAGATCTCAATCCCAGTAACCACTCTCTCCTGCCTTCCAAGCCAAGCATTTGGGTGTAAATAGGTGCATAGTGCAGAGGTTTGGCAGAGTAACCCGGTTGGGTTTCCATACAATAAACAGGTGATCTCAGTAAGCTGTTTTAAATTAAGTAAAACAATAGAATAAGAATAAAGTAAAATAATCCCAATAAAATAAAATTATTTATTATAAAATAAAATAATAAAATTCAAACCAAAAGTGCCTGTTTAGTTTTCTGGATGAATGAATCTTTGCAGAAAGAAGAGTTGTGCATGGAACACTTATTAATGGAGATTTAAAATAGATAGGTACTGGGGCCACAGATTTAGCTCAGTGGTTCCACCGCCTGCCTAGCAAGTACAAGGTCAATCCTCGGTACCAAAAAAAGAAAAAAATAGTTAGGTACTAATCTCTTGAACCCAAAAGAGTGAGCAGTATCCAGCCAGCAGCAGCCCATTAGGAGGTTTTATGTTCTATCCTTTGGTTGCATAGTAATGTACAAGGGGATGTAAAGAGAGTATTGAATTGTTAACTATTCTTCTGCTTTTTGTTTAATGCCTTAAGTAAGTCACCTGTCCTCTCTGGGAATAACAAAACTAGTTACTTTATGAGGTAGAGAATTTATATGACAGTGTAGGTATAAGTATAGATAACATGTATGTGTAGTATGTAATATAAGGATGTATATAATGATGGTATGTGGATAAAAGCATGTATATAAAAAGAGCATGTACATATGTATGTAAAATGGTTGTCACAGAGCCTGGCACATAGTGAATATTCAGTTAATAGTAGTTGATAATATTATTTATTGTTCAGATACACTGTCAACTAAAGAACAGGTATAGCCAAGTGATCATATAAGGTGGAAAGTTTTAAAAAAGATTTTGTTTGTCAAATCTTCCCAGATAACATATTTAGTAAAATCTCATCCCTTTGCATACCCTTTTCATAATTTGGGAATTTACACAATGCTTTGGTGTTTTAGAGGCAGTAGTTTATTCCTTGAAAACTCAGCTTATGACAAATTCAATGGTTGCCGAGCTCTACTATGTTAGCAGGCAGAAACATGCTTTTAATATTCATAATTTTTAAGTGCTACCAACTGACATTCAGTACTAAATGTGCAGATATGGGTGCTGAGCAAAACAGAGCTAGGAAGAGGACTTGCTCATTTGTATTCTAGATGGAAATCTTAAATTAGTTTCCAAGATTTTTAAATGGATTTTTAAATGCTGGGCACATAGGAGATTGAGTTCATATTAATATTTATAAGGTTTGAGAAGATATTTAGTGAAATATTTGTATAATTTAATTTTGGTCATAATCAAGTAGGAAACCATAACAAGAAGGACATTGTACTTTAGTTTGGTGACTTTTGTGGCTCATGGTTAGAAGTATCTTTTTAGAAAAGCTCTGAACAACACATATATGCATAAAAACCCTTCTTTATTTGCACCCAGCAGCCGGAGGTTATTTGTATATAAATTCTTGGGTTGAACTGTTTTATGTTAATTTAACTTAAGTTAATTAATTTAGAGATCAGCAATGATAGCGATTTTTTTAAAAGTATTTATTGACAGTTCTGCAGAACTCTATAATCTGGCTGCTTTTATATTCTTTATTATACAGAACAGCTCTTTTGGTTCACAGAAAACCTGCTTCCTGTAGTTTTGCTTAGGGCTAATTGAGTTTAATGTAGTTTTGTGTGCAGAAGGTATTGACTTGTGCATAGTATTTAATTTGTGTAAATATGTGTGTATGTAATGTTTTGGCCCTCTGAGTTTTATTTTAAATGTAACCCTTGAAACTGGGATAATAGAAATTCTTAGCTTAGGCCTGCTAGCAATTGCAGGTGCCAGCGGTTTAAGCTGCTGTAGAAATACAATTATGAGCAGCCAAGAGCAAATCTTGTTTTAAGGTCCATGTGTAATGAATGCCTGTTAGTATCATAGAATACAATTAAAAAGAGGTTTACCTCTCCTAAGCTGTGATTGGTTCTTTCTGATGGAAATGTAGAGTCCCACGAGTAGAATGTGTATTCAGC
This sequence comes from Heterocephalus glaber, assembly GCF_053883595.1. Classification (NCBI taxonomy): domain Eukaryota; kingdom Metazoa; phylum Chordata; class Mammalia; order Rodentia; family Bathyergidae; genus Heterocephalus; species Heterocephalus glaber. The sequence goes on along the minus strand of NW_028258294.1, from coordinate 31,278,999 downwards.
TCTTGGTGATTTAGACACTAGTGAGCCTGGCATACTGCAGGCTTGGATAAATTCGGGGCAGTTACAGTCAGGCAGAGATGGGAAAAGACTGAAAGATTAATGAGGGAGCTTAAAACAAAGCTTCAAAAATGAGAGCAATGCACTGCTTGGGTCTTATGTAATTGAGTGTAATGGAAGTCAGCGTTAGCTATTGTTATTTAAAAATTTTCAGAGATTGGCAGCAAATGTTTGTTTGTTATAAAAATCAGATCTAGAGAATTCTAGTGAAAACCTGAAACAAAATCTCAATTTGTGCTTGCCTGTGTATGCCCGCTGGGCCACACCTTGCTCTCATTCTCCTTTTATTCCAGCTGGACCAAGCCTCCAGCCTCCCCACTACTTCCACTGCTTCTTTTGGGCAGGGACCCTTAATGAGGACCAAAGTCCAAGTCCTAGCCACTTGCGGAGATGCATGTCTTAGATAGGCTCCTTAGGGCTCTTACTGATGCAGTCTTGCCCGAGGTCTGAAAGATTGGGAGCACAAGGGGGTGTGCGAGCCCTCCCAGAAGGCGAGCCAAGTTGATTACTTGTGGCAGTTGTGGGTGAATGATGGTTCTAAACAGCAGTTTTGTAACATTTCTTCTGTAGAACTTAAGAGATCCTAACAGCTATGAAATGCTCTTTTACATTTGAAAATCCTTTTAATAGATGCTCTAATGAACTTTCAATTTATTTGATAGACACAGTTGAGCTCTGCAGTGAAGCTGGTCATACTATTAATGTGAGGCTGGGCACTTAGAGGGAAAAGGCGGCTCATAAATAACACGGTGCAGGTGAATCACCTCTGAAATCTAGAGCTTGCCAATACCAGTGAAGAAGAGCTGCCTTGAAAGAGGAATTGCCAACTCCGGAAGAATCCTTCAGCACTCTAATGTAGACACATGCTGGCCTTTTAACTTTGCTTTCTCTTGTTCTTCTTCAAGGAGTTTGGCGCCCTCTTCAGGAAACAGGAAACACAATGCCTTGTTCAGCCTCTCTAAAGCATCTGGGTTCTCCCTCCCATTGGTCATTCCTCATCCTTAGTTTTTCTAAATTTGATCATTTGTTCATTGTACAATATTTATCAAGCTTCTTCTTGGCCATGGAATGACGCTAACCTCTGAGGGGAAAAGGTTATATCTGTACTAGCAGTTTGGCAGGAGATTCCTCACCCTTAATTGTTTTTAAGGCTGCTGGCTCGTTTTGCCGCACCTTTTCCACAGGCACACCAACGCAAGACAGCAGAGCTATTGATTGGGGCCAAGGAGTGTAGCATATATAAGGTACTGCTGGCTTCTTCACAGTTTTGGATTCCTTTGTTTCTCGTAGAGAGCATGCATCCAAATCATCATTTTTATTGTTGATGCAGTTTTTTTGTTTCTGTTTTTCGTATTTGGAAAGCATTGTTAGGAAGTTAAAAAGCCTACATAGTAAAGTTCAAGCTGCATGATTCAGTTCAGAGAATTCTAAAGGAAGACACCTGATCACTTTTACGGGTGCATTAAGGAAGTTGAAGAGATAATGAGGATCTATTATTTTCATTCATCAGCCTCTCATAACTATATCACTGAATTAAGTTCCTCATTGTTCCAAACTAGAGTGATTTGGCTTGAAAGGAGTTAAGAACAATGTAGGGTTTTTCTCCTTGCTATGTGAATGACTGGAGTTCTTTCTTCTTTCCAGCATCTCTAACCCAGACCCTTTCCTGAACTCTGTGCATCCTGCTGGGTTCTTTGTATAACTTCCCCCTGCCCTGCCCTGCCTTGCCCTGTACCACCATCTTATGTGTCCTACACCAGATTTATTGTGGCCCACATTAGATTGATGTCACCCACCCATTCCCATTTTTCTTATGTCTTCCCTTAAAAGAATAATGAAAACCATTGCCTCATGACTGGTCTGCTTTGGTATATGTTCGTGGTTTTTTGGGGGTTTTTAAAAAAATTCTCTGATTTTCCCTCTTTTTGTAGGCAAATGGCATCATAATTCATTGTCCTAAGACAATAACTCTTAGTTACCTCAGCACTCTACACTGTAGTTCAAATCAGTCTAATCCTATTGTTTTACCCCGTAACATTTTTGAATTTACCTGTTCTGAAACTGAATTTATGCCTCATTCTGAGTTCTTACTAGTTGACTTCCAATAGATGTGACAATTAGACTATTAGCTAGAAAGAGCTATCTAGTCAAGTGAAATTTTATCTACCCACACCCCCCAGGTTAAATTGCTTCATGAAATTTCAAGACTTTTCTGTCTTTAGACATTTCTGTTCCTCTTTTTTTATTAAAATGTTTTATATTAAAAGACAGCATGAACTTTTTAGGTAGAACAAATTTCTTGGGAAGGCAAAATTGGATAAAACTATTAAAACAGAAATACAGTGCTTGTGCTTGCTTTGGCAGCACATATACTAAAAGCAGAAATACAGTGCTTCAAGTGAATCCCATCACCCTGTGATAGCCGTCATAAACAGCCTCTAAACCAACACCAGACACTAGGACAGTCATTCCTAAAGAGTGAGCAGCAGCGCAGGCCTCTACACTACTTCATTCAAGGATAACTGTGCAGATTCAGCCAGGAGGACCTGTTCCCTTTCTGTGAGCTCCCTCTCCTAAAGCATGACAGTCTCTCTAGCAGGTGCTCAATCACAGCTCTTAGATGGGGGGTGCCTCTCAGCATCTAGTGCAACTCTTAGTCTTTTTATGTAAACACCCCAAAACACTTATTAGTTGTTTGATGTGAAATGTCACATTTTGGTGGAAAGATTCCAAATAAGTTATTTCATATATTTTTAACCAAATGGTTGATTAAAAGTTACTTAAAATATTTAGTGCATGTCTCCTAAGAAGATACACATGTGAACACATGAAAAGATTCTCAGCATGTCACCAGAGTGACACAAATCAAAGCCATAATGAGATACCACTTCACATCCATTGGGATGGCTAAAATAAAAAGAGAGAGACGATAGTAAGTGTTGGCAAGGGTGTAGAGAAATTGAGATCCTCATACACTGCTACTGGTAATATAAGATGGTACACCCAATTTGGAAACAGCTTGGCAGTGTTGAGCATAGAGCTGCCACATCCAGCAATTCCACTCCTGGCTATTTACCCAAGAGAATTGAAACACATGCCCACACAAAACATGTACATGAATATTCATAGCAGCATCACATCATAATCAAATTCCAGAAACAACCCAAGTGTTCACTAGTTAACAAATGCATCAATGACATGCGGAATATTCACACAATGGAATATTATGCAGTCATAAAAATGAAGTACTTAAGTATAATATAACATGAGTCAACTTTGAAAATAGGCTGAGTGAAAGAAGCCAAAGGGAGGAGAAGGGGAAGTAAAAAAGGATCAAGGTATGCTATGTATATGTAACCCAGGATGCATTTATTTCTTATGTGTTACAAACATATGCTAATACATTTTTTTAAAAGGCCGCATGTAAAAAAAAAAAATGGCCACATGTAGTATGATTCCTTTCATGTGAAGTCTAAACCAGGCCCAGCTGTAGAGACAGTAAATTACTGGTTGCCAGGGGCAGGGAAAAGGAGAACTGATAGTGTGTGCTTATGGATTTTGGGGGATGAAAGTAATGTTCTGAAGTTAGATAATAGTGATAGTTGCACAGCCCTATGAATATACTAAAATACACCAGACAGCACTGAATTGTACATCAGAGATGGGGGAATTCTGTGGTATAGGAATTACATCTCAAAAAAGCTCTTTTTATATGTGACATATATAAGAATAAGGTTTTGTATAGTGAAGTCATCAGCCGTACATAGCTATATCTGATTCATCTTTGTATTTTCCAAAGTAGTAAACACAATGTCTTGCACAATGCCTTGATAAATGAACCTATGAATGATTGAACAAGCAAATCCATAAAACGTCTTATTATAATGTGCATAAGAGTTTTTTTTTTTTGGTAAGGGCCTGGGGAGACAGGTAAAGAGCAGTGGTCAAAAACTGAGCCTTCCCGCCTTTTATATAGTCAGGCTGACAGTTCAGCTGTCCTGATAGTGACCTGATATTAGTCTAATAGAATCATGCTATGCTTTGACATCAGCTAGATGGTACATTTCTTTTTTTCCCCTTTGAATGATATGTTGGCAAAGTATACTTTAGCAACTGTATGTGGATGATGCATGATGCCAGTGCTCTGTTTTGACCTTTATTTTTATGAGCTGTGAGAATTAAGAACCTACCAGTTTTAGTTTAATTAAGCAGTAAGACACAGCAGATGGTGTGTTTGTGGTGATGATTGCATTCCTCTGGTTCCCTCAAATGGCACTCTAACCCTATGGAATGTTTTGCTTAGAGTGTCATACCACTGTTGCAAAATTTCCAGGAAGACGAATGTGGTATGATGTCAAAATTTAGAGGATCTAAATACCACAGAAAGTTCTACTACTTACTAGTTAATGGAACTAGGTTATTAGGAAGAGGAATCTATGACATTATGGTTGTAATAGTTTAGAACCCTTTTTTACTTTCCAGTATTTGCAAATAAAATATGCAAAAATTTTTATTACCTTAGTGTATTCTTTTATGTAATCTGGGTCAAACATTAGGAATGCACTGGAATATGATTTGGATGTTTCAAAGTGCTGAGAGAAGATTGGGTAAATGCAAAAGCACTGAATTATGTCAGATTGTTTTATTATGTTTGCTTTTAGTCACTGTGGAGGGCCCAGAGAGTGTCTTACAATATGCCTTTTTCCCCCAAGTACTGTGTGCTTACTGATAGCATATTTACTCCAGAGGATGTTAAAAACATACACAAGCAGAGAGAATATGGAATTAATCCAGTGCTTCTCACCAATCCTGCAACCCTTTAGGAAGAAAACCAAATTGTTAGTAGAATAACTTTCTTTCATTGTTAAGGGAGACACTATCTGTCTAGCACAGATTCTGTTTCCCTTTACTATCTTTGAAAAACTAAATTACTTGAAAGTTGGAATAAAACTTGGAATTGCACAATATTTTAGATCCTAAGATAATATGCCTCGATTTTTCTCATTAATGCAATATATGAAATCATCAAAATGAAATACATTCACTTACTGGCTGTAATGTTGTTAAAACTGTGAACTATGTGGATCTTTTAAAATATAGTGATAGTTGCTTTAGATAGAAAATTCATTTGTCTTCTGTCTGCTACAAAGACTGTATTAGAATTCTAGTTAAATCATGAACTTCAAAAATAATTTTTTAACAAGAGAGTATAATTTTTCTTCAAAAAAGCCCACATTTTATGTTCAATTTTTTCCTAAATTCTATAAAGCAACTCTGTCGTTTGATTTCAAAGTGTGTTGTCAGGTGCAAAACACATGACTGTATCATCCTTCCGGATATTATGCATGCATGGGGACTTAACTTTTATATTTAATTAAGTGAAACATTTCTTTTCTAGATTCCTACCAACTCTAAGATACTCAAGCATTGAAGATCAAACTGAAGGTATAAACACTGATTTTGCAACTCTTGTAGTAATAAAAGATTATTAACCTTTTAGTTAACATGCACCAGTGTATAATACAGGGAAATATCTATAAACATGTCTCTGTATAGGAAAGCCAAAGTAATAACTGATTTTAGCCTTTAAATTATTAAAGATTTTGATGAGAAATTATAAATTATTTCCATATGGAAACATATTTTTTCATTTCTTTACAGAACTAGATTTTCTTCTAATTAAAATTTAGAAAAGAAAGAACTAAATAAACCCTTTACTTAATACTTGGGTAACTTGCCAATTCTTTTGTAGCTTTATTTAATAAAAATGTACTGTAGGGGCCGGGGATTTAGCTCAGTGGTTTCGCTGCCTGCCTTGCAAGTGCAAGGACCCAAGTTTGATCCCTGGTACCAACAAAAAAAAAAATGTGCTATAGAACCTTTAACAGTAAGTTAAAATTGCTAGCTCTGCGTAGTGGCTTACACTTGTAATCCCAGCACTCTGGTAGGCTGAAGCAAGAGGATCACAAACCTAAGCAACTCAATGAGACCCTGTCTCTAAATTTTAAAAAGACTGGTCATGTAGCTCAGTGCAAGGGCCGAGTTCAATCCCCAATGCTACAAACACAAAAACCCTGCTAATTTTAGGGTTTTGGGGATTATTTTAGTTTTCTAAAATTGGTAGCATGTTAATTCTTTATCATTTAGGTGGTTTATTTAATGGTGATACCCCTCTCCTTTTGCAAGGGTACTGGATATATTGCATTATTTTCTTTTTTCTTTTTTTTTCCTGGTACCAGGAATTGAACTCGGGTCCTTGAGCTTGCGAGGCAGGCGGTGGAACCAATGAGCTAAATCCCTGGCCCCTATTGCATTATTTTTTTATTAGAGGAAGTAACAAGAATCTGTCAGGATGTACATAAACCAATAATTGACAGTCTGCATCTGTAGCCTTAATCTCTCACCTGAGCAAATTCAGCACGTTTGCTAAGAGCCTGGGATTTAGAATCAAAGTCTTACATTCAGATCCTAAGTCTGTTTAGGAGTGCATTCTCTCTTTAAGAGACCTTCCTCCAGTCTCTCTCTCTCTCACACACACACACATAAACACACACACACACACACACACACACACACACACTAGTTTAAACAGTGGTTGATTTTTTTTTCACCTAAAAGAATTGAGATGGCCAAACCAGACCCAGTACAACATATCCAGTCACCTTCAGAAACTCAGCCCCCTCCTTTTTGCTTTACCATCCTTCTATCCTAGAAGTCATCTCATGGTTCACAGGTGGAGCTTCAGCCTTAGGCAGCAGTAAAGACAAAGCAGAGCTTTTATAGGCGGAACCAGTTTCTTTTTCAACTCACACAGCACCTGCTCTTACAGCTTATAACCTAGATGTGAGTTATCTTTACCATGGACAGTTAAAAAAGAGGGGTTTTGTTAGCAAGGACAAAGGGAAGAGTAGATATTTGCTAGGCAACTAGCATTCTCTGTCATAGTGACCTTGGGCAATATAAACTCATTGAGGCTCAGCTTTCTCATCTAAATATGATTGTAAAAATAGGATCTAATTCATGATCCTATTGTTTGAGTATCATGTGACTTGATGCATCTAGTGCATTTAGCACAATGTCTGGCATATAAGTAAGCAGTAAATGTTAATTATTATTCTTTCTTGCTACTTCCTTAATATCTCTGGGTTAATGTCCTTTAGACACTTAAACCTTAAATGTTCAAATGTATTATAGATTCTTATTACATTCTCTCACTAACCACTTACCCATTCTTACAACCTCAGAGCACTCTTTGCGTATGTCTTTATTACTTTCTGTACCCAACAGTCACCAACTATAATTGGAAGTACTTGGAAAATTGTTCATGGATTTCTCAAACCTTTCCCTCTATTTTCATTGACACTATCTGAATTCAAGCTTCATCCCTTGCCTTGTACAGGTCCTCCCTGTTAACCAGATAGCACCCAGAGTCCTTAGAATAGTACTCATGTTTCCATGTTGTCTGACTGCAGTATTAAAAGCTTTATCTTGGCTCAACCACATCTCCTTAGTCTCTAAATTACACATTTCTTGTACATTTCAGCTTCACTGAAAACTCACTGTTCTCCAAACAGGACATTGTGACTCTAATCTTCAAAGTAATTTTTAAAAATGATTTTCAAGTTGAAGAGGAAACTAAGCATAAATGTGTTTCAGCCTATAATTTTAAATATTAGGTTGTGATTTCTGGGAAAAAAAATTGTGACTTTGTTTGGTAGGCCAACAGACAGACAAGTGTACTAGCACTGTTTATCAGAGCTGAATGTATAATGTATAAATATGGAGGAATTCAGAAGTAAAAGGAATCGGTGGATAACATGTCTAGTTCTAATGGATGGGTTAGTTTGTTCAGCACTTCTCAAAGAATAGGTTTGGATCTAGAAGCTCATAGACAGTAGCTTTAGTTTAGATACTTAATGTGAGTGTTATGAGTGCATTTTTTTTTAATTAAAGAAATAGGAAAGGTTAGTTTTACTTTGATTGGGTGTGTGTGTAGTGTGTAATGGGATGTATAATATCTAAGTCCTTAATACAATATTTTGAAACTAAGTTGGTAGTACAGTTAAAACATATCTTTGGTCATAGATTACTTGGCTTTATGCCATTTTAATAGGCAATGTCCTACTTAAATAGCCTGGATTGGCTGAGAAAAATAATTGCTGCTATGAAATAATTTTGCAATTACCACTGTAATTAAGGGCAGTTTGTTAATGAAAGTGCTTGGTGAATAATGACTGCAGGGCACTCCATCTTGCAGCTTCATGCCAGATGATTGGTGCATGTGGTGGAGGCCGTTAGGGAATTACTGACACAGCTGTCATGGTTACAGGATGGATGTAAATATCCTTTGCAGTTGATGATGAAGAACAGTCATTAGCCTTGTGCCCCTTGGGAACTGGTCAGAAGAACAAAAATAAACTTAACACATGATGGTAAGAGCCATTCCTTATGTCTCCTTTCCTTTAGTATGAACAATTAACATTCTAATAGGACCTGCAGAGAGCATGTGGATGAGCCCTCTCCACTTTACAGGCATGTTAGTGTGATAAATGTTCCTCCTGGTACTGCATTTGTTCATAGTTTATAACCGCTCTTATTAGCTTATGGGCCAGTTAAAAACTGCTCTTTGGAGACCCATGGGCCCCATTTAAATTTTTCTTGCTCATCTCCAGGTGTTGTGTATTCAGTTCAACCCTTCGAAGAGTGCCCATGGGTAGAATCCTGCATTGCTGTCTTCATGGCTTCAGGGGCAACTGGAGATCCATTTTCTGTGGTCTGGCTTACCTGCCTATGTAAACTCAACATTATAAAACAGGCCTGGGTGTTGATCTGATCTTGCTTTGTAGTTTGAAAATTTTGCTATTGAAGGTTGAGGATCCTTTTTCTTCATCTTAAAACAAGGTGTTTAAATGTGCTTCATATTTATATTCATTCCACTTCCTTGGTGTTTTGATGTTGTTTTTCATTGTAAATTTGCTTAAGCAATCTTTTGTGGAGTAATTTCATAACATGCACACACTGTGGTTTTACATTGAGTTGCTCGTGATCTGCAACTCATTAACTTTTGCTGACTAGGAATTCAGTATAGCATGTTGTGTTTTCTTCCACTTTATCTTGGTATATAGTCAATTTTATTCCTTTTTTTTTTTTTAAGAAGTTAATAGACCACTTCCAAGGAACTTAAATATGGCTTCTCAAGCTGCTCAACATGCTGAATCTCATTGAGGCACTAGGCAAAGAGAGATTGGTGGTGTTTACATCCTTGCATTAGAGGTGATCACATACCTCTCTAAATCAATGAACACTTTCCTGGGATTTAGCTCACAATGACTGTCGGGTTCATGTGTACATTTTAAGGATGAGTCGATTGCTGCTTATGTCCAGATAAGATTTCTGATTTTGCATAATGTTGCTTTTAGTGTTTGTACATCCTCTTAGCTTTGACAAGAAGAGATGCAGATGGAAGGGATCAGAATTCAGTCTCAAAACTGTCACACCCTGATGCTCAAACCTCTGCCTTTCCTTTTTATTTTGTCAGCAGTTGCAGAAAGTATAAAAAATACCAACAAGAATAGGGGCATACAGAGCTTTGTTTGGATGCCTAATGCTTCCATTGCTACTGTTACTCATTCTTCCTCAATAAACTCCTTTTCTCAATGACCATGCATAAGTCACTGGGGAGATTTTCATAGTTAACTTGTGATTAGATATTATAGGATACAAGTTAGCTTGCTTGTCTCAAATGGTAGGAGTGGATCCCTAAAAGCCAAAAAACTTGGAAAAGCTCACATATTGAGCATTAAAGCTATATTTTATTCCATTAAATGATAGCTTCTACTTGGAGGATGGGGATTAATCTCAGGCATGATCACAGCTGAAAAAATTTTTTTGGATTCTTAGATAATGTGACTTTCCAGGACTCTCAAAAGAATGCCTGGGTGCAGGTATTCCAGTTAATGATTTTCCATTAAATCAGCATTGGTAATCCAGAAGAGAAGTGTGCTAGAAAATGCTCTCCTAGCAGGACAACCATGGCATTATATTATTATACATTGTTTTTAGCATAAGTATAGGCTTTTGTGGTATGTTAAGATAACTAAAATAGGAAAGAAAAATACAATTGTTTTTGTTTTAATTGGTGTTGCTCCAGGTAGAGGGACCAAGAAACTTTTTGCTCCTTCAAGGAGAGATGTGACCAACTGCATTATTTAGATGTTCCATGTGTGTGCCCATCTCTGATTTATTTTGTTTGATGGTGTTTTGATTTTCAATTTAATTTTTTTGGCTAAACTTAAGAGATTTATGTTTAGTTGAATTTCCAATATATAGTATACATCATAAAGTGTACTTAAAGAGGCACAGCAGGTTTTTAAGAGAGGAAGCCATGTGGGCTTAACAGTCTACAGGAAAGGAGGGATGACAGCTTCCAGCATTGGAGAAGTGTTTACATTCCTAAGCAAAACAGAATGTGTTCTCAGGCAGTTTTCTGGGTCAGAGTGGGTAGGAGTTGGAGTCTCATTATTGCACATAACCACCCAAGTCCACTTTTTCTCATTTCCTCAGGACATGTCAAAAACTTCCTGGTTCTCCACAACATACGTTTATTGTGTCCCATTCTTTCCCATTGCCTTCTTTTTTTGTCAAAGCAACACTAATTATAAAAATTGAATGTGAATTTGTGCTCTTTAATAGGTTTGGGTTTAATTTTGCCTCAGTGGGAAGACATTTGATTAAAAGAGTCCTTTTCCCCTTCCTCCTCCTCCTTTTTTTCTTTTGGTAGAACAGTTAGTAAAGGCGTAGGAAATTGATTTCAGTGTCACAAAGGACATTTCTGACAGGAAGGTACTTTGAAATGATTCAAGGCATCTGTTTCTCTTGCATATGCCCAGCACTGCTGAGAGCTGTACCTAAATTAAACTGTTTAACGTGTCAACTCTGAATCGGATCACAATTTACATCCTAGTAGCTTGGCTGGAATTTTTAACATTTCATGTACTGCCTCCCCTAATTTACGAAACAAGTTCCCACTCAAAGTGACCATTTGTTCTAGATGCCAGTATGTCATGGTCAGAATTGATTTAGCTTTAGGAGTTATTTGTTTTAATATGGTCACTTTGCCTATGAAATAAAATCATCTTTACAGTTTTTATTTCTCCTGGCAGGGTTTGTGGATGATTGCATGGTGGGTGTTTCTGTTACTGTTTGTCTCCCCCTGGCACTGCATCTATCATACAAGCTGGCTCCAGAATTTTCATTTTAAGAGTTCTTAAGCACAAGAATTATGTGCCCTGTGTTTACTACCATATCTGTGGCATCCAGTATGGTACCTGGGAGGTACTTTAAAATAAGTCTTACATAAATGAGGGGAAGTAAATATTTCCACATGACCATACACAGGGTTCTAGGCATAGACCTTGACTTTGAGGGCTCACTTTTCTACCCTGCTCATGTTTCTTGGACATTAGTAAGGCTTGCTTTATTGATTATAGTAAGGCATGCCCTTTGAAGTTGAAGGGCAGGGACAATTATTTTGTGTGTGAACATTTTATATTCATAGTAGAAATAATTCGCTGAGAATAAGGAAAAGGTGATTATGTTGATGCATTATAGGAACCTGAGCTCATGAACTTAGTAATTTAGTGGTTCCTCACCATTCTTCTCTCCTTCTGTGTCCACCCTTGTACCCTTAATACTGTATTTATCAATGAATTCTGTGTCAAAGCCTGAAGAGAAGGGCTATTTCTGCCTTTCTCTGTGCCTATGAGTCTACAACCAACTGAGGTAGGAATGTTGTTGGTACAGGACCATCCTGGAGGACTAGATGCCCCAGAGGACTTATGTGGTTGACTTTCACAATTGGTGGGTCACTCATGACCAGATAGCTGAGAATGTTTCAATAATGTTGATATCAATATCTTGCATCCCTACAAGCAGTTTTCTGGTACTGTATTAGTGAGGATAGACAGCATCAAAGTAGATTGAATGTTTAGAAATGTTATTTCTTATATTTACTAGTCTACAGTGAGTGTTCCACGTTTGTGGTTGGGTTAGCTGCACTCCATCATTCAGTAGGTGGCTCTGGCACCTTCTGTTTGTAGCTTTTCGAACCCATCTGTTCACAATATATCAGCCACCCAGATGAGGGAAAGAGAAAGAGGAGCAGCCATCTCTTTAGGCACCAGGCTAGAAATGACACGTGTCCTTTCTGCTCTGGAAAATGCAGTTGCAGCCCAGCCTTGTGCCAGGCTGTGTGGAAGGAGAGAATGATTTTAATGGACCGTTAGTCTCTTGGACCTTGGGCTTTTCCTAACCACTTAACTGCCCTACATCTTTGTTTTGTTAAGTTCCACAGCTGATCTCAGACTTTAAATAACAGCTGATGTCAAATATGATGATTGTCCGTGATGATGTCTCTGTCCCCACCATTAGTTTCTTTGGGCCCACGCAGTTTAGAAAGATGATTGTAATAACTGGCAGAGTGGTTAGCTCACCTTCTTGGGTTAATGTCAAATGCTCAGTCATTTGCTCACACATATTTTTATACTTGGAAATTGCAGTGTATGTCAACCTGACAAATGCTTACTACCATACAACATTTGAAGGCTTGCTTTATTTTTTTCCCCACTTTTGTGTCAGGGAAGCGTGGTAGAATAAAGAAATTGGGAACTTTTTCATTTGGGAAGATATTGCATATACTTTTTTTTTTGGTACTGGGAATCGAACTCAGGTCCTTGCGCTTGCGGAACAGGCGGCAGAACCACTGAGCTAAATCCCCGGCCCAGCATATACTCTTTGTATGCTAGTCATTATACAGGGATGCCCAGAAGGCATAATTACAAGTGTCTGCAAACATTATTGTCTAATACATACAGATGGTCACTGCCTAATGGAAAATTAGGTTGCCATTCACAGTCTTTGTTAAGAAACAGTTCTTGAGGTGACATGAGGAACTGTTGCCAATATCATTGTCCTCTGCTTTTCTAGTGCATTTCCTCCAATGATCACAAAAATCATCTATAGCATATTTTCCTCTATCTTGATTAGATTTTAAGAACAATGCCTGATTTTCTGCTTGCATTGTTGAGTGCAGTTATATTCCCAGCCATCTCCTACATGCTTCATGATGAAATATGTCCAGATTTTTGAGGCATTTAAACCTATGTCTAGGTTGGCTTTAATCTCCTCTGCCACTTTTCTACAAATGAGATTGTCAGAGTTCTTGCTGTGCAATAAAGTTATTTTAAAGGTAGGATTTATATGATAATCATCTGACTTTTTAAGTATAAACACAACCAGACACTTAATTTTAGCTTTGTGCAGACCCGAATCACCTTGAGATTTGTTATATTTTAGGTAAGGGAGGGACAAGAAATAAGTATATCCTAAGCTAGGGTCAATATATGTTACTTATTTTATGTAAAAGGTAGTTTCATTCTAAATATACTCATCCGGCATAGGGTAGGAACAGATATTTTTTGAAGTGTTTTTTGTGTATGATTCATCTAAGCTCATGGCCCTGTGAATTGAACTACATTGAAGCTACTATTAATGAACTCCTACATTCCAACAGCATGTCATCCTACCCTGCAGTAATCAAAACATGAGATGCCTCAGTGGAGAACTGCTTGGTGAAGGTGATAAAGAGAAAACACACCTATCTAGTGGTGGTAATAACCTGTTTTCAGTGTCTTGCACATGTGCTTAATGTCTAAAGCATGTTAAACCAAGCTATTCAAAAATAAGAGCCCCTGAAATCTAAATAAAGTGACATTGGGACAAGAAGCAAATCATTTTTTGTGAACATTAACCATTATCTCCTTCTTGCTCATTTATTATATCATCTCATATGGTTCTTGTTGCAGGATCACATCATTCTGTAATTCTCTGTTTACATTTCTATCATCTTTACTCAATTTTGAGCTTCTTGCAGGAAAAGAATGTGTTCTGTTTAGGTTTGCATGGTATACTTAGTCAATAAATAGTTGATAAGCAAATTAAAAGATGGATAAATATTTTAAGGTAGGAAAATATGTTCCCTTTGCCATTAGGTGAAAACTGAAAAGATACTCCTTCAAAGTCTTAGACAGGCTGGTGTTTGCATTTCTGTCTATGGGAAATTTTTTTCTTTTTTAAAATTTCTCTGCCTAATTACATATCTTTTTTAAAAAATTAAGAAAAATATACAACACGTTTTAGTCTAAAATGATAAAACTGTTCACTAGAGGAATGTTTCTAATATGAAAAACATAAATATATGATCTACAAGGTAGGCTTACAATGTCCATGTGTGGAATCAGAATGTAGAATGATGTGATGGAGAACCAGAGGATATAGTTGAAAGTTGAAGGCCTGCAGCTAACTGCACAGTCTGGAAATCTGAAGGGTCTGTACTGGAAAGCTGAAGAGTTTGTACTGGAAACTTGAAGGAACTGTACAGGAAAGTCTGAAGGAAGTGACGAAGACCAGAACTCCTCCAAAGAAGAAAAGGGAAGACTTCCTTCTTCTTTTTCTTTTATTTTGTCCAGGTTACAAGCCTATTGGTTGGTGCCATCCACATCCAGGATGAGTCTTCCTTCTTTAATTTTCCAGCCTATATGTCAGTCATCCATGGACATACCCAGAACTTTACTAATCTGCTAGGCAGTTTTTTTTATTAAGTCAAGTTAACAGATCACAATTAACAATCACACTGTTTCTTTATTTGCTAAGTTGTAAAAACAAGTGTTCTGTAAAAAAAATAGAACCACCATATGATCCTGCTGTCTCATTACTGGGTAGGTATTTAAAGGAAATAAAATTAGTATGTCAAAGAGATACCTACACATCCATGGTTTTTTGAGCACTATTCACAATAGCCAAGATATGGAATCAAATAAGGTGTCTATCAGTGGGTGAATGGTTAGGGTGTAATATGTAGTTCAGCCACAGAAAGAATGAAATTCTGTCACTAGCAGCAACATAGATGTAACTGGAAGACATTATGTTCCATGAAATGAGTTGATTTTATAGGTGTAAATAGTGATACTAAAGGCTGACAAGAGTTAAGGGGGGGCCGGAGATTAGAGGAAGACTGGATGATGGATACCAAAATACAATTAGAAAGGAACAGTAATTTGTGCTCTATACCACCGTAGGGTGATCATAGTTTATAACAATTTATTTTATATTTTATAAAGAACCAGAGGAAAGAAGTTCTAAGTTTCTCAGTGTAAATGATAAATATTTAAGAAGATGGAAATGCCAAGAACTCTGATTTTATCATTACACATTATACACGTTTTGAATTATCAGACTGTCCCACATAAGTATAGACAGTGTCACATGTCAGTTTTAAAAAAGCTTTTCCTAACACAGGGAATTTTCTCATGTAAGAAGTCTGAGCTTTTGGGCAAGCTCCTTGCCCATCCTGAGTCTGGGTGCCCATCTACGAAAGTGGGCAGACTCTGGAATTTACCTCATCTGTTGTGAGTTGTGAGTGGCTGTTGTTAGTTCCAAATGAGACACTGTACCCAGAGCTTAGCACGATGCCTCAGGCCATGGTCAATGAAGAGCATGATGATTATTATGGGTTGTTCCTTTCCGTGGGGGTTTCCCTTGATGATGGGATCTTTAAAGTTTCTATTACTTGTTATATTCTTAAACAGAACTTTAAGATTTTTCCACAGAAATTTTCAGTGGTCGCCTCCATTGCCATGAATAGAACTCAGGGAAGTGTAGCTACAGTTCTACACCATCATGGAAGATGGGAGATAATAAGATGTCTTTTTTCCCTACTTCATAACAATGTCATATCATGAACTGGTTAAGCTATGTAAAGTGGCACTTGTTTGTTTTTCTAGTACATACAGAGTACACACAACTAATAGAATCCTTTGCTATCAGATGGTTCTGAAAGCTTGCTCAGAGCATAGTGGAAATGATAAATGTTCAGACTTTTGTGTTATCTACAAATATTACTCTTCATTTTAAAGTATGTATTTCTAAATCAGAAACTGAAACTTAAGAAGTTACCCCCCCTGCACCAGCATTTTATTGAAGAGAATATTGTCAACTCTTTCTAGGCTCCAGTGATGGGGGTTCAATGCACTTCACTTATCTAGAGGTCATAAAACAGCTATCTGGAGTTTGGAGAGTAAGTAGAAAAGGCTTCTTGGGCAGCCATAAAAGATGTCATGAGTCTCTGCATTAAAGCTTATGCACATTATTTTTCAAAAGACAAACTTTTAATATTGCAATCCTATAGAACTTGCATAAAATCTGAACTTAGTTGTCTTTTCTCCAACACCAGCACAATGGAGCTAGAAAATTTAAGGATTGAGAGTTCCAGAGTTGGGGGGATAACGCCAAATGCAAGTTGCTTCGAGTAGCATGAAAAATTCATTGATAATACTTGGCAGGATGTAAATGTTGAACTGAGTCAGCAAAACATGTGCATTATTTTTTTCTACTGTATTCAGTTTAAGAAGGCAGGTACTATATAAACTTTTAGAATATTTTCATCAATATATGATAATCTTCATGAAGATTCCAGATAAACTGAATATTCTCCCTTTTTCTTGGCATTTTCAACTAACTAAAGTTCTTTGGGCATAATCTTTGCCTTACATTTTGAATAAGTTTCCTTATCTTGCCTTTCTTCATTATGCATATATGATTCTCTTCTACATTATTTTCCTCTTGAAGAAATAAAAAATAAATCTTTAGATAGTAGAGATATTTAAGGTGTCTTGAATATTGAATTTACCAAAGTTTGTGTTTTAGTTTTTAGCATCCCACCCTGCATTAATCTCCATGTCCCCCATAATAAACTACAGCCAACAAAAGACAAAACTGTTATCAGCATTTACTTCCCCTCCATGTCTAGATTTATAAGCACGAGGCTAGGGATTGTTCTCCAGGGTATCGCTAGAATTTAGCACCATGCCATGCACATAGGAAATGCCCAGTAATACTTATAGGAGCAGTTGGTTTGAGATAGATACTGTTTATAATCTACATTTGCACATGGTTCAGAGGGATTGAATGGCTTGCCTTAAGTATCCTGCAAGAAGGTAGAGCCAGAAGAAACATCTTGTTGGGAACAATGCTCCATAATTTTAGGGAAAAATCATTTGATTAGGCCTAGTTCTCCTGCCTACAGGCCAGCTATGGCATTTTGAGACATAATTCCATTTTGGCCACCGGTCGCAACTGAGACCTCTGATCCGGTGATGCTGTGATGCTCCAGGACAAGATTACACCAGCTGAAGACATCCTGGGAGGAACAAAACCTTCATCTACTCAGTTCCTCCTTGTTCTTAGATTGTTACACTTCGTTCATACCGATGTACTGAACTCTCTGTAAGTCATTTGTTACATCTGTTTCTCCTGATGTACTGAATAAAAGATGCAGTAAGCTGGGGGCTTTAGTCTTTACTGCCGAGAGCAACACTGATCAGACCCAAAGCTCAACTTCTTCTCAAAGTCTCATTTTTCTACCTTTCCTATATAATAAGTTAATTCGCTTTGTGCTGCCGTGGCTTGCAGGAGACTAGGACTCACTGCAGAGGTTCTAGTAACGACCTTCCCCCTTTCCCTACAGTATCCCACTTGGCCAACCATAGTTTATGTTATTAAGTCTACACTAGCTGCAAACTTAACTGCTTAGCTTTGAGAGAAGCTTGACATTTTTGGTGTTCCCATTTCATTTCTACGCAACTTATAAGAACTGAGATTTGTATTTCCTAATTAACAAAAAGTAGAAAAAAAATGACTGAAATCCTTTGTTAAACTTCTTTGGGTGATTGAGTTGGCATAACTGCCTAACTCAAAGAAAATGAACTATTTTAAAAACACTAATATTTCATCATACCTTTCTCCCCATACACCAACTCTTATTTTCTTTTTTACTTTGACAGAATTCTTGGGTTGTATATTGAAAGCTCAATGAGTTAAAGCTAACCTGTATGTTTAAAATTGTGCATTGACAGTCCTTCTTTTGCTTTTTCTTTTTTACTTTCTTTGAGGGTTGACAACTTTAAAAGAAATGGCATGTTTCTTTAACCCCAAGAACATTTTATTTAAATTTAGTCACTGTTTTGGTGAAAGAATAAACAGAACCTTCATTTAAATGTTCCCATGTCTTAGAAGAATGAATGGGTAGTGATATGATTTATAGCTGATATTAGAATAAAGAAGATAAAAGAAAATTCGAACCCAAAATTATTGGTTTCAGCAGAGCATTTCTGATTTAATTCTAAATTGTGTATACAGTTTATGCCATGCTTAAGTGTTCTTGCCAGGTTGTGGAAGCAAATCTCTACTTTTTGTGTTATGTGTAGTTTAATTGAATGCTTATTGTCTATATAGATAATTTGAAGTTGAGAGAAGTAAATTATCATCTGTATTCGTATCCAGCACAGTGCTTCAATAAATATTTGTTGATTGATCAAATAGAAGAATGAGTGAATGAATGAATTTCATTCAAAAAGTAAAAGCATGATGTGATAGCATTTGCACTGTGTGTAACTGATCCCACAACAAAAAGTTTGGGGTATTATTGACAGCTATACCTTACTACGAAACAACTAGAATATGAAAAATAAAATACTTTATAGAAGAATTCACTGAAATACTATTATTCTCTGTTGGGACCCATTAAATCAACATTGCCCTAAATGGAAATTATCTTTCATGGTCTGCATTGAAATGTTTTTTAGTATATTTAGTGAATGAGAAGACAGATTTAGAGTTAACGGTGGTTCCAGTTTCTGTATATATAAAGCATATACTGTCTATGACTTAATGCCCCTTACATCTGAGCTATTCAACATCAGGTTCCTTAAAAATTATTTCTGGAGAACAGAACTATATTTCTTCACTTGACTATAAAATGTTTTGCACCAGAATATTGAAACCTCATGTTGTAATGTTTAACATTTTTATTTATTAAGGGCAAAAGCATTCTTAGGGGTAAAACAAACAAAACATATATTCTTTGTTTTGTAGTAATCGTGTTAGAAGGTCACATAGACTTATTTTGCTGAGGCTGCCATTGAGCAACATTTTTTAGATTCTCTTTATGAATTTTATTTGGATAAGATTTAAATAGTCTTAGTGGTAGCAGATCATTATTCTTTAGTGTAATTTGATTTATTTGAAGCTAAGTAATTTGGAATCACGTTATCAAGGTTGTCACTGTAGTTGTGAATTTAAAACAAAGCCTAGATGTAGCTATAAAACACTGGCATTTAAATGTGTAAGGTTCTAAGGAAGTAGCTCAGAATATGTGGGGGGAATGGCAGCATATGCTTGTTCAAGGCAACTTTTGTGAAGGGCGATACTTAAAATTTTAAATTTATAAATTCCAGTGATTTTTTTTTTTTCTTGAAAGTTTTTACCTCATTAATTGAAGACTGAGGTACAATTATAGGTGAAAAAGAACCTGGATCCTTAGTAGCTAGTTAATCTTGTAGAATTAAAACAAACACTAAGATAAACATCAGCCTTGGCTTTAGGTGGTGTTAGTAATTGGTCCTCAGCCTTTTTTCCCCTTGGCTTAAATATTTGAAAATGCATTTTCAATTGTTTTCCTGACCTTTTTTTCTTTGTATTTATATTTTTACTCTTTTTGTCTCATTGAAAACAGGGTAACTGTTTTTTTTTGGTCTTCCTACTGACGGAAGGTAGGGCCTTTTGAGGAATGTGTTGTTTGATTTGCAGAATCTGGCTACCTAGGGCACTTTACCCTTTCAAGTTACTTTTGCAAAGGAAAATTATGTTGTCAAAATTATTTAGGCTCTAGTTATCATAAATGCTTACTTTTGCTTGAAGTTTTTACCAAATATGGTGAACATGCTTTCAGTGGATTGTAAGCATATCTATAACAAATATCCCTGTGGTGTGGGAAATTAAGTTTGCCCTCAAGTATGGAGATCTAGCTCAGTAGAAATAAGAGCATTTAAAGATACATGTTATAAATATGTTGTGTTTTGGACTTGCCTGAGATACTTTCTTTACCTGTTTTAATGCGATGGCATGGTGCCAACATTTTCTGACATTCTGACTTTACCCTACTCACTCAGTCAATCTTAGTTGATGCCCTACATGAAGTATTGATGGACAACTTAAATACTTCTCATTTTCAAAAGTGAAGCACGAGTAATGAAGCAATGCATCCATAAGTTGTATAGCAGATTTTTACTGAGGCCCAGTAATGAATGAGAAGTGCATTAACCAAATTAAAACTCTTGCCTGTCTGTGTGTTTATCTATTGGCATATCTGTGTGAATTTCATTACAGTGTAGTAGAGTCATGGTCATCAAAGAGCTTCCCAGAAGTTTCCCTTGTATTTCAGCATAGGTGGTCAACTTTTTGGCTTGCCTGGGCCATACTGAGTGAAAAGATATTGGTTTGGGATGCATATAAAATATATAATATAGTTAACAAAACTTCCTTTAAAATATATTTTTATTATAACATTTCATAAGGAGGGCAATATAAACATAAAAGTATTGAGATGTTTGACCTTGTTTTGTGAAACTAATGTTGTTACGACTTATATTTAGATGTCCCCCCAAAGCCTCATGAAGTTATAGGTAGGGCTTTTCGGAAGTGGCTGGATCTAGTGTGTGATGCTAGCATCAAGGATGTGATGCTGGGATTGACTCATGGTGTGATGCTAGGATTAAGGCTGCCCCACCCTGGGTAGGATATAAGGGACAGAAAGAGGGTCCCTGCTTATCACTTGCTGCTTGCTGCTTTGCTTCTTCACTATTTTGCTGGCTTCTGCCCTCCATGAACTGTTTCTCCTCTGTGATGCCCTTCAGCCAGCCAGCCAACTATGAACTGAAACCTTTATGAACTGTGAGCTAAATAAACCTTTCTTCCTTTCATTTGGGGTGTTGAGTATTTTTTTCTTAGCAATGAGAAAAGTAACTAAGACAAATATATCAATGAATGGTTTGATGGAAGTCCTTGCTCAAGTTTAATAATTAAATAAGAAAACACACATGTCTGCTTAATAACAATAAACACCTGTGTCCAAAATTACAGGCACTCACATGTAGATAGGGTAAAAAAGTTACTGTTATCCATAATTTCTGTATTTTACTTGCCAAGTTGGACATGCTCATGTAACATCTGATACACATGGGTTTCGATTAGACAGACTGTGAGGCAGGTGTAGGAGGCGGAGTTAGCACTGCACTGCATCCTCCCCTAAACAACATTCACATTGCAGTCCACACTAGAGCATGGTGCAGTTGAGTCATGAAAAATACCCCTACAGATCATATAATAAGGTTAAAAGTTTACAGTCTTATGGGGCCACATTAGCTATCTGGGGCTGCATGTGTCCTGTGGCTCAGTAGTTGCCATAATCTGTATTAAATCCTTAGTTAGTGTCTAAATTGGTTAGGGAAGATATCTTGTGACAGTTCATCTTGTTCACTAATTTAATAATATTCCTACCTAATCCTAGTTCTCAATAACTCAGAAACCTAGAACATTATAACAGATCTTTTGTACCGTTTTTAGGACACAAATAATTGTTTTCTCCGATTCTGTTGTATATCAGTGACTATGGGAATCT
Source organism: Heterocephalus glaber (assembly GCF_053883595.1). NCBI lineage: Eukaryota > Metazoa > Chordata > Mammalia > Rodentia > Bathyergidae > Heterocephalus > Heterocephalus glaber. The sequence continues at coordinate 31,257,371 of NW_028258294.1, read as the reverse complement.
TTAATAACAGTGGCGCTACTAAAGTGTGTGAGCATTTATCTTAGTATGTGTGCGTATGAGTGTATTTCCCTCACAAATATACCTGAATTAACAATTTGATGTTAATGCTTATTGATGAAAGTTGTTTGATGCATAGAAAAATATGCAAGAATTTTATATAATCAGAATTAAATCTTAGACTGCCTGAAAGTCTGCATTGCATATTTTTTATCATGCTTTTAGTAGAATTTGATCAAAATTAAATATGTTGAAATGAATGATGGGCCAGTCTGTTTCCATCTCTGACATGAGTCATTAGTAAAGCATTGACGGCACCCCTGTGCTTCACATCTTTGAACACTTTAGAATTGGGCTGTTGCCCATCCAAAACATTCTGAAGTCAAGATGCCGGTTCCTTATTAGCTGCAGAAAACACAAAAGGGAGGGAGCTGGTGGTGGTAGAAGGAACTAGGTTTTAATAGAACTTTAAAGAATCCCTCTTCCATTGTAGCCAGCCAATACTCTATTTATCCTTTATCGTGTTGTGCTGTGGCTCTCCAAGCTACAGAGGAGAGAAAAGATTGAGAATCAAAGGTGCATATAAGCAGCAGAGACCGAAAGGACAAAAAAGCAAAAACTGACTAAAGGAAGCAGAGGGCTGAAAACACAGCAAATGAGAGGCATTTCAAAGATAGCATTGGATAGAACCAGAAGAGAAGAAAGTTCTTTCTGACAATGTAAACTGTGTTGAGGTCTGTATACATCATCAGAGACTTGTCTGAGTTGGAAGATGCCCATAACGAGAGTCTAGATAATCTTCTGGCCTGCTGGGGGTTACATGGCAGGTGAGGCTAAAATCCAGTTTTTTTCTATCTTGACATCATCTCCATTAAGCACTTGTCAGGCAGTGACTTGAGGGCTCCGGGTGATTTGGATTCTAGTGTGTTGCTCAGAAGTTGGTTTTCTCACTTAGTTGAATGAATTCTCGTTTCACCATCTGAGCTTCTATGCCTCCTCTCCAGGTTTCTATTTCTTGCCTGGTTGGGACAGTCTAGACAATCTTGTATTACAATTCTAAGAGTAGTCATCCGTTTCCTCTTCATATCTTGTCAGAGATGGGCAGCTGATAAGCTTTTCAGTGCTTATATAATTATTGTGTACAACTAGAAACACAAAGGCAGTAATATCATATTTTGAGTACCTTCACTACTCCCAAGGACAAAAACTGTGAAACAGGGACTTATTGAGCAAAGCTTGTCATTTGTTTTCTTTTTTTATGAATTGTGAATTTAAGCATATTCATTTCTTATCCATTTTATTAATATTTCTGTGTATGCGCACCAGGGCTCTATCTTAAGCAGTTTTTGTTCTTTGTCTGTGTACCTGTTTGAAGTATGATATCCAATAAGATGGATTCTTTGATAATTGTAGGATAAAATACATAGGTAGTAAATGTGTCATTTTTAGCACAATGTCTCTATTTAGGTTTTCTTTGAAGCCAGGAAGTTTGGACATAAGCTGTTTATTATGTCATGGTTATATCTCTTCCTAAAGAAAAACCGCCATTGAATTAACTTTTGCATAGTGTATTTCTATCAAAGCATTTGATCCTTGTTTTTGCAAGATAATCCTAAGAACTTTTTATTTTGAGAATTGAAGGCCATGATGGATTTAATTCATAAAGGGAAGCTGCTGCAAGGAATGTAAATGTAAGCGCTTGATAAGGTAGGATTTCCTAGTTGCTATAGCAACCTTTGGGTCATGAGCCTGAGAAAATATAAAGTAAGTCCTGAAGCTGTGAAGATGATTATAAAATTTAACTGTCATTCTTCATTTAGAGTTGATGGCAAACATTATTTACTTAAGTTTATCTCAAGGCAGGCAAGGATCCGTTTTTTAAAATCTGAGACTCAGATCACAAATGAATCCATGTTGCACATGTCTAACATTATAAAGCACATACGGCATTTATTATTCTAACCAGACTATTTGTACATAATATCCCTGTAGATTTAGTCGCCTTCCTATGGAAGCCAACAGTTTTCATCTCTTGAATTCTTAATGAAAGCTGTAGAATGCAGCTGTATACATTGAGTAATTTTGCAAAAATGTATGTGCTTTCCATGCCAAAAAGAAGGCCTAAGGGATTGTGTAGGAAGGATGCCTTTGTGCTTTCTTTTCAGGTTCAAATATAAATAGTAAACTGTTTAGGGTGGACTAGTGCCAGGATGTTAATATAGTTGTATAATTTCAAAATGTATCACAACCTAGAGATTAAAGAGGCGGATTAAAACCTCTTCTACTAATGCCTCCCACCTCCCTAGGGCACAGGGGTGGGGCCATGGGTGGGAAGATCTACTTTCCTACTATGAAAGAGTGAATTCAAAGGTGTCAGGTTCCTAAATTGAAATATGATGTTTAGCTGCGCACTGTGTCAGAGCACCAGTTTTTCTTGCTTTATCTCGTACAGAATGCTGTTAGTTTGCACTAATGACCTATGAGACCCATTGCAAATTACCCAATCTTGCAAATTAGTAAGTATGTGAACAAACACTATAAAACTATCAGATGCCACATCAAACAAATGTAGTTTATTGCAGGAAGAAAAATAGACTTGCATATTGAGAGGAAATGCATTTTCACAACCAGATAAGAGCTTTCCTGTTGTCTGCTTGCCCATCAGGGAGCGTCAACACATTATATGGTCTGTGGCAGCCAATGGCTTATTGGTTCTTGAGCAAAACATCATTTTTTTGAAATGCAGGCATAGAAAATCTCTGTGATTACATGCATACCAGAATCTAGTGTTGAATTGTTTTCCCTATCCTTTGCCTCCTTAAAAAAATTTCCCTTTCCAACTTCGTATGCTGAAATCTTACACTAGAAAAGAGAACAGAATTTGAAGTTATTAAGAACAGAATGTATACTTCGCTGGCTTTTTTATACTGCATCCATTAGAGTTGGAACCCGGGGATTATGCATCCCCTCCCTTTCAGAGGATAAGGTAGAATCCAGCCCACACACCCAGCAGCATACACTGTGCTCATCAAAGCACTTTTCTCAGTTGGTTTGTTTTCATGTCTAGCAGCAGAAATAGCTGCTCTTTTTCTTTGCTTTTTTCTTTTGGCACCTTGTAATTGCAACTGGTAATGTGTCTTCTCCCTAACCTGGGAGTGGCACAGAGATGGCAACGTTTACCCACTCACACACAGCCTGGCTCCCAGCTGGAGCTCAAGGTTGTGTTTTGTGTGGCGCAGCACTGTTTTCCTTTCCATCACTCTATCTTCCGAATTGAGAACCTTATCCGAGCCAACCAGGTGCCCCCTTTATTTTGGTCACCCTTGTTACATAGATTCTATGTGGCTCACTAATTGCAACAGCAGCCCAGCAGCAAATATTGTATGAATAATGAGCATTTTCAAATGCTTACTGTGTGCTAAACACTGTGGTGAGCTGTGTGTGTGTGTATGTGTGTGTGTTTATTGAATGCTTTACCCAATACTACTTATAGATACACATTTTTATTTCATTTTAAATCAGCATATAGCAAAATTTTGTTTTTTCTTTTTTGAGTGCAGTTCTGTAAGTTTTAACAAATGTATAGATAGGATCAAGATACAGAACAGTTCAATGACCCCAACACACTCCCTCATGCTATGTGAACAGCATTTTGAATATATTTTCTATTTAATACTCATAATGGTGTGGGGTAATGACTATTCTTTCTGTCTCTCTCTAACTCTCTCTTATTATTTCAATTTTATTTTTCTGAGGAGAATGAGACTTAGAGATCTTGAATAATTTAGTCAAGGTCACATGCCTAATAAACAGTGAAGCAGGATTGGAACCCAGTTCTAAACCGAGAATTCCAACTGTTACATGCTCTTCCATATTACCGCTCATAGAAAATAGCTTGGGGCTGTATTTTCAGTACAATACAAAGCTTTTCATGTTAGTTTTAGATGATATAAACATGGTGTTGCATCTTACAGAGGATCACAAGATATTTTTATGTAATGCTCTCTCAAAAGATTCTAGAAGACTAGGACGTTTTGTTTTGTTTTGTTTTGTTTTGTTTTGTTTGACTTCAGGTAAGACTGGTAAGGGAACTGATTTGAATACCACCTGACAAAAGTCAGCTGGAAACCATGAATGCTCTAGGGACTAAACTTCCCAAAGCCCAAGTCTCATTACTGCCGAGCTTATTTTCCCCCAGGCTGTATCATTCCCATTGAAAGTGAAGCCGGGCTTTTCTATTTGCCATGGTCACCTAGTGTTAGCCTATTTCTCTTCTGAAAAATAAAACCTTTTCCAGGAGCTGTGGGCTCTTCAGTGAGGGTGAGTCAGCTTTAGGAATGATAACCAGAATCGTTCATCCACACTTTCACTCGAGTGTGCCGATGCTCAAATCACCCTAAATATCAATACAGAATTTTGCTTTAGACTAGGCATTCTTCTGGCATCACTCAGAATAAATCCCCTGAATGCAAAAGAAGTCATAAGCAATAAAAGTACTAAAACTCTATTTGGGGGTGAGGGGAGCTATGTTCAGGGAAGGGCTAGTGGTTCATAGATGGTTTGAGGAGCTCCACTCTCAAAACTTTTGCAGTCTGAACCCCACCTTAAATTAAGCATGACTAGGATAAATGTGATTTTTTTGCCCAGTCTACAGTTTTAAATGATGTCTCCACCTCCTCAGAATATAGCTATCGTCATGAGCATGATGAAGCCATGAAGGAGCAGCCCCACATGTTCACATTTTCTTATCCTCTTTCCTTCTCACAGTTCTGCTGCTTCATTTCAATACTAGTAGATACAGGCTGTTAAGATGTATTGTGAATAGGAGGTACAAACATTGCCATTGTACAAGTTGAGGAATATTACTCCTGAAAATTTTGTTTCAAGAGTTCTTTGGGACAGAATTTGGATAGCACTTGTTTTGTGTGATACACTTTTTATTTTATGTGCTTAAAATACAAGATTGACTTTGTATTGTTTTTTTAAAAAAGGGAATGAGATATTAATGTGAGATTAGATTTTAGCTTCTTTGATCCCTTAATGTGTTCCTTTTTAAGGCAGTATCTTAGAACTTCCCTCCCTTTAGAAAAGACATTCTTCTCTAAAGACAGATAATAGGGTCCACTATTAAAGAGGATATATGAGTATTAAAAGCCCGGAACTCAGGAGATGAGTTTCTGTTTGTAGCATTATGACAAAGAGGGAAGAATTATTGCCATGATTTAGATCAAGAAGCCCCCGGAAAAATCTTACCTTGGAGTAGATCTCTAAAAATGTTATTTATGATCATCACTGAGTAAACTAATAGTACTGAGAGTTTGATGTTGTCTATTCAGATAGTGTTTTCTTTCTTTTTAAAAAAACTGTTGTCTTCCCTGTTTGTAGCCTAATTTAGGCTGGATCAACTTTTTAAAAATCCCTTGCATTTGCTTTTTATAATACATTTAGAATAGCTAATCTGAAATCAGTTTTCAATCAGAAAAGAATATTGAAGGTCTTAATAGAAAGATTACAACAAACTAAGTTTTCTTTCTCTCCTCCCACCCCTCATTTAGATTCCTTGAATTCACTTTGTTAATGTATGGTCATTGAATCCAATGGGTTATTTCTTCCATTTTTAAACATTGCAAGGGCCTCTGCTTCTGTCTTCAAATGAATGAGAATACCATTTTAAGAGAAAATGGCGGCTAAGATGTCAGCGCTCTGAATCACCTCTATCAAAGAGACTGATTACAATGTTGATGGTGATTTTCAAGGCCATCTCTGTCTTGCCTCTGCTTCTTAAGAATGTATAATGCAGTTCAACCTTAAGACAAATAGGTCAAACTGCAAAACTCTGCAGGAATATAAGAATGAATTTCAAAATAATAAAGCAACCTAACTTTGAGATTCTATATACTGTATAAATGTCTCCTAACTTCGAGGAAATACCTTTTAAATGGCTTTCCATCATGATGCATATTGGTGTCCAGTCTTGCCATTCTCATGCATTTTCAGCTGTTATTTCTAGCATTTATTAAGAGTCACTGATGTTTAATCTTTAATGATTGTTGAAGAGGGAATGTACATACACAGTTTTCATCAATTTTTTGCTGCTGATGAGCTCTGAAAAACATTTGTTTTCCTTTGGGACAGGGAAAAATATTTTTGAGAATATCCCATCTGCAGATAAAGTCAGGGACCATTTCTGGTCCTGTCAAAGATAAAAATAAATACAGTGTTCAGCTGTATTAAATACCATACTTGAGCATAAGCGAGAACGCATTTGTCTTATTTCATTTGTCTTCCCAGTCTGTGCCCATTTAGCACTGCAATAGCAATGAACTTCACAGGCAGTCAGCCCCACTCTTTCATGTTTCCTTCCAGTTCTAAATTGAAAATATATTTTGAAAAGAACTATGACAAAAGCAATTTGAGTTAGTAATATCTTTCAAGAGAACCCAATTTAAGATTACCTTTATGGTTGGTCATTGTTACCTACAGTAGGCAGATGTCATGGTGATCCTCTTGATATTAGTATTCAAAGAGAGTCCGGCCTGACAGTGTTCAGGCAACATCACAGATTGGGCTATAATATTGAGATTTCAAGTTGTGGTGCAGGGGGCTGCCCTTGGAAATCTAGTGCAGAGGGAGCCACAGTAACTGAGAAGCAGCGCAGCCATTCTCGTGCGGCTTTTGCGCAATGTGATGTACTTCTATATTTAGCAAAAGCCACATGATACTGATGACTAATTAAAGTGTGTTGCGGAAAGGTTTATAACCATAAAATGTAGAGGACATAGGACAATAACAGAGTCTTAGTTGATTTTCTGACCTGCAACTTAAAATGTTGTGTCTTTCCATGTCTTCATCAAAGAACCACCATGCTGGTTCAGTGCAATCAGATCTTTCAGAGTTGGGCTGTGACAATTTTAACAGGATCGATGATGCATAAATATATAGAGCCAAAGGCTTTCAAGAGATGAAGTGATAACCCTAGAAGGAGAAATTGTGGTTAAGGAGAACTGTCTGTCTTTGAAAGTATGATTTACTGACGCATTCACCTCTGTTCTGCCCCAAGCCATAGAAAATAGGATTTTAGTGACTGGATCTTTTTTCCTCTTTCTCTCCCTGTCCTCTTCTCTTTTTCCTTTCCCCTCCCTAATCCTAGAGCCAGAAGCAATCAACAGATTCTATAGGAAATGATGCTACTATGAGTCACATAGCTTCTTATAGCATAAAATCCGTACCAAATAAGTGTTACAGTTGTTTCTGTGCTTCAGTTAGGAACTCAAGATGATGAGATGACAGTTCAGAAGGGTGTCATGTCCGTAACAGTGCTGAGACTATTGCTCAAGTCTCTATTTTGTGGGTTACTTACAGCAACTATTATTCCCAAGGGAATCCCTATTTACCATGTACATCCCTGACAGTTGGTGTGCTGCACCTATACCTCTATGAGTTGGTGGTGAGTCTGCAATGATTTAAATTGTGTACTCTGCTCATGTGTGATCAAGGAGTCCACTTTCATTTTTCAACAGAGCAGGAATGAAATGAGAAGCCAATGTTATTGCTAAAAAACCATGTAGTACATTCCAGAGGCACATATGAATGGCATTTAGCTCGGCCATTTTGGCTGATACACATCAATATAGTTCTTTCCTCTCCTAAATAACCAAGAGTTAACCATTCTTAAGCCCCAGTGTTCTACCTACTGGCTCACAATTTACCTGCATTTTCCAGATTCCCCATACTGTGTTTTGTTTGACTCTTAAATCCATATTGGCACTTCCACTTGTGTCATGTTCTAGGCCCTTGGGGATGTTTTGAATCACATAGGATACACTATTGAACATATATTATTTTCTTGATCTCGGCAGAGTAATGGGTGCTGAAGTAGTTCAGAAGGCAGTATTCTGTAACGATTCAGGAACTGCATACTCTGCCTGTGTCGGAAGCACAACATGTATGATTTTATTTGTAGCTTAATCAACAGGAAAAAATGCCAAGGAACTTTGACTAGCTGGCACTGGATCTGTTTGTGTTTCCTTATTTTCTCTATACCTGCTGGAGATGAGAGCCGGCAGAAACACTGAGTAGATATCCAGGGCTTCATTATAGCAGCATCTCTAATGATCAGAGAAGCCTTTTTATACAATCTTGTTCCTGATCATGCAGCTGAACATCTGTCTGCCTGTCTATCCACCTTTTAATTGCATCATCTAGGTCTCTCTGATCCTAGATGGCTCTGTCAATGCAGCTCTGCTTTCTACAGTTTCTGATCATAGTTAACACAAAATTCTCTGCAAAGCAAAACAGTAAAACTGAGAGCTTTCTAATAAACTTGAATTAAACCATTTTATGAGAAGTTAATTTTCTATTGCATATCCAGTGAAGCTCTTGTTCTAATTTATTCCTCAAAGCAAAATTCTACATAGCAAGGAGAAGTCTGTGCTTTGGGGAGTACTTGAAGCATTATATTGACTGGATACAAGAGAAAGTTCTATGTACATGCTACAATCTGGTAAACATTGATTTGTGTAAAAAATGTTGGTAGTAAGAAATCATGAATTTAATTCACAAATTTATTCATTAATTCTTTTGTTAAATACTCAGTAAGACAAGCCCATTATGTGCGGGGCAATGTGTATGATTCAAAAGAGAGATATGGTTTCCATTTTAAAAAGAGATGAGAAACATACAGATTAATTATAAAAGAAACATTATATGTTGACTTCAATAAGGAAATACTTAGAAAGTAGTATTGTACTCTAGTGGAGAGAGAACTCACTTCCAGTTGTGCTAATCAAAATGGCTTTATGCAAAGAGGCACGTTTAAGTTGAGCATTGATAAATGGGGAAGATTTGTGGCTTGTAAGAATATATTAGTTGAAGTATCCTTCTACATAAAACATGGAAATAGGAATCTGCAAGTCATGTTGAGAGAATGACATGTTGTAGACCAGTTTGACTAAAACTTGGAAAGAGTAATTAATGAGAAATAATGATGGAAAACCAAATTGTATTAGATTTTTTAGAAGTGTCATGTTAGGAACTTTGAATTTTCTTCAGTAGAAAGCAAGATGTCCTAGAAGACTTTTATGAAGAGGAGAAATAGCAAGATTTGTATGTGTTTCTTAACATATTGATGAAAGGAAGTGATAGAGATTGCAGAAGGGAAAGACTGAAGACTGGGAGATCACAGTAATCTGACAAGGAGCATTCAGAGCTTAACCAGGGCAGGTGTAGTGGGAGATAGAGAGGAAGACCTCAAAGAGGTGGAGTGCACAAAGGGCAATTGATGACAAGAAGAATGGAGTTGAAATGACTAGTGAGAATAGATGTCTGTAACTGTGATGAAGGGGCCAGAAGGAAGGGCGGGCAGGTGGATGGATGCGATAGATTTTGTTGTGGGCTTACTGAATTCTCATTAATCTAGGTGGAAATGTCCAGGAGTTTGTTGTCAGTGCAGATGTGGGAGTGAATGAAATATGTCAAAGTGTTTCTATAATTATATTTGAATTGATAACATCTGATAAAACATCTCTATGCAAGCTACATTTATTAAATAGTAATAAGCATCATCATCTTCTTAAGCTGACATGATTCTGTGCAGGAGTTAAGGAGCTTTATCACAAGTAAGATTTCTGTTTAGGCTTCTTGAGACTCCTCTCTCCGTTGCCTTATGAGGACTCTCAAAATAACCATGTTTGGTGGACAGGAAAAGGAGGAAGAACTGGTGCACAATCCATAATACCCAGATAGGAGAAAGGCTGGGCAAATGAGGGCTCCCAAAATTGAAGGGAGATTTTGGAGAAGGGAATGGATCAGCTCTGTGTGAAATACTGGATGAGACTGAGATAGATGAGGACAGGCTGTTGGTTGTAGTGTCTTTAAGAGGAGGTTATTTTGAGAGAGTACTTTCAGTAGTTTGGTTGCAAGAAAATAATAAGAGCTGAAGGAAGGACTGTTTGGAGAGAGAGTAGAAAGTTTGGGTTTTCTGCCTATTTCCCTCTTTTAATGTAGATATATTAAAAACTCTTAGTACCATGATCCTTTAGTTGTACTTGTGAAATAGCTTAAGATAGGTTGTTTTCATTTCCTTACTTCTCTAAAAATTAGAGTCTGAACTCAAAGATTATTTATGAAGAATAATTGTTCTATTGCCTTAGAAATAAGAAAGTTTGCTTTTGGTTCTGTTCTGATACTTGATTGGGACTTCAATAAATTGGAATATATATATATATATACATGTTGATTACTAATTCAGAGTCTGCAAAATCTTAGGCTGATTCTTAGCTTAGGAAGCATAGTAACAGAACTAATCACAGCCAATAATAATATTATTAAGCAACAGTGAGACAAAAACTACTATGGTTGTCTTATCAGTGACCAATATTGGCTCCAGAGCATTATAGTATAATATTTTGTACATTTTCTTCACATTAGCAGTTTTGGATTAGATGAGACTGTAGGATAGAAATTTAAGTACAAGTTGGGTTTTGTTGTTCATGTGGTGTGGAATAGAGATGTGAACCCTTGAGGGCTTTAAAAGATTTTGTGGGGTCTCTGTAGGGCAGAATAGTTATCTTTAATCTTTTAAAGAAGTCATTGAAAATTTGGGTTTTCTGCCTATTTCCCTCTTTTAATGTAATTTCCTCACAGAGCTCCAAATGATGGCTAATTGTGCTGCAGCATTTGGTAAATGTCATATGTCCTACTTTTCTAAAACAGTGAAGTAGTGTAAACATGTGGCTCCTTTTTTTCAAAAGATCTATCTAATAATTATCCTGAAGGCTATTACAGTATGCAAATAGCAAGGAGTGTCCTTGTCTCCTAAATTAGAATATCAATATTGATTTAACATGTGCAAAAAGAAAACAATATTTCTGACAAATGTTAGTCTTGTTTCAAGATAGAAGGAAAAACACTGGATTGTCAAGGTTTGATAGGCTTGAGTTCAGGCTGCCCCTGAAGTGGTTCTTTTGCATGTCATTTGCTAAAAGATGGCTCCTACTTTCCTTTTCCTCAGCTACAAAGTGGGTGTTCTAGTGTCTGTCCTGCCTAACACACAGATTCTTAGGGGTGTTGAATGTGGTAATATACTCAGTACACCATGACATGCTATACAAGTGTAGATTATTATTATTTCAGAAGAAACTTTGTCATCTCTGAATTATTAATTATTATTAATTTAAAATGTACTAAGCATCTGATTAGTTTTGGTTTCCACATAGAATTTAAATTGGACTTGGAAAAGAATGTGATGTAGCTCCCATCTGTCATGTTAGGGAAATTGAGGCAAGTAGAAACGAAATTGAATGCTTTCTGTTTTTCATTTAAACCATTTCCCCTTGCATATTACTAATGAACTCAATACAAAGTAAAAATTAAACTCAGGTTGCTTAAAACTACTACATAATGCTACAGAAAAATAATTCTTCTGAAAATGAAATGACAGTCTCCCAAGTGTTTCCCATTTTAATATAAACACAACTGCCTCTGATCTGATCTGTATAATACTCCCATCTTGGTGTGCATGTATATATTTGGAATCTTTTGACTTTAGACTTGAACAAGGTTGTCAGTGATGCTCAGATGGGAGTGTTTTTGCCATCACATCAGGTCACTGATCCCTCTAGCTGTTGTTTCAGTGGGTGGCAGCAAACAGAAGACCAGTCCATAGTCTTCATTACTCCTAGACCTGAAATTTTTCTCCAGGTCATGTTTACCATGGGTTCCCAGTGTACTGATTACTTCCTAATGTCACTTAGACCACCTATATTCTCAAAAATGCCAAAGAAAGCCTGCTCTGCAGTCTCTCAGAATAATTTTCCCAGCCGAATTTGTCAGGCCAAATTTAAAAGAGCAACATGCAATTAAATATTCATTTTTAATTTTTTTATTCGCTCACTGCTCCAAGTCACGGGTTTTATAAGATTTCTCTGACTGTGTAATACTGTATACTAAACTATATTTTAGTATTATTAATTAATAACTCTTTTCAAGCCTAAGTAATGGTGAGAGAGATCTGGCTGGACATTTTAACAAAGTAATGCCAATGTTTAACCCCTTTCAGGGGAATATTATGAAAGTGTATAATGATAATATCAAAACTGTATTTAATTCCTGAAGAGGAAGGAAGGCTAGCACATGAGAGACAGAAATCTGCTGTTCCCTTTGTAAGTGAAAGGTCATGCTACTGAGCGCTGCGGGGTGGACTGGTGAGAAATGAGCTCCCGTTTGCTAGGAATTAGAATGAGTCTATCTGATTTTCCTTCACTTGTGACCTTTAAAGATGCAGCTTTTAGATTGATAAGCAGGTGGATGCTTTTAGTAACCCAATGCAGAATTTGTTTCATATAAAAAGACTATCTTTCAGACACCAAAGATATTGCTTCCACAAAGGATTTTTTTCTACAAAGCCTCTGGAGAAAGAAATTCAATGATTATATCTTATCTGTCACACAAAAAGAAAATTCAGAATTACTGTATGTTCAATTAGAACATTTTTTTTCCTCAAAGCATTAATCATTTTCTGGAACACATATCCTCTAGTGAAGAATCTCCAGGAAGGGTTGACAGTGGGCACTCCTCTTGCTCTCCCCTCTGGATTTCCTCCACCACTCCACGGATCCTCCTCCATGCCAATAGAAGAGCTTCCTGTGTTGCTATAGTAATCCTTTTATGTTGGCCACTGCGCTATCTTGAAGGCAATCAGATGAGAACAAGGAGTAGGGAGCAGTATAGAGTTAATGTCAGGCAGCTGAAGGTGATCTGCGCTTTATATTTGAAGATGTTTTGGTATACTAAAGACAGGATGCCAATCAGTGCATACTCTGAGACCACAGTGGACCCAATTTGATGTTGGGATATTTAAATACAGATTTTAAATGATATATGCAAACCCTAAACATGCCTTATTTTACATTTAAAAACGTTGAAATAGCTTATTTTTCCATAGCCAACAAGCTAAAATTTCTCTTCCTCTCCCCTGGTTTTCAGTTTGTAATTTACTTCATCCATCTTATTTGTTCGAATTTCCTCCTCTTATTTTCCTTATCCCTCAGCCATAACAGCTCAAGCCCATCAGCATCTATTTTATTTTTGCCAAATGCTAGTGTTTTATTGGGGCTTCTGTGCAGTTTCTGTTTCTCATTTGATATTCCTACCTGATAATAAATTCTTCATAAAGCACTCTGATCAAATACATCAGGCCTTCGTTCTTTTCCTGTGTACAGGTTTTAATTTCCTACTCAAATCACAAATGAGGTTAAAAATTCATTCCTCCCATACAGTATGCCTGAGTTGAAATATGTAGGAAAACAGAAGAATTAGCTGAGTAACTTCTATCCTATCTCACTTCCTGCAGCAGTCTATAGCAAGAGTGCCCAATTCCACACACCAGAAAGTCTTTTCTAATTTAAAAAGATTCTGGTGGTAAAATGTAAAAAAAAAAAAAAAAAAAAACCCACTGGGCACAGTAGTGGGTTGCACAGATCCGCATTCCCATCAGAAGTGTCTCAGAGCTTCAGAGCTACCATGGATGGAAGGTGCCAGCTTATCCAGACATTATAGCCGAGCTTTGCAAATCCTGACCTTCCATTCCTGTCCTCCACCATCTGTTCTCCTGTGAATGTGTCATTCCACAAACCCTCACCAATGGCCCCTCAGGCACTATTCCAGGCTCTGAGACAACAGACCAGGCCCTGCCCTTATGGAAACTTTATTTCAGTCCTTTGACCTGTCTGCAGGAGAGGATACCACCACAGAAGGATCTTGATCCTGGACTTTGTAGAAGCCACTTCGTCTCTTAGGTATATGTGAACTTAAGTAAAGCAAAATTAAACACAAGTTAAAATTCAATTCTTCAGTCACTCTGGCTACTGTTCAGTTGTTCAATAGCCATATATGTTCTGTGGCTACCATTTGGGACAGGTATAGAATTTGTACCTTATCCCAGAAAGTTCTGTTACACGGTGCTGCTTCAGAACATCTTAAAGGTAAATACTTATTAAAGAGGAAAATCTGTAATGAGTAATTTTTGTTTTTCATCTCCAGAAATATTTAAGCTCCTTTGGCTTTCACAATTCTTTCTGAGAAGGCTCAGCCTGAAAAGCCTTTTTTTTTTCTTTTGCTTAAATTCTTTTATTGGTACATTATAGGTATACAGTACATTTACATTCATCATTGGGTGCTTGTACCTGTACATGATGTATCTTGGTTCTTATTTTTTCCCCATTACCTGTGCACCCTTCACCCCCTCCACCCTTCCCTATTTGCATAGACTTTGTTTCCATTTTTTTCTTTTCTCATAATTTTTCCTTTCCCTTCTTTCCTTTCCCCTTTGCCTCCCACTTCCCCTACCCTTTTTGAAAAGCCATTTTTCAGCAAAATCACCATACCAGTCATCCTACCCTGGGGTAGTGCGAAGTACAGAGGTGCAGCACAGGGAGGAGGAGGGCTGCTGTCTGAGTCATCTACTTTAATGTGGAAGAAGGCCAAGAAGGAAGAGGAAGGCCACGACAAGGAAGCTGAGGACCTGTCCAGGGCTTCATTCATTCATTCCTTGGGCTTTTTTTGGTACCAGGGATCAAACTTGGGACCTTGTACTTGCGTGGCAGGTGCCAAAATCACTGAGCTAAATCCCCGGCCCTCCATGGTTTTTGTTTTTTTTTTTCGGGCTCTAGGAGGCCCTTGTAGAGAAGGTAACTAAAACTCTTTTATCTCATAGCGGAAGGAGGCAAGGGTCAAACAGTGATAGGGCAACATTGTAAGTGCCATGACATGGGAATGAATGTGCCAAGGAACTTGGCAGGTATACCTGACTTTGTGGGAAATGAGGAAAAGGGAGAGAAACAGAAGAAGGTACACCAAGGAAGGACCACAAGTTGTGGTGGAAGTGTAAATTTAAGTCTTTCTTGTATCCTTCTTTAGCATAAATTAGTGAAAAATCTAGGTTATATAGAAATGGTTTGGTGATACAATTATATAAAGTGAGTAATCATACAATTCTTAAGTTAGCAAAACCCTGCATGTTACTTAAAATACTAGCTATAAAGTGCAGTTATTTTCTGGTGTTTTGGAAAGGAGGTGTTGTTTCATTTGGTGTGAGTGTAGCTTCCTGGAATGTGAGACATTCTCTCTCTAGCATCCTCTCTTACTCCTAGCCATGCTGGCTTCCTTGCTGTTTCTGGAATACACCAAGCCCATTCTCCCAGTAGGACTCTTGTTTTATTGCTCATTTGCCTAGACTTAAACACATTTCTCCCAGCTATCCGTTTGACTGTCTTCCTCACATCCTCCAGATTCTTTTCAGATGTTATTTCATCACACACACTGCTGACTGCCCTATATGAAATATCAGCTGCCCACACACAGTCCCAACACACCTTGAGCTGCTATGTTTTTCAAAGCCCTGATCACTGCTGTTACTGTCTATTATGGTCAGACTCCCATCTCTAGAATAAGATGAAAACAGGAACTTGGACTTGTTCACCTTCCTATCACCAACACCTAGAAGAATACTTGGCATATAGTAGGTTTCTATAAATAGTTGGCTGAATCATTTCTGTCTTGACTGAAAGGGATGGTTAGATTAACTGTTCTGATGATGTTTCTCTTTCACTTCTGTAAAGATAATTGAGACTTAGTTTTATAGCAATTGATATTTCAGCCATTCTCAGTAGCCTGATCTTAGAGGTCACCTTCACCTTCTCTGCACCAATTCACCATTTGACCAAGCTGATGCCCTGCTGTCCATCACATGCCCAGATTGACTGTAGTGTGGCAGTGTTGAAATGCAGTTTACTGTGTTTGACCACTCCTCCTCGGCAGGTGACCAGAGTGCTCTGGAGAGGTAGCAAATGTAGTAGAATGTGGGACAGCGTCATGGCACTCTCAATGGATCATCCTGTTTTTCTGATTTTTGTTTGTTTCGTTTTTATTTTTCTCACTTTAAACCAGGTTCCCTCTGAGCTTGCCTTTTTCCTCCTCCCCTTCCTTCTTTCCGTCCTTTCTCCTTCCCTTTCCTTTTTCTGTTCACATCTTTCAGTAGAATAACAGCAACTAATAATGATCTAATCCTTATGGAGGCCCATCCTCAACCACTTTATTTTCAGTGCTGTAGAATTCCAAAGTATAAACCTCAGAAGTGAAATATAGAGTTAGGTGGTGCAGGATGTGCCGGATCCTTTTCCTGTTTAGCGTGTAATTCTTAATTGAAAGAGCTCATGTGTTGCTGTCTCTCTTTGGCTACTTGGCCCTAAATCTAAACAGGAGAGAAAAGGAAAGGCAGTATTTCAAAGAGGCCGTGGTTAGGAGAAGAGGTCGAGAGGGAACTACTTCTCGTTTATTGATTTTGTGAAATTGTTTGAAGAATGATTCAGCATTTTAGGGTATAAAAATACCAGCTTCCAGCCACTTTTCAATTAGGCGAATGTACTTTTGCTGAAAGGTTCTGTTGTTCTTGAAATGCACTTTCCTCTATTCTTTCAGTCCCTTTAATCAGTGGTGATTTGACAGGAGGTACAGCAACCCTCCTGACTCCCTGCTTCCCTCCTTCTCCCTCACTTCTGTGAGGCTGAGTCTCCAGGAAAACTGATTGGCAAAATTGTTCCTTAATTGGGGAAAGGGTAGTTCTACAAAGACTGACACTATCCAGAACATAACAAATTGAACTACCAGAACGGATGTTACACCCTGGTTCTGTTCTGTTTCAACTAGAAATACGAATTGGCTTTGAAGTGGGCATTTATCATAATACTAAAATACAACTGAGGTTTACATTTGTTATATTATTATTTAGAGCATGTTAATGAGACTTGCATTTCATGATTGTGTCCATTGTCAGGTCAATGCATTTAAACTGGGCTTTATTAAAATGGCTAATAGGTATTTAGTGGCCTAAGGAAATTAAAATTCCCATTGTTTTTTGTGTTTGTTGTGAGGGGGGAGGAGCGGAGAAGTTGGTCGGAAGTGAAAAAGGATTATAGTGCAGTATGTTACTCCTTCTTGTATATATTACAACAAGGGATGCAAATTTGCCCTAAATGCAAAAGAAACTTCAGCAGGCATAGAACTAGTAACAGTTTTAAGTATGTTAACTAAATTGTTTTAAAAGTTTCATCTAAAATACCAGCCTCTTTAGAAAAACTACTAAAAAGCTGAAAACTGGTGGTGTTTATTGTTACTGATTCTCTTAGATTGCTGTGTATCTGTGGCTTTAGAGTGTACATGGTCCTCTCTTACACATTATTTCCTTTTCTTACTATAACCAAGACTATAATGGTCTTATATATGAAAAATATCAGAGAAATTAAGTAACACCACTATATCAAAGCAAATATTAAGTGCCAGGGTTTTGGGCTCCTGGTTAGGTCCTGGGGATTCATGGCAAGTGAGACCCCAGCTGTCCTCCACAGGAAGCAGATGACCAGAGAGCTGCAAAGCCCCAGAGGGAGGGCTGTCCCCTAGCACTTAGAAGCTCTGTGCTCAACTACAATCACTGTGTGTTGTTGGGCAGATTACCTAATTTCTCCGCTTCTTCATCTGTCACAATTAGGCAGCTAACCCCCAATTTATATATTTTTTGTTCATTTAATGAAATACATATGTGAAAACACATAACTGCAATGAGTGAGTGGGGTTTTTTTTTCCATATTTCTATTCCAAGCGTTTCTTTTTCTTTTTCATATCACACCACCTTGTACTGTACATCAACTATAATTGTAAACCTCTATCAGTCGTTCTAGACTTTTCACCTGACTATATGGGTGACCTTGATTAAGGTAGTAAACTCTATGCCTCAGTTTTCTCACTTATGAAATGGAGGTAAGAATATTGTCTCATTGGGTTCTTACTGAGAATATACAAGCTAATACATCTCAAATCCTTAGAAAATTCCTAATGCAGAATCAGCACTCAACTGATATTAGATGCTATGAGCTACAATATTAGCTTGTCTCCTTATAAATTATAAATTGCATTCACAGTTGTTTTCACTGTAAATTCATCTGTAAAGACACTGTAGTAAGTTCTAAAGCATTTGATCTGATTTTAAACCTGAATGATAGTATGGTACTCTCCTCAGTCTTTGAATTGAATAAATCAGGGTGCTGGCAATTTGGTTTCTGATTCCATGGCATTGACTGATCAACATTTGGTTCATTGGTGAGCATTTAAGAAGCACCAGTGACAGTGTAAGAAATTAGCAATCCTTCATACTGTCAGGAAGCATTGAGATTGAGCTGTCAGGGGCCGAGGGTGAATGCTTCATTGGATTGAGCCACTGAACCAGTTGGATTCTTTGTCTTTCGTGGCATTCTTGGATAGAGTCCATTTAACTAGGAAGGAAAGTGTTTGGTCAGTTCATTTAATAGAAATGAACTTTTAGAAAAAAATCCCATGTTAACCACTTAGACATATTGAAAATAGGAGAACATTAGTTATTGATTAAACTCCTTTAAAATAAATAAATCAGAAAAATACTAAAGCACAAAGTAATACATAACCTTCAACTTTAATGTACAACCTAAACAATACCTTTAAAGCATTAGAAAAGTTCTTTTTTTTTTAATTTATCAAAGAGACAGTATTTATTGAATGCTAAGGTAGTAGTGATGGTGAGGATAAAATAGAAAAGGAGAAGCTGAACATCTGGGATTGTTCTTGGTAACAATATCTAAATTTTTGTGAATGTGATTTATGTTTTTTGAAGACTCTCTTCCTCTGTGTTTTTCCTTTTAAAAAAAAAAACCTTGTCTGACTGAGTATAACCTTTAAATAATTGGTAAACTGAAACAGTGAATCTGACATTAAAATCTATTGAAAAGAAATGGTGCCAGGGAGCATTTATTCAAGTAAAGGACTGGCCAGCCTGTTGTCCCCCTCTCTTGTGCTATATATCCGAATTCTTTCGGCCAGTTAACTGGCAACATGGTCAGTAGTTGTATTAAAATAATTCACATTTATTTCTGTTAGTAATAACATAATAACAAATCATCTGTAGGCCATGAAATAATTGACCCATTTATAGACACAAATGCTTCAAACTACAGAAGCTTATCTGTCCAGCCATGTCTGCTTTACCAGCTCTTCCTCCTTACTGGACACAAAGTTGGTGCTTGTAAGACTCCACCAGATTTTTAGCCTCAGTGATTCAATCGTCACTCAAAATTTAGCCCAGGACCCTTCAACGCTTGTCTTCATTCTTTGCTTGCATTCAGTCCAACCAGGAGATGTTTAACACTCAATAAACATTGAGTGATTAGGCACTAAGTTACCACATGAATAAGGTGGCATGGCTGGTACTGGCAAAGACCCTATGGTACAGTGAGGATGTAGTCAAGATCAGGCCTATACAGCAGCAAGGTAGGGAGCCACAACAAGGGGTAGAAGGTGCTATGTTACCTCAGGCGTCTTGCTCAGACTTCTGAGCTAACCCCACCTTGCCCTAAATGTTTAGTTTCTTAGTAGCTTCCAGAGAAGTTGATGTTTAATTTTATACTGTCTTCCATTGTTCGCTTTTCTTGTCTGTTACCATTTACCTGGCTGAATGGTAACTACCTTGAGGTATCAGCCTTTATTTTACTGCCATTTTCAGCCCAAGACTTACACCGCATTCTCTGGATGCTAAATATTCCATAAACACTTACTGATTTGATTAGAACCTCTTCTCTCCCACCCTCTCTTCTCTTAGCTTTGGATAGGGACTGTTTCCCCTCACTGCATTCCTCCAGGATGCCCTCAATGACTTGGACATGCAGGCCTCTGAACCTTGCTAGCCCATATGTCCTCAATTCTGGCTAGTGATGAGTGGGGTCTTTTGGCTGTTTCCCGAGCAGCCCACCTGCCTGCCTTCTGCCCCCACCTCCCTGCTTGCTCTGCTCCCATCAGTTTAATTATACTCAGGCTCTCTGGGCACAGATCTACCACCACCTCTTTTGTATAGGCTCTAAAATGCTTTCCTCTTCCTGGGACTGTTTTCCTAATGAGGGCGGAGTATAATTTAGAGGCTTAATTTTAGAGAACTATATGAAGCAGCAGACCCATAAAATGTTATGATTCACAACCGCTTGTTTTGTTCTCATAATGCAACCTAAACTAAAAAGCCATTCATCAAAGCTATAAAAGCTGTTCATGGCTGTCTTTAGTATATCGTGTGGAGTATAATTCAGACCATAGAGAGGCTAAAGATGGATTCATGAGGCTATTTGCCTTTGTGTATGTTAAAGGCCAGTAATTTTTAGGCTCTGTAGAAGCCCTATTTTTATGTGAACCCTGGATTCTTTCTTAACCCCACTTAATTTTCCTTCCCATGTTAATATCAGTATATCATTTATATAATCTTCTTTTCTCTGTAAATATTTGCAAAGACCTTGCCATAGCCGTTCTGGTCTTGGCTGCCTTTCTCTTTTAAGGAGAATGGTGTATGAAGATGCATTGGCTAGAAATTCAAATGCAGCCTCCATGGAAAGTTGCCTTGGTCATCTGTAGCTATAACAATACCCTAGAAGAAACACTGGTCCTCCTTCACAAATTCCCAGAGGAAAAATTACCAACATTTTTCTTGAAATGAACAAAGAAACAAAGTCATGGGCATTTAAGGCTGTGTTTTTCTACAGTGTTATAATAAGAATGCAATGGTGATTGTTAACTCAGTTTTCAAACCACGGTGTCCCCCAAAACTTAAGATATATCTTGGATTGTGAATTGTATTTGAATACTGAGGTCTGACCTTTCACATTTCCTCATATGCATGTATCTAGGCCATCACAGAAGTACATATGAGATAATATCCTGGAAGTTAAGAGATCAAGCCATAGATGAAGCCGAGTTTGAACCCTCATTTGGACACCTACTTGGGCCTGTGCTTCCTTAGGCAAGTTACTAAACTCTCAGTTCTCTCATCTGCAAAGTAAAGTTACTCACTGCATCTGTCCCTGAGGATTACTGTGAAGACAATGTGAAATAATCCACAGAAGACATCACTGTAATGATGGTACTTAGTTCATGGTAAACAGCAATAGAAAATTCTTATTTTTCTTAAGAGTATGCATTAGTGACATTGATGATGCTGAAAGGAACTAGAAGAAACTTACTAATGCCAGATAAACTAAATAGTTTCAGTAGAACTACAAGATGGAGGACTTAGATGTCTTTCATGCGTTTCACTTTGTAAAGCTAGTTTACATTGTGTTGTAAATAAAGGTACAGCTAAAAATAATGTGAACACGGTATTTAACCCTCTGATTAAATATGAAGAACATGGTGTTTTGTCTTTTTTTTCAATTAGCTATAAAATATAGCATTAAGACTTTCATCTTACCTTTGGAATATCAGTTGTTTAGCTGAAAATAAATTCTTTTTTATATTAGGAACTAAGCTTTTTTTTCTCAAAAACTGCTGTAGTCATAGACAACTCATGTATTCCCACTTAAGTTGTACCTTGTACTGCATATTTGCCCTAGATGTGAAGATCCATCTTTTTTAGCTCTCAGAGAACTAAATGATGACCGTGAAGAACAAGTTTCATTATTTGGCAGATGAAACTGGCAGTGACCATTGAGAATCTTGAGCTGGATAACAATGATTTTCAAAAGCTCAACAACTTTTAAATAAATGTATGCATAATTTATAATAGGAAATTACTTAAAATGTTTGACAGTTGTTTTGAAATTGTTTGCCCTCCTTTTTAAAAAAATGTATTTCCTTATAAGATGTAAAAATAGCATTTGTCTTGGTGTTCTCTTTAAAGTCAAGTCTTAAGAACAAAAATGCCCTAGAATTAAATGCCTAATAATGACTGAATTAATGCTCCCATTATTTACTAAGAGCTCCTGTGCCTTTGCTTTACTATAAAAGAGCCCACCTTCTATGCTCTGGAAAAGTTTTTAAGGCCGATTCAGAGTAGCTTGGCACAGCTGTGGTCAAGAGTCTTCCATTACCCATGGCTTTAGGAAGGCTCAGGCAAAAAGACATAGCCTAGTTCTCTCTATAGCTCTTTTCTATAAGTAGGCAAATAGATCTGCCATGTACTTGGATGGGTTTTCTTAGTGTACTGGGAGTCAAGTCCATTTTTAGGTAACATTAGACCAAGGCCACAGGGGACCATGGCCCTCACAGTTGTCATTAGTGAGCTCTTATTTCTGTTCCATTGAGGAGATGAAATTGACAAACTGTCTAAGGAGATGTGCAGTTCTTTGCTGCTTGTTTTGGAGCAGGATGCATTAAGGATAAGTTACTTGTCATGGTAGAATTTCTCATTATTAATCACCGAAAGACCACATTCCTAGGTAAATAAGTAAACTCATTGATAAAGCCACATCTTGATAGAAAATGTGTCTTTTTGACATCCTCCTGCCTGCCAGACTAGTCAGCAGTGTTGCTGCCTACCCGGAGCAAGCTGCCTTATTTAATTCTGATGGTGGTGCTTCACTGTAGATCTGTGAAGATCTGAGCTTTGGTTTCTGCATGAGGCCTACTTTGATTTGTATACAATGTGAATAGCTGTGTATTAGGTGTGCTATAATTTTTTCATCTTTCATTCCTACAGGGACTATATTACCTTATCAGGGTAAAGTTCATTCTGTAGGACTGGTAGTTAATCCCTCATTCCTTTTCTTTTCCTGTTTTCTTATCTGGTGGCTACATTATATACAAATTCCAGCATTTTTCATCGCTACGCCAAATATAGCAATTTGGAGATGTGGGCAAGGAAAAGTTTATTTTTATAACCCCTTTATAAAGAAAACTGCACAGATTTCAATTTATTGGGGAAAAGGCTTTCAATTTTGTAGCCACATTTACATCTACCCAAACCAAATGCTTGTGGAGCCCCAGAAACGTGGTGTATTTGTCACAGATATTTCCGCTACCAGTGTGTTTCCTGCACACACTATGCTGTCTGCTTCTCTTGCTATGTAACTTCTTTTCTTTTTTTGGTACTGGGGATCAAACTCAGGTCCTTGCACTGGCGAGGCAGGCAGCAGGACCACTGAGCTAAATCCCTGGCTCCGCTATGTAACTTTTAAAATACAGAAATAAGATGGTATGTAGAGGTTATTAGCTCACAATTCACATCTTTAACTGGATAGCAAATGCCTTACAAATTTAGGCTTGTATTTAACTGGATTAAATCCAGTGGCTTGATGTTAGCATGCAATGCAGCCAAGTCCGTTGTCCTTTTATGAGAAGGAGCTTAGCTTTGTGCAGCCGTGCAGTATGCAAGTCACGCACACGTCCTAGGGTACTGGCTTGCCATAATTTCATTTGGGGACAGGGGAACATTACAGTATGATGAGCTGGGTAGAAACTAAATATTTCAGGTGTAGGCAGGAATATTATTCTAATTAAACTAAATTTGGTGCCCATGGCAAAATATGTGCTTGGTATATTGGAGTATGTGTAGAAAAATTACATGCATTTTTATAAATCATTTCCTCCAACTTTTATCTTTTCTTTGGAAGAATAGGGAAGAACTCAGTTTTTTCCTGTGACGTGTAACATGAAACAGCAAAATGTCTGCTTTTATCTAATACCGAATCTATGGTTCAAATCCCTGGGCTCTTAAATGTTTATCAAAGAAAAACAAATATAACGGAAAGTAGATCCTGAAAACTCCAGGAGAAAATCAGGACTGAGCATAGGAATTTGAACTTTCTCAGCCTGAAACGTTTCTCTTGTGTGGTTCTTGTAAAATATTTTTGACTTGAAGTAAAAAATATTAAATTTGTCAGACTTTATTTCATATCTCATTGGTAGACATTGACCATACCCCAACTCCATTTCCATAAGCCTGAAACACGGTTTTGATGATACTATATCTAGAAATAAGTGCTAGTAGATCTAGTTTTCTGATTTGTGGGTTGTTAAAGGGCCTGTCTAAGGGCTGGGGATATAGCTCAGTGGTTCCACAGCCTGCCTCGCAATCACAAGGTCCCAAGTTCGATCCCTGGTACCAAAAACAAAAATAAAGGGCCTGTCTACAAAGGGCCTAATGAGGGATTTAGAGGGGATGACATTCTTAAGGAAGGATTATCTTACCTGACCCTGGTACTTTACCTACATTCCAGGGTCTCTGAGGATACAGTCTAAATGTCATCTTGATTTGGATGGTTTCCAAATCTACATCTCTACCCTTGAGCTCACATCTCAAATGTAGTGTTACGCATCGTCTCTTCTTCCCTCCCCACATCTGCAGGCTTCTCATCTTCATTGTTAAGTCCTAGACCTCCTGCCTCAGTATTTACCTTTATTCCTTCTACCCTTCTCCCACCATCATTTTGCTATCAACCAGGATGTATAAACTGTTTGTAATTCTAGGATCTGGGCATTCACATTTATGACTGCCGCTCATCCTACCTTGATTTAGGCCAGTACCAGCCTTCCTGCTAATGTCACAATAACCTCTTAGCTACATAGTCTTTCTACTACTGTGGTCCACCTTATCCCCCCTGCCTCAACATCATGCATCGTACTGTAGAATTACTCTTCCTGGGATATAGTGTGATATGTGACACCTCTTTGCCATGTTCCCTTCACACTTGGAAGACTTTTAACTACCTTCAGTTACTTTTTAGTATTTACAGATAAAGTCTCTCTTTCCCTAGCATTCAGAGCCCTCCACAGTGATGGCAAAATAAGGCCCTCCATCTCTCATCTTAACTCCTACTGCTTTTTCCTAAAACATTCATGTAATCTTAATCATATTCTACTCCTTATCCTAAATATATGAAGACTTTTTCTATGTATTATACTAGAATTGGTAGAAGACAAATTCTATTTCTTTAATTTGCTTACATCTATCACATATAATTATAATAAACTATTAACAATAATGATTATAGCTAACAAATTTACTGTGTGATAATTACTATTCTAGGTGTTTTATGTAATTTTTCTAATTTTAGCTCGTGAGGCAGGTATTATTACTATTATTATTTTTACTTATAACTCTGCATATGAAATTCACACAAGCAGGAAAGATAATGTTTGTGCAACGTAGTCAGGTAATCCCCAGGATCCAGTAGGGAGGGAATTTATTGTAGAGATGGGTAGCCATGAGATAAGAAGATGAGGATAGGGTAGGCAGAGAAATACATGGTCACTGTGTGATACCAGAGATGAAAGAAACTGGTGCTGGGAATGAATATACATAGGCAAGCAACAGGGGAAAGAGTTCCATAAAGCTTAGTGTCTGTACCACTTACTAATTTCTTAACACATTGGATGTGTATCCCGCTTCCTTTTATTTGTCTCTCCTGTCTCTGCAGCTAAAACCATATGTTCTTGAAGAAAAGGAATGAACTTTATTCTTTTTGTAGTTCCAGTGTTTAGTGTATAGTTAAATGCATGATCAGTGTCACTTGATGATGACTGTGGAGCAAAAATTTAAAATACTACAACATCAGTCTTCCTTTTGTTAACAGAAATCTACTTCTTATCAGCCAGGCATGAGGATGGTGCCTAAAAACTATGTGGAGCAGAAACTTTATGAAGTGTAGAAGGGCTTTTTAGTCTTCTTTCGTCCTGAGATTGACCCTGGAAAGTGTATTGCTTTAATCGTTGGCTTCAGAAAGGATGAAATGGGGTTGATTATTGTTAGCAACCCTGCTAGCTAAAATTGGCCACTATTTTGACATTCTCTGGAATAGTCACCATCATTTTAGTGGAAAGAGGAATAAATATTGTTAGTAGTAGTAGCAGTAGTACTGCTTTGCACATTCTGTTGTTAATAAAAGAAGAAAGCATACCTTACTCTTTAGCATGCATTGCAGGGAGCTGTGAGCCCTGCATATTTTGTCAGGCCATGGCTTTCATCAAGTCTCTATAACAACACTGGGGCTTGGTGGCTGATTGTGAGCTTTCAGGGTATCAATGCTGCATAATAATACTAATAGGTAAAATAAAATAACTTGTCATAGCAAAATATGTTTCTGTAGTAGAGTTTGTGGCGGGGCATTGTGTTGCTGGTCAGCAATATGTTCTTGTCTACTCAAGCTGGCTGTTGGCTACCAACTGTGAGATGTTTCCTTGCTGACAAGCTTCCCTCATTCTGTACTTTGCCCTCGGGCTTGCAATTTACTGGATGCAATCTTGTTGAGAAAATGTGGTCTTTATTAGTGTTTGGCACAGATCGACTTTTCTTTGTCCGCTTCTGCAGAGCTAGTAGGATGCTAGGTTCCAGGAAGAAACAGGACAGATGACAGTATGAGACCAAGAGAATGGGAGTTTTCAGGTGCTAAGAACCAGAGTGCTGGCTTAGTACAGAACTGATGGGAGCAGATAGGGTAGAAATAGCTCATTTACACCCACAGAGCTTTTTGTAGCAGTCCAATCAACAGCTAATTGTTAAAAGAAATATTTTGTCGATAAAAGTATGGTAAGTTAGATTCTAGATATGTGAAAAATAAATTGAGGAAGACAGATATTTATAATGTGATGACACAAACTAACATCCATGCCCCCTTCATCACCATGGATATGTGTGACTTTACATACAATATTTTACTTGTCATTGTGAGCCAGCATGCACATATCCTTGTGTGTTTTCCTCTGTCTCTGCATAGCTGGCCTGTTGACTTAGCTCTGTGTTATTGGTCTAATGTATTCCACAAAGAGATTTGAGAGTGGCATGCTGCAGCCACTTTGTTTCCTTCTCCCATATGCTGTCTCTTTAACACATGTCCACACGAGCTACTTTTCCTTCCTTCTACTCCTGATGTTGCCTGTTGTTTTAAGCAGTTCCTCAGTTTATAGGTACTACTGAGTAGCTTTTTAAGCACAAAGACAAATGCTTTGCGAGTAGAAATTAAATGCCAGGGTACCTGAAAAAAATATAAATCATAGTCATTTAAAATAGTCATTCTGCAAGGAACTGTAGAAATGTGAAATTAATAAATACTAGCATAAGCATTAAATATTCACTGCCTGCTACTTCTGAAATGGCACAACAGCATCATTTTTTAATGATGGGTAATGATAAAATACATCAATTTTAAATAACCTGTTTTCTCTTTCTCTCTTTCTGAAGCTATGAGTTGGCAAGCTTGAAATTAAATACAAGTAATGGTAATAACTAAGCTTCTGCTAACCTTAGTCATGGGAGAGGCACTTTTCTGTGTTTCCTGGATGTTCTGTGGCTGTTTGAGGAGACTGTTAAATTAAAAATTGCTAATGGGATCAGCTTGAATTTAAAGCAAAAATACATCTCTGTTAGTGGAAAACAAGAAATGCGGAAGTTTAAATAGCAAGTGCATCATTATCCTCTAATATATTCTTATTTGTCTCCTTATTAAGGCTCACTGGGTCCTCTTAGCATAGTTAAAGTGAACCTTTAACTATTATAGTACATTCCTACTCCCTGCCCTCCAGCCCCCTTGAAAATCTCTTTTAAAAAAACCTTGATTTTCAGTTATGCTTCACTTGTTCTTTAATAAGTTACTTGCAAAGTACAAGAATAGGATCAAAGAGCAAGTAATTATAGCATCTCAAATTCATATGTCCCTTTGTTATCAAAGAACTGTATATACCTTTTATCTTCAGTCTTATATGCAATACAAATTTAATTGACAGAGATTTTTCTCGTTATCCCATGGATAGGAAACACTAATGCATGCTTCCTAAGGTTACATCGTAAAGCAGTTTAAGAGATTATCCATCATGAGATGGGGGGAGAGCAGGGTTTTGGGTTGAGTGGAGGTGGCCTAGGGACAGTGGAGTCAGGTAAGGCCTTCAGAAAAAAATGACATCTGAGCTGAGATGGGGAAAATGAGTTGGAATTAAGCAGGCAGCAGAGGAATGAGAGGGAAGAAGGGGAGAGAGACAGTTTGCAGTGCATGTAGGAACAGCTATATCCTGAAGCCATGGGGAGCTGAAAGGGCATTGTGATGCTCTCAGTGGACTTGGCTCTAGGGATTGATGGAATGTGGAAAGGATTTTTGTGGAATTTCCTTGTTAGTTCTGTCTCTTGAACAGGTTAATAAAATGGCAGATGTCCACTCATATTGGTTGAAATGTAATCTTAATTGAAAGGAAAAAATATCTCAGTTACCTCAGCTGAGAAAAGGACCCTAGGATAGGGCATCCTGAGGCCAGTTCATGGGAGAAGGAACCAGGGCATGTGAGAAAGTCAACATAGAGACACTTTGTTGTGAAAATAGGTCAGATCTGGGGACAGATACAAGATCTACATTCCTGGTGCAATTGCTAGATCCCTGGGCAGCCTCCCCATTCAAGAAATATTGGTATTTACAGGTGTCTGAATCATCTAGCTTATAAAGAAAGGGTATAATGAAGTTATTAATAGCATAAGAACAATATAAGATTAAAATTGCTTCCAGTGGATCTACCTCTTTATTATACATTCAAGAACTACTTGTTGTTCTTCCCAGGTTTTGTTGCTGCTCTTGTCTGTTACTCCCCCAATTTTTAGGTGCTACAGAGAGCAGGAGTGGCTCTGACAGAAACATTGCCAATGGCATTATTACCCTGGACCATTGTCAAGACTTTGTATTAACAAGTTGTGTGAAACTGAAATGGGGACAAGAGAAGAAGTAGACTTTTTAAGCCCAGCCATTTTGTTTTTCAAGGGACAAATCTCCCTTGGCGATAACTACCAGATTGATGGGGATAGCGAAATGGCACTCAAGAGAGCGAACTGTTAACACAGTGTGCGAGCAGAGCCTGGTGCTCGTGCTTAAGCACCTGTGCCATTCTGTGACTCAGAGCAAGAAAGATGAAACAAACCCCTGTTGTCTAAAGGAAACCTAGCAGGAATAGTCCCTGGGTTTCCATTTGAACAGAACTCCATTAAGAGATTACTGAGAAGCACTAAGATTTGTGGCTGAATAAGCAATTGAAATCAAACCCTAAAGCTCATCTAGATGAATTCACACGTTCTTCTCTCTGCAGAAGTTGGCTGGAATTATGCACACCTTATGTCAATGTTTAAAAGCATGGGGTGGAGGATGATTTCCAAGAAGGAAAACAGGCCTCAAAGCCCCACCAAAATATGTTGCAGTTTGGGTTTTTTTCTGGAAAGAATAGAGCTTCTATTTAATGAGTCTGAGGACCACTGCTTTAGTATGTCAGTGTATGTTTACCATGACACCCCTTTGTCTTGTACTTTCAAAGATGACATTGAATTTGCCACAAGTTATAGCCATCTTATTCTTTCTCCAGGCAATGTTTTGATAAATGTTGATGAGTTTATAACTGTAAAACCAAATGACATTTATAGTGTGATATGTGCTTTACCCATTGCATAATTATATCTAATGACTTTGCATGGAGAAAGGCATTTACCATTTATTTTTGTGTAAAATGACAATCTAAACCCCCAGGCCTAATTTTTTTTACACAAAGATAAAGACTTAATTAAAACCAAACACAATTTATTTTTGTAACCGGCATTTAAGGAACCTAGTCCTTTGGTTAAATATGTGATAAAAATCATGGTGCTTCAAGAAAGAGATCAGTGCGTTTCATTTTTCCCTCTGTCTTTGAAACACTGGTGAACTCATTTAATTATTGAACTGATATCCAGTATGGCTTCTTGTTTCTCATTTCTAGTTAAAAGAGCTATTTTGAAATTTAGCACAAAATTGAATAATGTGTTCAGTTAATGAAAAACATTTAAGAGATGTTTCTGAATTTAATGTGATAGCAAAATGATAAACCATCACTGTGGTATAGAACATACTTTGTCCAGATAGCAGTGATGTTTCAGGCCAGTTAATTGTGGACAAGCCAAGTTTCATTTTGTTTTTTGATTTTATATTTTTTATATTCTGGTATCTAGCATAGAAATGGCCATTTAGACATTTTGGAGTGTTTATCATCTTAAAGTAGATAGCTTACTAGAGCAAAACAGTTTGTTTTTTAGCCTTCGTGTCAGAAATACAGCTTTTGATATCTGGCTAGGCTATCTTCTATGTGTTCAGAAATAGACAACTGTGTAGCTTTCTAGGAAACAAGCCTGCTATAGGTTTATCTTTCTGGCAGGTATTGACCCTACCCACCCTGATATCAGAAGCCTCTGATCTGCTTACCAATGAGCAGCAGTTCAGTCCTTCTCTTTCTCTGCATTTCCATAGTAAAAATTTCCTGATGTTTTCTTCCTTTAGGGAATAAAACTAAATCAAAATAGGTCTCTTCTCCAGGGTTAGTCATAGGAGTATTCTTAATTTGTCTCTCAATACTCCTGAAAAACAATTAGAAAATTACTGTGAATATCATCAAGTCTGTCCCTTTCAAATTATTGTTAGAAAACCTAAGCTTCACAGAATGCTGCAATTAATTTTTTTGTTTTGTTTTTGAGGTTAAACTCACAGTCTAGGTGTTGTATAAGTTGTAATAGTTCTAAGTGATTTTTAAATTAGTGGGTTTTTTCCTTTTAAAATTATCATTTTAAGGGCTGGGGATTTAGCTCAGTGCTTTCACTACTTGCTATGCAAGCACAAGGACCCAAGTTTGATCCCTGGTAACAAAAAAAATAAAATAGAATTGTCATTTTAAAATGAGCAACAGTTACTTAACAAGCTGAAACACAAGTAAACTATTTGGTAAGAAAAGAGAAAAAGAAAAATTCTATTCATCACAGTGAGTAAGTACAAAAGCAATAAGACTGTTAACTGATTTCTGAGCTGGGATGCAAAATTTGGAGAAATGTCATAGCTGAATATAATCCTTTGGCTGGGAGGCTTAATAGAAATGAGAAATGCACTGACTACAATTAAAATGCAGGTGTGAGACGCTTGTGTCTCAGGTCAGGATTTTAATAATGCATCTGTGAAATGCTTTCTTCTTCCTTTAACAAAATCATAGTGCAATAGTCTTTGTAAGTTTCTTTTTTAAAAAAAAAAAATCTATAATGAACCAGAAAAAAAGTGATGTTAAACTAACATTTAAGACCTTTTAGAAGGCCTTCAAAATTTACTAGAAGAAAGAATGGGTAATTTTCTGTGGAAGAGTGCTAAGGAAGAACCATTTTTATGCTTTTAGTCTGGTACAGGTGGTATAGATTAATGTTGAATACATACAAAATCTATTGAGACTAATTAAAGATGCATATCCATATGGAATACCACATCTCAGTGGATCTTTGGCAGCCAATCCACCCAGTACATTTAGTGTTTATACCAAGCATTTTTCAAAATTAGCCAAGAATAGTACCAGTGAAATTTCTGAGAATTTAGTCTTATACTAAGAAGTTTCAGTTCTTGAGAGTTCTACCTCCAATAAGTATTTCTTGGAATAGGAAAGATTATAACCCATGTTCACAATATACAGCAGTGGTTGACTGTACCTATCCCCAAATTTTATATACAGGGCATAAGTTTAATTGCTTAGCAATGATTGTAATAATACATGTTGGCCCTTTACTTCCATTGCTTCCTGATAAAGACGAAGCTGTATTAAGGACCTATCTCTGGTGTTTAACCCTGGAAGAGTAAATTAACACATCAGTCCCTGAGCCTCTATTCCTCACCCAGTTTGGGTTAATACCCAATGGTGACTTGAACATTTCTCACAAATGCTAATGAATGGTTTACTTTGACACTGTAGACAAACACAATCTGGTGGTTGTGTTCAGATGTTTTTCATACCTGCTAATGAATGAATTCCCGGTGGTTCACAGTTACCTGGAATAAGCAGTGTTTGAGGTGTATCCCAAAAATGATTTATTAACTATGTTGTGAACCAGATTTTAAAGAAAATGGAAGTGTTTTATTGAATTCAAGATTCAAAGTCAGGGCCGGGGATTTAGCTCAATGGTTCTGCCACCTGCCTTGCAAGCTCAAGGTCCTGAGTTCTATCCCAGGTACCAAAGGAAAAAAAAAAGATTAAAAGTCAAAAGGAGCTTAATAATTTTTATAGCACTCCATACAGAAATTTTCATTTGGAGTGGGGGTGAGAGCAGGGAGTACATACATGCGGATAAGAATACCTGTTTATCAGGTGGCAGAATAGTATCCACATTTGTCTGTAAAGATTTCTTTTTTAATACACATTAAATTGGAGCTTTGCTGGGCCATCAGCTACCCAGTCAGTAATGAACTTCGGAAAGGCTACCCTTTCTATTCGTTTTTAGGTTTTAACCAATAAAGCAAATCCTATAGATTTCAGCAAGAATAAGGGGAAAATGTTCCAGAAGAAAAGAGGAGGGGGTGCCCAGAACTTATGGTGAAGAGATTAATATTTATAGACATCAGCATTGGTCTCTTACCAACATTTATAATTCTAACAGTGGCAGATTGAGGGCTGAATCAACATTTTTCCCCTCTGTAAAATAATAAATATGGTAAAGTAGCTCTCAGAACTGCCTTTATCATAGGGATAAATCAGGACAGTTTGTGTTGCAGGAGAGACTTAAAACTTATAAATATGTTGCCCTTTAGGCTACTATTCATCAAAATGTCTGATATGAAATCTCGACTAAAGGCTTTTGTTATTGTGTGTCTGCTTATTCTCTTTTAGAAGTATAAATTGGAAAGAGCGCTGTCATTTTGGTTATACTGGCCTGCTGTGCTACTTAAATGCATGTCCCTTTTGGGATGTATTTGAAGAGAAGGAAATAGTGGGAGTTGCCGACTGCACACTTTTATACAAATCCCCTTCAGCACCTGAACTTTCCTTGCAGAAGGCATAATTTCCAGCAGGAAAAATACGGCAAATAACTGCTTGACAAATGACCTATTTTGGTGTAGTCACCCTTCTTTCTAAGACACCAGAGTGCAGAAGTTGTTCCTTAAAAGCCTCATGAAATCCAGAGGGACATAACTGTCCTCCTTGGTGCTCCAATCCAAATGTGCATGACCAAAGACTCTTCCAGTTTACAGAGGGCAAGGCACACCAGGCTCATCGGCAATGTCTTCAAGTCATGTGACTTGATAGGTATTACCGTATCTGAAATCTCACACGATTTTGCAGTTTTGCAGCTGAATTTCCTGGCTTCTGTGGTTTGGAGTCAGAGTTGAAGCTCTAGCCCTAACCTCTGCTCCCTTTGGTGCCTTTAGCTGTTGAATCACATATGGTGTGTGGAATCACCTGCTGTTTGGAGACCTCTGTAGAGTATGTACTAAGCAGTTTTCCTTTCTTAATGTGTAGTACAGCTCCTGGTTTTCAGGAATAACTAATTGGGAGCATAAACCTCACTTTGCCCTTGAATGGTTTGCAATTTAGGAGACCTGAATAATGGAAATGGAGGGCCTACAAAGAAGGCATTGAAGTGTGCTGTAGCTTGATAATTTGCCCACTTGGTGTGGGTAAGATGCTGGTGTAGAGTTGCCCTGGGAAGGTATGGCAGGCACTCTCAGGTCTGTGTCATTTTGATAGCGATTTGGGATAATTTCAAGAGTTGAGAAGCTCTTTTGACCAATTGGAGTTTCTATACCGCCATATCAGGTTATACAAGAGCAAAATATAGGTCCTCAGGTTAGTCTGGGCTTGCTTGGATGCTAGCATGTGGATGGAGCTTGGATTGGCACTTAAAGTTGCACCAGCCTGTGATCATATACAGCACTGTATAGAAATAATTCTTTTGGGGGGTTCAGTCTAGAAGCCAGAGCAGGGTAGAGAAATAGTTTGAACTAGGGAGTCCAGAAAACTGCCCCAGAGCCTGACACCAAAGTGTTTTTTTCTCTTGCTGGTCAGGGCAGCCAACCAGAACAAGGCAGTGTGGTAATGTCAAATTCTACCTGTCTGAAGGTCTGAAAAGATTGTGGCTCATAACCTCACTTGTTCTGTTGAGGTGGTGGCAGTTTGACTTGGCAAGCCAAATTTCTTGCACTCTGTTCAAATCAGAATGCTCAACCTTATCACTGGTAACTGACTCTGAAGAGGGGCTCAGGAATGGGAGAGCACAGGTTTTCTCTTTATCAGATGCCTTTAAAGCCCGCTTCACAGCACATCCCTGTGATTGCTAACACCATTATGAAGATTGACAGTTTCATCAAGAAAGCAAAGAAGAAAATCTGCAGACAATAAATGGAGGCAGTGCTGGGCCTTGCTCCAGTTACCCTCAATAGCGCTTGCTTCCAGAACACTGGGCTGAGAGCTGAGGGGTCCTTTCTTCCTCAAAGACCTGTGGCTTTTTTTTTTTTTAACTTAGCATAGAGCCTTAGGTCTTTTGTGGCCCTTTGCTAGAACTAATAGGTAACTTGAAGACCTGTTGAGAAGAAAGCTCAAGAGAGTTTGTGGAGAGACAGACTTGGTGGTAGTGGTGAAGGATTTTTTCTTCCTTGCTTGAAGATGGTGATCTGAGAACAAGCCTCCAGCACTGTCCAGCAATGTTTTCACCTCTCAAGCTGAAATACAAATCCCTAACTCTTAGTCTAATGGCTAAACTGAGAACTCAAGAGTACAAATCAAGAATGAATTCTAAGGATACAGAGTGCATCTGAATTGTTTGCGGTTATCTACAGCTAATAACTGAGCACCTTCTGAGCACCTTCCTCTTAACTGCCAAGCCAGCTGCCTCGCAAATGCTTGGGCTGTTGGCTCCAAGGCCAGGGCATGAATGATTTGATGCAAACCCTTCAACGCTACTGGAAAAACAATTCCTAGTAAAGACTTACTGAGGATGATTCAATGCCGTCAGCAACAGTAGAGGGAGTAATGTGTGAAACCACCACTTCTGAGGTTGGTATGTGATCACGATACGTTCTCAAAAGTAAATAACTCTTTCATTAACAAGACCAACCTTATTTACTCACTTTCCTTTCCTTGAGGTTTGAATTCAGCCCAGTAACCATATCATAAATAGAATTCTGACCTCCAAGGAGGCCGTACCTAAATCTTACTTCTTTTGAAAAGTGTCCTTCTTAGAGGTTAAACTTTCCACCCAGCCCTGTTGCCTCATAATCATCACATTCTGTAAAGGAACCAAAGGGGTTAATTGCTTTCTTCAGTAGAGACTTCTGCTGAAGAAAGCAATTTTAGGTTCAGTTTGTGTAGTAGCCGGGGAAATATACAGAGAGAGGTGGAATGTGTTTCTGTTGTGCAGATAACCTACATACTGCTTCAGAAATATGTGATTTTCAGCTTGTGCTAAAATAAGAAGTGGTTGTTTGATTTATCTCCCACAATGGTATGGCATTCTCTTCCTAAGTGGCATTTCATTCGCAAGCCAGGCACTGTAAATTTGAACTGAATATGTAAGTAAATATCCCTCAAGGAGATAGCATACTAGCTGCCCTCGCCAGAGAATACACTACTAAAAATGAAGCTCTTGGTTTTTGGAAAAGCCTCAGCACCTGAAATACATTAGCAGTGGAGAGTTGTACTGAGCTCTAATTGTGGAGGGTCGCCTTCAAGCAAAGTAATGTTTGGGTTACCTCTCCTCCATGTGCCCTCAGGCACTCCAGCTCCCATCCAGTCCTTTGGAACTTTGTTTTGAACTCACATGTTTGGGCACATCACCTCAGTACAAGGCAGCTTAGTAAGGTACAGCTTTTACTGAGTGTCTTTGTATGGCAGTGACGAAGGCAATGACGGTGTTTTATCAAATCCTAACAAGATTGCTTCTGTGCATAATTGTTAAACTAAAGGGCTGTCGATCCACTGATGTGGAACAGGCAAGAAGCTTAAAGAATGAAGAAAACGGGCCGGGGATTTAGCTCAGTGGTTTCGCCGCCTGCTGCACAAGCACAAGGACCCAAGTTTGATCCCCGGTACCAAAAAAAAAAAAAAAAAAAGAATGAAGAAAACCCATAATGGCAGAATAACTTGTATTCTGATTTATTATTTATTATGTCATGGTTAAAACAATTTCCTTCAGTTTTGTGTATTTTTAATATTATTTTGACATTGAATTTTCA
Source organism: Heterocephalus glaber (assembly GCF_053883595.1). Classification (NCBI taxonomy): domain Eukaryota; kingdom Metazoa; phylum Chordata; class Mammalia; order Rodentia; family Bathyergidae; genus Heterocephalus; species Heterocephalus glaber. Next base: position 31,221,573 of record NW_028258294.1, on the reverse strand, counting down.
CCTAATGCAAAGGCAGGTTTCAGAAACTTTTTAAACATTTATATATGCAGGTAGTTAAGGGGGAAATCCCTTTTTATTAAGATACAGATGCATGTTTATCAAAATTCATCTCAGATTCCATTTAGAAGTACAGATATCTTGGGCTTGAAAGAGCTTACCAAGCTGCAAAGAATGACAGATATTACTGGCAGAACAAAGTTACGAATGATAAAAGAATCCAGGAAATGCTTATACTCCTGTGGCTATAAATTAACTAGTAGAAAAAAGAGTGCTATTTGTTGGTTGGCACATTAAGTCACTGGAGGCAGAACACCTCGTGTACATCTCCGTTTGCTTCATGGGGAGGTATTGAACCTCCATTGCCCCCTGCATGGCTGCTGGCTTGTGAGCCCAACACCCTCACTGGGTCGTCACCATCAGACGTAGTGCAGACATATATAGTCCTCCAGGCCTCACGGGCAAAGTAGCACAGTGAGTCCTGCCCAGAGAGCCCTGCTGAGAAAGTCAGACTACTCTAGAAAAATCAGGAGCTGTAAATGTTAGTTTATGGTTCAGAAGTGATACATTTGCAGCTATGAACAGCATCTGTCAAAGCCATTCTAAAGTATAGTTGCCTAATGTGAAGACATAGCTGACTAATGTCACCTTTATTTTAAGCACAATGGCTGATTCCCTGGAATAGCAGGTATAGTGCAGCCCCTCCACAAATCCCACTGGCACATGCCCATGGCACACTGAATGCTGTTGGGCAAAGGCTACCCTTCCATGCATTTCTGACAGGTTTCCTCTTAATATAAAGCCTTGATTCAGGGCTGGCCTTTTGGGGACCTCGTTGAGTATGCATACCAAGAGTCAATTTTATTGGTTCACAAGCCACATAGACTTAACACTAAAAGATTGGTAAATGAATGTGTAACTATACATATTTAAATTAAAATATCATATTTAATATATAAATATTAATATATAATGATTTTCTATATGAGTCATTAATCCAATGAACTGCTGGTACCAAGTATGTCTTAGTAAGACAGCCTATACTATAAGAGCAGCATTTGCAAGCCGGGCATGGTGCACACATCTGTAATTCCAGCACTTGGGAGGCTGAGGCAGGAGGATCATCAGGAGTTCAATAGCAGCCTGGGCTACATAACAAAATCCTGTCTCAGAAAACGGAAAATAAAAAAGCATTGGAACTTACGGCAGATAGGAGTGTTCAGTGGTAGAAATGAGAAATGAACCCAAGAACATGTAAGAATATAAGAAATACACACTGATAGCATTTTCCTTGTGCATAGAAACAGAACTGAATTACTGGGTGATGAAAAAGAGGAGTGGAAACAGCAAGAAAGCAACAGCGAGGTGCCTGGATTTGGCACAGCTGTCATCACAGATGAGAAGCCAGAAGATTAGAGCTGGAAAGATTAGAGCCATGCACTGTTCTAGACACTGGAGGAAGAGCCATAATAAAACATTCAGGTTCTTTCCCTCTTAGAGTTTGAGTCACTTGTTTTTTATCATGAGAAAAAAGAAAATTTCAGTAATCGTAACAACCTTCCAAAAATGAGAGGATGGCTGGGGATTTAGCTCAGTGGTTGTGTCGCCTGCTGCGCAAGCACAAGGACCCGAGTTCAATCCCTGGTACCAAAAAAAAAAAAAAAAAAACCCAATAAAAATGAGAGGATGGTAAGATTGCTCAGGTTTACAAATGGGCAGAAGAGTGTTCTCTTGATATAAGTATGATGGCCTGCTTTTTTTCGTTTGTTTTGTTTTGTTTTTTTGGTACCGGGGATCAAACTCGTGTCCTTGCGCTTGCGCAGCAGGCGGCGAAACCACTGAGCTAAATCCCCGGCCCTCTCTTGATATAAGTATATTCAGTAAGGGGAGGGAGTGTGGGAAGTAGGAGGCAGTCTAGTGTATTGTTTTTCAAGATCAAACACCATCTAATGAACGCCTTGAATTTTTCTTAAGGCTGACTTTTCATTACTAACACAATGGTTTGCATGTGTCCATGTTCTTCCAAGGAGATGAAGAAAAACCACCATCCACCTAAATCCATGATATTACTGTTTGATAGTCGAGTCAAGCAGTAGGCTTTCCTTACATATTCCCACCCATTCCAGATTACCCTGTTTTTAGGTGTGGAAATGAGGCTAGTAAGAGAAATTACAATCATTATCAAATACAATAGCCAGTGTTTATAGAGCCCTTATAATTTCAGACAGTAGAAGATACATTGTCTCATTTAATCTTCACATCAGTCTGTAAGGTTCCTAATAATTCCCTTTTTTTTTTAATGGCAACATGGGAGATTTACCTTAAAGAACTTACTCAAGATCACAAAACTGGCAAAGATTGAAGAAGGATTTGAGCCTACATCCATCTGATCCCACAATGAGTACTCACATCATTACCACAACATCCATATGAGGAGCTTTCATTGTGTTCATGGAAAAACTGGGTCTCAGAAACCTTGCTTTCTCAGAGAATGTTTTTCTGTGGTCTTGAGATAGTGTATACCTCTGTCCTTGGTCACTACAATAGATGAGAGATAGCAGTGAGTGTTTTAGAACTAAATATGTCATCCTTTAGCCCATAGAAAGAAAACATTTTTGAATGTTTGTTTTTTCTAATTATGTCTGTTAAGTAAAGCAATTAGACAGACAGCCCTCTCCTGCCTGGTAATCTGCTATAAATCAACCTTCAGATGTTAATAACACAAGTCAAGACTGACAAAGGAAGTTCCATTTGTATTTTAAACTCACAAATCATCAGGGCCTCCTCCTTTAGATCTTCAGTGAGAGTGTCCTTGGTCTTAATGTAGCTGGAAGATAAAACACAGATAAAAGAGCCATTGTCTTAGAAGAGCATTAATAAAAAACTAATGTTGATTCTAATTGAGTAGTATTTAATCATACAGGGTGGAAGCAGCAGTCTGCAGGGAGCATCTGAGTCTGTTAGAATTTGACTATTTGGTCTTCCTCACCTTATTACAGTGCCCTCACCACCCAGCTGCCTTATAAGAATGTAAACTGTCATCCTGGAATTAGAAAAGATATGTGTAGTCATAGCTCTATTGTGGATTCCCAGTTCTAGTGCTATTGTTGTTCTTATTTTGAAACAATATACTATTCTCTATCTTTTCCTAAAATCAGTTTCTAAAATGTTCAGTCAACTCATTTTCTTCTTTTCAGTGTTTGTTTACATTTGTTCTAATAACTTAGTTTTAAGTCCTTAATTCTATTATGCTGGATATAACAGAAAGAGCTCTCGATGATCAAAGGTGGAACAATTTCAACACGATATTAATAACAGTAATATTGAATTATAAACCAAAGAACAAAATAAATATCCATGAGTCCATGCTGATATAAATAAATTATTGGATAAATAAATGGGAGAAAAGAAAAACTGTTAGAAATTCAATTAAAAGAAGTGGAAAAAAGATTTTTAAATTACCACTTGAATTCCATAGTAGTAATTGCTACAGCCAAGAGCTACCAGTGAATGCTAAAATTAATGCGTGAAAGTTTAAGGAGGACAAAATAGTTGCATAGCCTTAAAGTAGCTAACCAAAAATGTTAGACAATTACTCTGGTGATTATAGCATAAGCATACATCCACAGTCTTTGATTTCTCCTTCTAAGAGGTGGTTCTTCATTCCCTTCCCCAGGAGTCTGGGTTGGACTATCATTGCTCCAGTTCTAGCAAATGGATCCTAGAGAGGGAAAAGTAGTAATATTTCAGTGAAAAAACTTGGCAAATATCACCTTAACCAATGATCAAGGTTAATATCACCATTAATAAGACACTAATGTCATATACTTCATGATATAATACAAGGAAAGGGATACATCACCTCTGTGGTTTTCTTCCCCCAAATCTATGATCTCAATCTAATCATGAAAAAAACATCAAAAAACCCAAATTGAGGGATATTCTACAAAATAGCTGACCAGAATTCTTCAAACTGGCACGACCATGCAGTGCTATTATACCATTTGATTTCTTAGTTTTAATAAATGGCTAAGTAACATGTTAACAGAGGAAAGTAAAAGCAAGGTTTTGTTGTTGTTGTGCCCCCTGCCCTTGCCCCCCCCCCCCCCCGTAATGGGAATCAAATTCGGGACCTTGAGCTTGCAAGGCAGGCAGTGGCACCACTGAGCTAAATCCCTGGCCCAAAGGCAGGGTTTATAAGAACTTGTTTCTACTATCTTTTCAACCTTTATGTAAGTCTTTCAGTATTTCAAAATGTTCAAAAAGATAATAAAATAAAGACCCATGAAGGGCATAGGAAAGCTTATGTAAAGAAAGCTCAAAATTAATCTTTGTTTATTCATTCACTTATTTATTCATTAGATCATTCATTTACTCAACAGATATTTCTTGCCAGACACTATACCAATGTTGAGAATATAGCAGTGAAGAAGATAAACAAGGCTTCTTCCTTTGCAGAGATTGATACAGTGCCTGTTTTGGTAAAAAATACTTTGTTCATTCTTGCTTTTTGTTGGTACTACAGCCTACTGGGGCATGTAGAGGTTTGAACAAGTGCTGAAATAAGACAAGTAGGGTGCTTCTGGAAGCACATAGGAGAGGCACTTAACCCATTTGCAGAAGACTAAACATGGCTCACTGATCATCCTTCATGATGTGAGTGAGTTCATTACTTAATTCTTCTTATAAAGTATATTCAGTGTTTTCTATAGGAAGGACATATTTATTACTTAAATTTTGAAGTTGATTTCATCTTCTTAGTTCTCAAATGCCTTAAAAGCAAGGTTAATATTTCAATGTTTTGTGTGTACTTCAGATTTTAGGGGGTGTTACAATACTTTTGTATGGAGTAAAAGGGCTCTTTTGGGTTGGAATCATTGTTATTTTGGGTTTTATTTAACGGCAACAACGAAAACAAGGGTAACAGGAAGTGTATACATACGTTACTGTGATTTTTTTTTTTAAAAATTGAATAGTAAAAGCATAACCTTATTATACTCCATGCAGTTTTGATGTTAATTCTGTAAATATTCTGAAACCAGAGCATGTATTTATGAAAAAATCTTTTCACTGCAGTGTTTTTATTTAAAAAATTAGAAACCATCAAAATATATAATGAGAGGTGAAATGACTTTAACTTAGTATATCTGTATAAGGAACTATAATGCAATCATTAAAATTACAGAATATATATTTGTATTATCTGCACATATACATACCGTATAAGGGAAGGAAAAAAATCCACTACAGTATTAATAATCATTATCTCAGAGTGTAGAATTATGAGACTTTGGTTTATACTTTTAGTTTTGCTTTTTCTGCATGAGTATGTATAATTTTTATAATTAAGCTAAAACAAGAAAGTGCTAACTTTCCAGGGGTATTCTTAAAAGTAGTGGTATAGAGGTCCCAGGGTTTCTAATTCATAGATCAAATAACAAAGGATTTTAATTAAAATGAGACAACTCCTAGAGCTCATTACAGCTGGTCTAAGTCTTCTTGAATATCAAATAATAATTTCACATTAGTTTCATTTTTGTGCATTTTTTCAATATGTTTCAAAATAATACCTTTGATGATTGTATATAGGATAAAACATTATATTCATAGTGCTGGGAGATGTATCCTCATATTTAGCCCACCACATTGTATAAGTCTCAGACATTAAAATGTATTTGCCTGTATAGCAAGTGGGCGAACACTTCATTGCTTATCCTAGAAGGTACTGAGGGTCTCATTAAAAGCATTTGGAAATCTTTTATTTAAAATTGATTGCAAAGTGATAAGCATCATCAGCATGGGTTATTCTCATGTAGCCATTTGACCTAACCTGATTTTGAAAACATTGGTCTGGTGTAGACCACTGTGGCAGTCAGGTACAAAAATAGAGGCCTGCCTCTGCCCAGTCTTGCTCTTTGGAGGCTGTCCTGAGACTAAGCTCGTGGTCAGACCATCATTAAAGCAAGAGGGTGAGGAAGAAGATGAAAGGAGGCATGAAGGCAAAGAGCTAGGAAATAGGGAAGGGAAGTAATCGTGCAAGATTACCCTTGTTTGTTACCCTTGTTTTGTTGTTTGTCCTCCCACCACTTCAAGATGGGTGGCAGGATTTCTACTTCTAGTCTTTGCAGAAACTATTCCTTTAACTTCCTTTAGGCAATATTCAACCTCAACAGAGAAAATTCCTCACAGGTAGGTAGGAATCCTAGCTCTGTTTTGTTCTGTAAGTAAAGCAACTCTACTCTTGGAAGAAAAAAAAACAACAAAGTTAAGCAAGTCAGAAAGCTGACTTGCATGTTCTTTTAAAAAAAAGCTTTCTATAACACTTGTAACTCCATTTTTTTTCTTCATGCTTTGAGTTACAAGCATGTAAAGAGTAAAAAAGTTTGTGCTTTTTAACCTACATTTCCCCAAAAACTAGACCTCTTTCTAATTGAAAGATGGATGCAGAAAACAAAAAGTATAAATGAACACTCCACATCTCCTCATATTTATTTAGCACTTGCCTCCAAAAACTCAAATATTATGTCCATCTTGGTAGCATATTATAATGAAAACAGAGCTTTCAGTCTGTTGGCTCCCAGTGTCCACAGGGTCACCAGAGATGGTGTTGGACCCAGACGTGGTTGTAAACACCACTGTGAATCTTAGTTGAGATCAAGCAAAGCTGGGTTCTGGAGTAGGTCAAGAACAAACCTGGTGACAATACATCTTGGAGTTCTCTCTTTGAGCCGTTCACAGGCCTTTCCCTGCGCCTTGTTTACCATGCTTTTCTTGTGGTTTGTGACAGATAAGGACTGTATTGATTCCTAGCATCTGTTGGCAGTAACCTTTGAAAGGGCAGGCAATACATCACCACAGAATTTTATCTATCAATATCGGAGTAATAGAAAGGCAGGGATGACATCTAATCACAACACTCCTGGCAGACCATAAATCTGAGCTGATATGGTACTAGTAACAGGAAGTAGAAAAAAGAGGGACATGGCTTAACATTCAGATAAAGTCAGGGGGACATTTAGATGGAAAGGACCAGATGTGGTCATGAGAAAAATCCTAGCAGGAATGGCCATCCTCATGGAGGGCTGGAGAAGTTAAGTAGTTTACCTGAGCTTATACAGTAAAGTAAGTGGTAGAATCCCACTAATCCTTAGTGTCCTTGTGCATGAAACAGACATTGTAAGTCTTTAATGGATGGTGCAGGATTCAATGATATTGTGTATGCGGTTCTCCAGGCCTGTTCCCTGGATCAGGAACAGCACCATCACTTAGGAACCTGTTACAAGTGCACCTTCTTGACCCCTCCCCACACCTGTGGAATTAGAAACCTTGGGATGGGGCCTAGCAACAAGCCTGCCAGGTAATTACAGCACAAGGGACAAAGGTAAGAACAATGTGTGTAAAACCAAGACAATGTCTGGCTTAGAGCTAGACCCACAGACACAACATTTAATAGGTGTTTTCATTGTTCCTATTACTTGGTTCTAACACATACAAATTCATTTTTTGTACAATGCCTGTATTCCATATAGTTTTTATTCACAAGCGATAGTATTTGATTCACAAGTGAATCAAAAAAATTATGTTGAATAAGTGGTAAAAGTAAGCATCTTTTGACCTGTGAACATTTTGACATGTAAGCAATGTCATAGAACCAAATATACTAATTCCTGCCCTCCTCTGGTTTACATGGCTAGAGGATACCAGCATTCTAGAGGTTAAGTTTCTATGTGTGCAGTAGAAATATTTAGTGCTTTTGACATGTTAGAAGCTTCCAACCTGGACAGAGAATAGTGCTACAATTTAATAACATAAATGGAGTCTGTCTGATTCTGCAAAGAAACAGCCTTCCTTGGGGCCCAGAAATATGGTCCCTTCTGCAGTTACACTCACAGTATTTTTAATCATTTCATGTTTTTATTATATCCCAAGTACAAGGTACTACAAAGAGTCCCTGGTGTTGGCAGTCACTCAAAAATTGACAAATCTAAAAAGTGAATGGAACAGCAAGTAGCCCATTAGGGATTTTCTTTTTCTTTATTTAAAAAAACTTTTTAAAAAAGAAAAACTGCCTTATAATATTGGAACGGTTGATTTTAGCATCTTATATATGAAAAGTAGTAGCAATAAAGTTCCTCAATTGTTGGTGCTTTTTCTGCAGAAATTATGGCTGTACACAACTGTGGGGGCTTAACTGTGTTTCCATGAAGTACATAATTCATGCTCTAAAGGTGACAAGCATGACTGCCCATAAACCTAACGACTGTTTTAAGAGACCAAACTTCTCTCAGAAACTGCACTTTAGTAACCCAGCTGAAAACTGTTCAGAGATCTTTTCCTGTTTCAGTAAAAGCATCCAGGAGCGCAATGGTTTTAAAAAAAAACACAAAAAGCTGCTGAAAGCTTTCATATAAGAACAAATTTGTTAGAGAAATGAGCAAACCAACTGGAATTGCTATATGTTAAGGAAGAGAAAGATCAGAAACTAGAATTTGGCAATGACCATTTTGCTGTCCCCTCCCCCACCCAAATAAAACAGTTTATTGGGAAGCTTACCCAAAAGCTTAAATAATAAGTGTTCTAGGTGAAGTTTTAGGTAAATTTCAGATAGGAAAGAAGTTTTCCTAGACCAAGAATCCTACACTTAGGTAAATTCTTAGCTTTCAAGGGAAGTATTTTCTCCTGCAAGCCACTGCTAAGAATGCGATTATCCTACATCCAGATGGCAAGGCACATTTATTTCTGCAGCTGAGAATGAACCAGTGGTTCAAGCTGATCCATAGATGTTCATTAAAAAGTGGTGAAAAAAATGAAACCGTTGTTTACCTTTTCTTCCCCTGAGCATTCTACAAGGCTCTTTCCAAGCCTGCTTCTTTCTTCCTCCAGCTCAAGACTCTTTATTATTTCTCTTAAACTCCTATGTATGCTGTTACCTGCATTTTTGCAGTAAGTTTTATCTGCTAGACAGAGTGAAAAGGCTTGCTATAATAGGTAGTATAGCTTTTATTTTTTTCCTACCTCCAAATCATATAGTTGAATTTCATCACTTTTGTAACAAACCCCAGCAGCCTCTTTTCAGTTTTCATTTTAGACCACTTGCTTTATTTCTTGATTTGCTGTTTTTGCCTTCACTGGCTTAACACTCACAAACCAGAAAAGTACAGTACAACAAAATAAGTAAAAATTTAAGTAGGATACAACAGTACGTAAACTGACAAGCCCTACTAAGTGTGACAGCACTGGCTAGAACTAGTCATTTTTGCAGCTAAATGTAGAATAATCTACTTGCTTTGGTCACAATCAGCTAGCTGCTTTGGGAGAGGATTTTTCTTTTGTGCAGTGGTTGTTGTGGAACTTGAGAAAAAAAAAATCCTAGATTCTAGTTCCTGATGACTTTATGAATGAGCCACACCAGTTTATCTTGATGCAAACTCCACAATTTTTAAAAACAAATGTTTCTCCCTGGAAACTAACTTCACTTGGTGGTGGGGATTCTTGACCTCCTATATGCCATGCCTCACTGAGATTCACCAGTGCCTTGAAACAAGTTGGCTAGTGATATACCTATTCTATTTTATGTTTATAATGGGCATGCCCGTATAAAGGAGTGGTGAGAATTAATACGATGTAGGCCAGGCCTCCTCAAACTTAAGTGTTTACAGGCATTATCTGAGTCTCAGCAGACTCTGGCTTAGTAGATCTGGTGTAAGTTTGAGATTCTGCATTTTTAACAATCCCCCAGAGATTGTAAAAATGGTGATCAACCACACTGAGTAAGCAAGACTCCAGAGAAGGTAGGTTCAGCTGTTTCTAATTTTGATAGAAGTGTGTTCTACCAAAGAAAAAAGAAAAAGGAATAAAAAACAAAGACCATAGTACTGGTAGTGAACATTGATAAGAATATGTAGCCTTCTCGCTGGGGATTTAGCTCATTGGTGCCACTGCCTGCCTGGAAAATGCAGGGACCTGAGTTTGATCCCTGGTACCAAAAAAAAAAAAAGATATGTAGCCTTTGCCTTCCAACTTCTGTCTCTGCCTATCTATCCATCCATCCATCTATCTGTTTTTTGAGACAAGGTCTTGCTATGTAGCCCAGGCTGGCCTAGAACTTGGCACCAGTACTACTGCTTCAGCCTCTCAAGTGCTGGGATTACAAGTATGCGCCACCATGCCCAGCTTCCTAACTTCTTTTTAAAGTTACCTCTTTGCTGATCTTTCCTTAGGCCCCTAAACATTAGCTGGAGTTGAGCAGAGATAACTAAAGGACCTTCCAGCTTCCCCTTTTCTTTTGAAAGCTGGCTGATGCCAAAGCCCAATTGCCTGACCTGGACTCCTCCTCACTCTTTCCCTTAGACCTGATCTCTGCTCTGTGTTCTCTGTATTCTTTCTCCTGACTCTTATCAGCTCTTGAGTGCTCACAGTGTAGCTGAAGTCTCTAACTGATCTTCTTGCCTCCAGTCCCTCCCTGGCTCCTAGGAGGACTTAACTTTCAAAATACATGTATGATCATATCACTACCTGGATTAAAATCACTTAATGCCTCCCTATTTTTTTTCTTAAATCCTTTTATTGGTACATTTTAGGTATACAACACAATTACATTTCTCATTGTGAACTTGTACCTTTACATGATGCATCTTGGTTCTTATTTTTTCCCCATTCCTAGCCCTCCCTTCACGCCCTCCACCTTTCCCTTTTTACAAAGACTTTATTTCCATTTTTTCCATTTCTCATCATTTTTCCTTTCCCTTCTTTCCTTTCCCCTGCCTCTCCCACTACCCCTACCCCTTCGGACCTTTTCTTCCTATTTTGCATTATTGATTATTCATTCTAATCAGTGGTACATTTTAGGTATACAATATAATGACATTCATCATTGGAAATTTGCACCTTTACATAGTCTCTCTTGGTTCTTATTTTTCACCCTTGCCCAGCCCTCCCTTCAACCCCTCCAGTCCTCCCTATTTACAAAGATTTTGTTCCTACTTTTCCATTTTCTCATATTCCATTCCCTTCTTTCCTTTCCCCTACCCCTCCCACTTCCTTCCCCTTTGCCTCTTTTCTTCCTATTTCACATTACCTGTTATACATTTTCATCCTTATTTACACTTTCAGTTTCTCACACCAGAGAAACTATTTGGTATTTATACATGTGTATCCCATTTATTTCACTTTAGAGTATTGCCTCAATGTGCATCCACTTAGCTATAAATGTCTCTAATTTCTCATTTTTTATGGATTTTAATAAAATTCCCATTTTATTAAAAAAAACCCACATTTTCTTTATCCAGTCTCCAGTTGATGGGCATTTGGGTGGTTTGCAAGTTTTAGCTATCACAAACAGTGCTGCTATGAACATGGGTGCACATATATCACTGTGGTATGATTCTTTTAATTCTTTGGGGAAGATCCCCAGCAGAGGAATAGCTGGGTCAAATGGGGCTTCGAGTCCTAGTTCTTTGAGGTATCTCCATACTGATTTAAACAGTGCTTGCACCAGTCTACACTCCCACCAGCAGTGGAGCAGGGTTCCTCTTTCCCCACAGCCCCCCAGCATTTGTTATTGGTTGATTTCATGATAGCAGCCACTCTTTCTGGAGTGAGGTGGAATCTCAGCATTGTTTTCATTTGCATCTCTTGAATGACCAGTGATGTTGAACATTTTTTTCATGTATTTATTTGCTATTTCTACTTCTTTGTCTGAGAAATGTCTGTTCATTTCAGATGCCCATTTTCAGATTGGGTCTTTCAATTTGAGAGGTCTGATCTTTGTAAGTTCTTTATAGATTTGAGATAGTAGACCTTTGTCTGAGGAAAAGCAGGTGAAGATTTTTTCCCACATTGTGGGTTGTCTCTTCACACTGTTGGTGGTTTCTCTTGCTGTGCAGAAGCTTTTTAATAAGAAGAGATCCCACTTGTTGATTGTTTGTGCTAGTTCATGGGCAACTGAGGTTTTGTTTATAAAATCTTTACCTACACTAATGTCTTCAAGGGTTCTACCTAACCTCTGTTCCAGCTGGTTCAGAGTTTCTATTTTAATATTTAGACCTTTAATCCATTTTGATTTTAGTTTAGTGCATGGTGAGAGATATAGGTCTAGTTTTAATCTTTGGCAAGTTGAAAGCCAATTTTTCCAGCACCATTTAATAAAGAGGCTATCTTTCCTCCAGTGAGGGTGTTTGGCTCCTTTATTGAAGATGAGATGGCTGAGTGTGTCTGGCATTGTTTCTGCATCTTCTAATCTGTTCCACTGGTCCTCAGGTCTGTTTCTTTGCCAGTACCATGCTGCTTTTATCACAGTAGCTTTGTAGTATAGTTGCAGGTTGGGGATTGTGATATCCCCTGCCATGTCTCTGTTACCTAGAATTGCTTTTGTTATTCTGGGTCTCTTCTTGTTCCAAATGAATTTTTGGATTGTTTTCTCAAGGTCCGTGAAGTATGCTGCTGGGATCTCATTTGGAATTGCATTGAATCTATATAGCAGTTTTGGAAGTATGGCCATTTTCACTATATTAATCCTTCCTACCCAGGAGCAGGGGATGTCTGTCCATTTTCTGATATCATCTTCAATCTCTCTTTTCAGAGTGCTGTAGTTTCCAGGGAAGAGGTCTTTGATTTCTTTTGTTAGGTTGATTCCTAGGTATTTCAGTTTTTTGGATGCTATTGTGAAAGGAATTATTTGCTCTGTTTCTCTCTCAGTGAGTTTGTCATTCGTGCAGAGGAAAGCTATTGATTTTTGTGTATTGACCTTGTAACCAGCTACTTGACTGAATTTGGTTATTAAGTCTAGAAGACTTTTGGTGGAGTTCTTGGGGTCTTCTATGTAGAGTATCATGCCATCTGCAAATAATAACAATTTGACTTCTTCATTTCCTATCTTTATTGCTTTTATTTCTTTCTCTTGTCTAATTGCTGTGGCTAATGTTTCCAAAACTATATTGAACAAGAGTAGTGATAGTGGACATCCTTGTCCTGTTCCTGATTTGAGTGTGAAGGATTTCAGTTTTTGACCATTTAGTATGATATTGGATGTTGGTTTTTCATAGATGGCTTTTATTAGTTTGAGGTAGAGACCATCTATTCCAATTTTTTGTAGGATTTTGTCAAATGCTTTTTCTGTGTCTATGGAGATAATCATATGGTTTGTGTCCTTGGCTCTATTGATGTAGTGTATTACATTGATTGATTTGCGTATGTTGAACCATCCTTGCATCCCTGGGATGAATCCCACTTGATCAGGGTGTATGATCTTCTTGATGATCTACTGCATTCTATTTGCCAGTATCTTATTAAGGATTTTTGCATCTATGTTCATTAATGAGATTGGCCTATAGTTCTCCTTTTCGGTTGGGTCTTTCTCTGCTTTGAGGATCAAGGTGATGCTTGCTTCCAGGAATGAATTGGGGAGTATTGCCTCCCTTTCAGTTTCATTGAAGAGTTTAAACAGTAGTGGCAGTAGTTCCTCTCTAAATGTCTTGTAGAATTCAGCAGTGAAGCCATCAGGGCCCGGGCTTTTCTTAGTTGATTAGTTTTTAATTACATTTTCAATTTCATTGGTTGATATTGGGTTGTTCAGAATTTTTAGGTCTTCTTCATTCAACTTTGGTAATTCATATGTGTCTAGGAATCTGTCCACTTCTTCTGTGTTGTCCATCTTATTGGCGTATAGGTTCTGGAAGTAGGTATTGATGATCATCTGTATTTCTGCTGGGTCTGTTGTCATTTCCCCCTTTTCATTCCTAATTGCATGGCTTTGGGCCTTTTCTTTCCTTTTTCTGATAAGGTTGGCTAAAGGTTTGTCAATTTTGTTGATTCTTTCGAAGAACCAACTCTTGGCTTCATTGATTTTTTTGTATCATTCTCTTAGTCTCCATTGCATTGATTTCGCCTCTGATCTTTATAATTTCCTCCCTTGTATGAGCTTTGGGGTTGTCCTGCTCTTCTTTTTCTAGAAGCTTGAGGTTCAGCATCAGGTTGTTTAATTGGGCTCACTCTGTTTTCCTAATATGCATATTCACTGCTATGAATTTCCCTTGTAAGACTGTGCTCATTGTGTCCCATAGATTCCAATATGTTGTATTGTCATTGTCATTTAATTGAAGGAACTGTCTGATTTTTTCTTTAATTTCCTCTGTGACCCATTGGTTATTCAGAAGTGTGTTGTTCAATTTCCACATGTGTATGAAATTTTTTGAGTTTCTTTTGCTGTGGATCTCCAATTTTATCACACTGTGGTCTGATAATATACAGGGGATAACTTCAATTCCTTTACACTTACTTAAACATGTTCTATGTGTGAGTATGTGGGCTGTTTTGGAGAATGACCCATGTGCAGCTGACAAGAATGTGTATTCTGATTTTGTGGGGTGGAAGACTCTGTAAATATCTGTTAAGTTCATTTGTTCAAGAGTTTGATTGAGTTCTAGTATTTCATTACTTATTTTTAGTCTAGTTGATCTATCTATTTGTTACATTGGCATGTTGAGGTCCCCCACTACAATTGTATTGGTGCATATATGACTTTTCATGTCCGTTAGTATTTGTTTTATATAGTTGGGCGCACTAGTGTTTGGTGCATAGATATTAATGATTGTCATCTCTTCCTCTTGGATTGTTCCCTTTACAAGGATGTAGTGTCCTTCTTCATCTCTCTTAATCAGTGTGGGTTTGAAATCTACTGGATCTGCCAAGAGGATAGCTACTCCTGCTTTTTTTTGGGTTCCCGTTGCATGGAGTATTGTCTTCCACCCTTTAACTTTCAGTCTATGAGTTTCCTTTTGAATGAAGTGTGTTTCTTGTATGCAGCGTATTGTTGGATTTTGCTTCTTGACCCATTCTGCCAGTCTATTTCTTTTGATTGGTGAATTAAGACCATTAACGTTGATGGTTATAACTGAAACGTATTGACTTGTCATTGCCATGACTTTTTCTTTTTGTTCGGTTCTCCCCCTTTACATTTAATTTCTTGTCATGCCAGATGGGTTCATTCTGCTTTGCTTCCTGGGGTTGTGATCCTCAATGTCTGTTCCTAGGATATTGTGTAAAATTCTTTGGAGTGCTGGTTTGGTATTCACGAAGTTCCTAAGGTGCTCCATGTCATGAAAGTATCTTATTTCTCCATCAATCTTGAAAGATAGTTTTGCAGGGTACATCAATCTGGGTTGGAGGCTGTTTTCTTTCAGGGCTTGGAATATGTCACTCCAAGCTCTTCTTGCCTTGATGGTTTGTGTTGAGAAGTCTGCTGTGATTCTGATGGGCTTTCCTTTGTATGTGATTTGTTTCTTTTCTCTAACTGCTTGTAGAACTTTGTTCTTCTGTTGAGTTTCTGGAATCTTCACAATTATATGCCTATGTGTAGATTTTTTTTGATCAAGGCTATTTGGAGTCCTATGTGCCTCACTTATCTGTATGTCAAGCTCTTTTCCCCTGCTTGGGAAGTTTTCTGCCATCACTTCTGCGAAGAGTTTTTTTTTATGTCATCTGCACTCTCTCCTGTTTCTTCATTGAGCCCAATCAGTCTTATGTTATTCTTCTTTGCATGGTCTAGCAGCTGTTGGATTGATTTCTCATGTTCCCTTATAATTTTGAGGCAGTTTTTCCTTTCCTCGTCATTAATTGGAATATTATCTTTTATATTTGAAATTCTATCCTCACATTGGCTCATTCTGCTGTGTAGATTTTCAATGGAGTTTTTCATGTCCTGGAAATCTATTTGCATCTGTTTTATGGATTCCATTTGTTTCCTATGTTGTGATTCCATATTGTTCCTCAGCTCCTCTCTGAATTTATTAATCATGTCTTGCACCAGGGGCACAATTTCTCTTTGTTATCTGAGAAATTATTTCTGATTTCATTTTTTCCAGATCCCCTTTTGTTGCCAGTTCAGTGGGTCCAGGTGGTTGAGTATCAGAGTGTTCGATCTCATATCCCTTTGGGGTTGCTGTAGGTGATCTGGAAGTCTGGTTTTGAGACTTATTTATATGTTTTCTCATTTTGACTCGGGGGCAAGAGGGGTGCTGTTGGCGCCCCTGTGGCTCACCTCCTCTGAGCTGGGAGAGGTGAGACAGGGACCAGGAGCAGTGGTAGGGATGGCGGCCCGGAAGCCCCTTCCTCTGGGCCGGGAGCTGCTGGCCGGATGGCTGCCCAGAAACCCCTTCCTCTGGGCTGGGAGCAGTGTAAAAAATGGCGGCCCAAAAGCCCTTTCCTCTGGGCTTCAAGTGGCAGGACGGACGGTGGCCCGGAAGCCCCTTCCTCTGGGCCGGGAGCAGTGGGATGGTGGCTCAGAAGCCCCTACCTCTGGGTCAGGAGGGGTGGGACAGATGGGGGCCCAAAAGCCCTTTCCTCTGGGCCGGGAGTGGCAGAAAAATGCGGACCCAAAAGCCAATGGCTCCCTATTAATTACCAGATAAAAGTGTGAATTCCCCAGCCTGGCATATGATGACCTTCAATATCTGGCCCTGATGACCCTTCGTTCTAGAAAGCATTCCTTCCTTCCTCTTCAGGGCACAAAGTACACTTTGCATTGTTCTAAACATGCTGTGTCCTTAGCAAATTCACCTTTCTTTCCTCTCTCTAGAATCTACATCCTCACCCTGTTAAATTGGTCCTTTCTTCTCTAGGGTTACCATAGCTTCATAGTGCTTGTGCACAGTGACTAAAACAATTATCACACTGTGTTGTCATTGTGAGGAGGGGGTGCTTTCTCCCTTGCAGTACTAAGAACTTCTTTAGAAGTAAACTATCTCCTGAGAGATGGAGCATTGCATTGGGCACAATTTATGTGTTTGTTTGTTTGTGTTTATTTTTCAAGATCCTTCTGAGAACTTTTGAGACAAAATATTGGCTTATAAATAATAAAATACACAATTGAAAATAATTTCAAAAGCAAAACTGAAAGTTCTTTAAAATTTATAGCTCCAAATTATATAGAAAAAGAAATTGAGGCATATCATAATATCTTTTGATGTTATATGGAATTATCTCCAAAAATGAGAGTGACTAGGGCCTGTGAAGGTCCTAAAACAACCTTTCATTTAATAACTTCATTCAACCAACACTTATTGAATACTTGCCCTATTAGCAGACACTGTTATGCTTTAGAGATACAAAAATGAATAAGATAGTGCTAAAAATAATTAAAATAATAGGATAGATAATTAAAATTTATATTGGGATAGAAAGAGGAATATGATAGGAGCTAAAAATAATTAAAATAACACTAATTTTTTATTTTTTTGGTCACACAACTCATGTGCTAAGCCTCCTGCTGTAGAAACATATAGATGTGGCTTACATCCACCAAGTGAGACCATTCGGTTCTCAAAATAACCTAGCAAGGGAAGTACTGTATATTATACCCATTTCACATGTGAGAAACCTAAGGCTTGTGAGAGCTTAAGTAACTGGCCCAAGTTCTTGCTAATAACTATCAGAGCTAGGATGGAATGCAAGTCCAAATCAAATGAAAGAAACAGCCCTATAAGCAAGTGATCACAGGGTAATTAGCATAGAAAGACTGAAACACATAGGACTCACTGTGTTAGGAGTCGCCAAAGCTTCCTGGAAAAAGCTAGTGGCTTTGAACTCAACCCTCAGAACCAGCAGGAATTCTTCCATGGTCAGTTTTCTTGCTTTTATTAACAAATTAGTAATAGGTGGGTCTGATAAAGTTATAAAACAATGTCAGTAGCAAACTAGTGCCAGTCACCAAATATGTATTGATTTGTTTCCTACGTTCAAGGATATATTTTTACCTAAGAACATCTATTAGTGTCAGAGTGTAATTGTCAAACTAAATCAAATATTATTATTAAATTTTGTCTGTGCACTTTTGTTTCTTCCAGTGTCAAATAAAAGGGGGAAATTACAGCCCCTCATGCCACCACTTAGTGAAGGTTAGATTTCTAGAGACCTCAAACATCCTAGACACACCCAGGAACTCATTAGTAAGCAAGAAAGGTCTCAACACCCAGTAGCTCTCTCAGAGCTCTTGCACTTAGTAGTAAAGAAAGGAATTATCTACAAAAAGTGACAGCCAGCCTTGGAGACTAGCAGCAGAAGACACACAAGCCTAACAGACTAAGGTGGTTAGAGAAGAGCCAAACAGTCTACATATTTTACTAACAGGTAGTGTCATTCCTGTACTGGAGAATAGAACAAAGGAAGTGGAAGAGTTAGCAAGCTTAGTGGAATTTTGGTTTAATTTAATTTAATTTTAATTTTGGCATTTAGAGATTCAGTTATATGGAAAGCTGACTTCTGTGGACCATATTTCCTTGGGCTGTTAGGTATCTGAGAGGTTGATTATTGAGATTTTCCAAGGAAAGTGGTATGTTACATTAGCAGCCTAACACTGGTCAGCCTTCACACCCTGAAAATATGGCTGTTTCTCTCTGAACTAATTATGGGCCTATACAGAAAGGCAAGGAACTCATATTTTTAGTGCTACACAATGAACCCAATTTCAGATGTCCAGTCCTCTGCCTACATCACCTGTTGGCCTTATGTTTTTCATCCATATGGTGATTTTAGTTTGCATTTTAACATAAATGGTTGATGAAGATGTTTTAATTCAATTTCTGCTTTTTAGTTAGCTTTATAATAAAATGAGTAACACCTACATCTCTGAAAGTGAAAAAGATTCCAGCAGATGATGGACGATCATAAAAGGGTCCTAGTAATAGAGCAGAGATTACATAGATGGAGATGATGCTGAGGAAGGATTTGAAAAAGATCATAATCCTTTATGTAGCATTCTTAGAGCCTAAAAAATATTTTCATATGCATTTCCTCACTTGAATCTCCTAATAACCCTATAGGAGAAATACCATTTGCCCCTTTAAAAATGTACAAGCAGATTTAGAGTTTTGCCATAAGACAGCTCAGATCGGCAACAAAATTAGTTTTCCAAGTCAGATGGTCTCCTCAGTTCTCTTTTGGTTCCCTCTTACCAGTGGAAAACAAGTCACAAGTAATGTCCTTATCACTTAACCTCTAATTTCAGTGATGATTAATCAGCAGTCCATATTTGGATGATACCAATCAAGTTATTTTATAATGGCACAAATTTGGATAGTTACTGTGCATATCTGACTGACGTAGGCTTTTCATCAGGGAATCAGCAAGCATTGGAGTAGAATCTGGAATCTCTTTGGGCTATTGACTTCTCTTATGCAATCCTTTCATCAAACTCTGGCTTAACAGAGCTTTCTAACTGAAAGGTATTTCTTCCCTGACTCAGCTGATACCAGCAACTCAAGAGCGCAGAGGTTAAAAAAAAACACCCCTTTATGACTGACAGACGATTCAGTGAATAACTCAACAATAAAGACCTTAGTCACGGAACCCAATTTTCCAGCTAAGAAATTGTTGTTTCATGTAATAGTCCAGAGCTGCTTGGCTTCCTGGTAGGAGGTGTAAGTGGAATGTTGTGGCATTATTCAGCATAATGATTATCATGGATTTACAGCTGTGGTTCTTTTTTTTTGGCAGGCGGCGGGGTGGGTGTACGGGGCATCGAACTGGGAACCAATGAGCTAAATCCCCGGCCTACAGCTGTTTCTTAAACAAACCATGTTACACACATTTGGAATACTCTCTAGAATAAGAATGTGAAACATCTATCTCCTCCCATTTCCCCATTTTCTATTTCTGTGGTAATGTCAGTTGAAGCTGACATTCTGATATATTCCATATCTGATATATTCCAACTGATATCCTTACTTACTTGTCCTGTGGGCTCTAAGCTTTAAATGTGGAAGGTTTTCAGTGGCTCTTGTTGGCAGAAAAAAACAAACGAGTACATGGAGAGAAGCTGCTACTACAGCCAAATTTCAGTCACATAGCCTTTCAGTACTAATGAATGCCCTTGAAGCAGGTACTATAAATTCCTGAAGTTGGAGTTGAGCTGCCTTTTGAGTCTGGATTATTTGGCTAAACAGACATCTCCTCTTAAAATACTAAAGACCCAATATTTGGGCTCTGAGTATAGAGCTAATTCTATCCGTGTCACACAGTGGAGCATTTGGATTGCTGATAGTTGGGCTGTTTGACTTCAGGTTCCTTTCTATGCTGAGAGTACTACTTTGGTTCTATTCCCAAGTTATATAAATGAGATACTGTAGATTCTTCCATTAGTTCCCCCCCCCTTTTTTTTAGCATGATAAAGTTTGATGTCTTTCCAGCTACCTCATTAATATGGTATAATTGTTACTAGTACCATATCTAAAGTTAAGCAGATCTATGTTGAGATATTGATTCCAACTTAACATGTCCAAGTCTTAGTTGTCGTCTCTGTATAATGGGATGATAGTAAAATACCAAACCACATAGGATTGTTGTGAGGTTTAAATGAGATAATGTAAAATAAATAAATAAATAAATAAATAAATAAATAAATAAAACATAGTGCTTGGAACATAGAAAACATTTTTAAAGGATATTAGCTATTTCTATTATGCAGATGACTTAAATAATGCCCCCTCCCAGATAATAGTGAGAGTTTTCTTGATATTAAAAAATTAATAGTAATAAGCACTTTGGAAAAGAAATAATTTGGTTTTTTTGCCTCCAGATGTGGAGAATAGCAACCGTTCCCCTTTTACTCTATGTGCACAATAATTATTGTTACATGTTGTAGCCTAGTGATCTTAAACAACTTACATTAATTGTTAGGTTTTTAAAACCCTGGTGGCAAATGTAAGGAAAAAATTCTCTAGCTATTTTACTTGAGTTGAAGCAAAAAGTGACCCAAGTTTAATCATGGTCCCTCCTATCAAAAAAGGAAAATAATACTAAATTGGATGCTTACCAGCAAGGTATAAAAAAGTAAGGAAAATACATGTGCCATCTCCATTGAGATTTGAGATTGGAGTTCTGCAGAAATTCAATTTAAAGAATTTGGTAGCAGAATAATTAGTGAAGGCGAGAGTTATGAATAGTGCACACCTCAGATAGGCTCTCAGCTTAGGCAAATTGAGAAGCATCAGTTAGGGAGAAGTGACCACAGCAAGGCCGAGCCATCCCCATAGCTTTGAAATGCTAAAGTTTTCTTTTCATATGGTTAGAAAAGGCAGCATTGTCTTTTCCTATAGAGTGAGAGCGCCCTGGAGGCTGTTGCAGTGCATATAATAAGTAGTTTGTCCACTAACCTAATATTTGTGCCTTCATTTGTGCTGGTCAGGTATTTTAATAAGTATTTTGAGTTTTGATATGTATTTTAAGTTTTCACCATTGAAGCCTTTTGTTTTAGTTGTGACTAGCTTGTGGTTTAAGAAATAGAGACGGTCCTGGTATGTGAATTAAAGATGAGATTTCAGCTAACTTTGGGGCCCACAGCCATGACACTGGATGTGAGAGACTATGCTTCATCAGCTAACAATTGCTACCTGCACTCCTCATCCCTTTTAGGATGTGATTTTCTTCCCCAGTAGTCCATGCTCATGGACAGCAGGATTTTGTACAACAGTTTTCACCTGCAAGTATGTCGCAGAGAGAACTGTATCATATCATCAGTTCATTAGCAAAATGGCTGGTCCAGAAGATCAACAGTTGGTCTTCAACACAGCTCCATTTTGTCTAAAAGAAATTTAACATATTTTGAAATGCTGGAACCCCAGCCAGCATGGAATTGTACTGCAGCCATTCCATTCAAAGCTGTTCTTTTCTTCTTCTTTTGCCATCAACGACCATCACAGAATCAAATCCATTGAGAAGAAGCTACTTGCTTTGCCAACACAATTAGTTTTATAAGAAGCCTCTGTTTTCAAATTGTTCTTCTCCAAAGTCCAAGTTGGATGACTGCAGTTACTTTTTAATTAATATTTTTAAAGAGCCCCCTTTTCCCCAAGAGCCTCTAAGCAGATTTAGCTGGCTTAAAATGGCTCATCCACAAGGTGATTTCAATGCCATCTCGAAAACAAACAAAACTGCGACTTAGGGGGCTCTGTTTTTTTCCTTTCTCTTTTAATATTCATAAAATCTGCCCACTGGAGGGAGTTTTTCTTCTGGACTGGGCAATATTTTCTCCAAAAATAAAAACTGCTGTCTTGATGAATAAAAAGGTTATGCAACCTGTCCAGCCATGAAAGGGAATGAGAGGAGAGGAAAAGCCTGCAGTTTTCACTTTTCAGAGTGAAGAGCAGAAGAATCCAGTGGTCGTTGTCATCTTTTATGGTTTCCTTTGTATTCTTATTTCTTTATTGCCATTAGCTTCTTTGATAAGTGAATTTTAATGGAAAAGCTAATTCAGATCTTCAGGTTTAGTGGCTGGGTATCACTGCACATAAACAAACATTCTGTAGGGTGGATTATACCTCTTCCTTTAGGGAACCAAGCAGCTTAGACCTTAAGCATCATAATTGGTTTGCCCTTTGAGTGGTGTGGGCCCTGATTTAAAAGTCCTATTGAGCTTAGAGTCCTTGAAGGGAAGGCTGCTAATGTAATGGTTGAAATTGAAATAGTGCAGATGCTGACTCTCTAATTGCTTCCTTTTGTCACACCTACTTGAAGAGTGTTTGCACATCTAATCCATGTTTTCTTTCACAAAAGAGAAGTTCATCCTATATGTAAATATAAGCTTGACTGGGCTTGACCTCAGTTCTTTGGCCTTAATGCTGAAAACCAATAGACATAAAGGTAAAAATAGCTTGGCGCTTACTCGTCTTTAAAAGTTAAGACTCTGGTCACCTTTGGTTTGGAATAGTATAAGGGAGGATTCTCTTGGGAGTGAAATGCAGAAATAACTTTGCTTGCAACTGAGATTAAAGAATTTCATGGGGACAAGAAAAGCTTTACATAATTCCTTAGAGTAACTTTTTTCCTGTTTTAAAGCCAAACTACTTTACAGTTTCTAAGGTCAAGGTGGAATTATCAAAACTCTATTCACTAGGTAAGATTTGTTGGCCTTAGATCTATCAAAAACCCAGTTTGGGGACTGTGAAGGAGAAATCTTGCTGTGCTATTTCATAGCTGCCTCTCCCTCAAGGAACTTCAAATATAAGGGATAGTGGAAGCAATGAGATTTGCAGAAGTGTGCCTTTGTGTCCCTCAGTGTGGTTGATGTGCAGTTGGACCCCAAGTGGAGTGCATTGTGGTGAGCCACCTCTGTGTGCATCCGTATTCTTGGCTGTTCTCCCTTCTTGTGCATTTTGGAGTTAAAGGTGAAATTCCATCTTTAACCCCCTTGCGGTTGTCTGAACAGTGATTAATGAACTGGATGTGATTCCCTGCAGACCTTTCAAAGGGTGGATGAGGGATGGAATCTCAGCCCTTTGTTTTTTAAACCAAGCCTTTTGCTTAATACAGCTTTTAAAATTAATGTCCTTTTTTGAATGCCAAGAAAACAAAAGGAATTTCTCAAAAGTGTATGCAGCTTGACACAATAGGCCTTAATTGGTGTCAAGGAGATGTTAGGATGAATGGGAAAATGCCCATTTAGCTGATAAGACTGAAAAGTGGAACCTCTTGTTATGAGCTGTCATCTCAACGTGTATTTAAACTATAGCAAAACTGAAACATATTTGCCGTATAGATCATAATGACTCCAAAGGAGCCATTATACTCTATTATGTAATTACATAATCAAAGCATGCATAGTAATCAGCTTCTGGAATTCAATGCTAATCAAACATACCTATACTATGTGTTTAAGCTAAAATAGAGAACGTTAATTTGCCATTAGTCAACTAAACCAGAGTGTGTATACAGAATATTCATGAATAGCTTAATGTTGTGTCAGATGATATTTTTTTGTTTTGTATTCAGGGGAAATCAACAATTTTAATTGAAGAAAAAACCAGAAGGATCACTCTTCCATTTGCCGTTTAAAATTTTGCCTCACCTTTTACTGATTATAAAAGATTAAATTAAGTTTAATATTTTTTCCTTCTATAAGCTCAAGTGACACAACAGTTATTATATTATGGGAAATTATCATGCAGTCCTGACCATCTCCATGCCATAGCATGCAGTGTCATGTCATAAATCCTCCATAAAACAAAGCTTTCAAAACAACAAGAAAGAATAAATAAACCTTGAGCATATATTGCTTTTGTAATGAGAAATCTATACATATTACTTAGAAATACCAGGCTGACTCAGTCAAGAGCTGTGGCCTGTACTTCTGACACCGCCTCATGCCCTGTGATTTTTAGGCATTTCTTCTTCCTAGGCCTAGGTGTCTTGTCTTTATTAAGTGAGAGGTGATCTCTGGATTCCTTTTGGTTCTACTGATCTTAGATTCCAAAAGGGTTCTGTAAAAGAAGGTGGCACAAATAACATGGGTCAGTGTCATCTATTCTTGTGCACTCACTTATTTGTGATTTGATTTTGCTTATTTTATCTCTTAAGCATCTTAAGATCTTAAGAGATTATTAAGATTTTAAGAGATCTTCAGAGATTATTAAGATCTTAAGAGATCTTCTTGATCTCCGTGGTTGGCATTCTCAATTCTTTTGACCACTGAGGAGAAGATCCTTGGAGCAGACTTTACTGTTCGGGATAGCAAAACATGAATGAGGATCAGAAAGGTTAGCAGAAGCTTTGTAAACAACAGGCAGATTGAATGCTTTTGATTTTAAATAAATATTCAAATATTCACCAAGGTTGAAATATTGCCTCTCTTTGAAATGAAGAATTGTATTTGTGTTGAAGAAGTCTCACCCTTGTCCTTAGTCCACAGTTGACAGACCCCCTCTTTTTGGGCCCCCATGGGGCTCACTGTCTCTCATAAGTATTGGCTGACCAAAAATGTTACTGTAATGTTTAAATGGGAGTGAATTCTTTTATCAAAAGCTTTCATGGCTTGAACTTCAAATAATTTATTTTCAAATTACTTTTACTATAATTCTTATTAATTCAAATAGGTTTCTGATTTGATATAAAACTCTGTAAATGCGGGGAACAGTTTAATGAATTGAAAGATAGGATTGAGTCTTTTAAAGGAAATGTACAGAATATGCTGACAATAATTGCTTAGATAGAAATCAAATCTTATTGGCTTTGTTAATGATTTGTAGTGCATGCTGTGTTTACGTTGACTTGGGGGAGCATGTGCAGTTAGAAAGATTTTTTTTCCTCCAGACTTCAACAGAATCTTAATGTTTTTGATAATTTTCTGAAAAGTATTCAGCCCTGTGGTAGCTCTTGGAAACGTGAGCAGGAATTGTGATGCCTCTACTGGTGATAATGATTGTTGTTGTTGTTGTTGTTGTTGTTTTTGAGTAGGGGTAGATGTTATTCTTCAAGGTTGAACTCATCCTGAACAGGGTTGTAAAAATAAGGTCCTACATTAGTGAGCAAGGTGAAAGGCCAATGGAAACCAAGGCAGAGAAGGCTCACAAATAAATCACAAAGTTTCCTAAAACATGTAAGTATTTTGCTGCTTTAAAAGTTTCAAATCTATGGGCCAGGGATGTAGCTCAGAGGTGCAGCACCTGCCTAGCAAGGGTAAGGCCATGAGTTCAATTCCTAATACACACACACACACACACACACACACACACACACACACACACAAAGTAAATTAATAAAAGTTTCAGACCTAGATGCCTTTTGGAGGGTAAGAATGAGTAACTGAGATTTTCAATTTGTGTAAAATTTCAAATATATATATTTCAACTATAGTGGGATTTTTAAGGTACTAACTACATCAGTCATCAGCAGGGTGCTTATTTCTTTTTTAACCATCTATATTTTGGGTTTGAGTCCCTTCTTAGTGACATGCTGGCTCAATGTTATGTTCAGTCTTCCATAGAGTAGGGGGGCAGAGAGGGTGGGGTGCTAATACGAATTTAGCTACTGAAGGAACAGGTCAGAACTCAATTTGCTCTCAGTCTGGGCAAACTGTCATCCCCAGTTAAGGGTCGTGGATACTCCTCCCCGTCAGTAAGAGTTCACAGAGTTTCGGTAGCCTAGACTGATTTCTGTTTTAACTATGACTTACCCTTTTATTATGGACTCAACTGGAGAGACTCCCCCAGTAAAAATGAAGTGCTTTATTTATTAACAGCCAGGCAGTGGGGCAAGAGCTCTCAGTGCTGGCAAATGGCCGCCATGCTCTGGTAATAAAAGCTTTCTCTGGGGGCAGAATGTGCTGCACACTGAAAGAAGAAAGCAGTAGTAAACAAGGTATTTTACATTCAGGACAGTTTCTCTCTCATCTTGAAGTGTGTAATTGTGTTCTGGATAAATTATGGAAATAAAAAAAATCAGAAGTTACTCATAGGGAAATAGTCCTCTTTAAAAACAAGTAAATATTCAAGGCAGTGCCAATAGAACCTTGGCAACCAATGCTGATGTTGGCTGGTAAGAAGTCCAAGCTACGTGGGTGGAGAACCTGACAGAATGGGTTTCAGATGCCAGTTTGGCCACTTAGCTGAATTACATCATACAACCGACTGAAATCTCTCTGAACCTCAGGTTTTTAATCTTTAAAGTGAGGATATTGCAAACTCCAGAAGTTTGAGGGGAAAGGTGTGTAATGCAGCAAGCATAGTGCCCAACACTGGATGAATGAATGTGTGTTCTCTATCCCATTTCTCATTTCCAGTTCTTGCTTTAAGATCTTCCCCATCACCTCCCCAAACGGGGAATACTGTTGATTGAAAGGACTCCAATCAATGCAATGCTGTCTCCGTGGAATTTATAACAAAATGAGGTTTTTAGGAAAGAATCCACAAGCTGCATTAATTGAAGTCTGAATAAATAGATTTGTGAGTCAACTGCATCTCCATCCATACTCCAGTCCTCACCAACTTGCCAATCATCAAATAAACTTTTACCTTTTTTGTCTAATTGTGATGAATGTCCTAGCAACTTCTAGTTTACTACAGGAAACTTAAGTGTGAGTGGCCTCTCCAGTGCTAGAGTTTTAATTTTAAAAATTATGGGGCAAATCTGGAATTTATACAGGATATATTTCCATAATATAATAGTTGCTGGTATAAATTAAAATCCAGTTTGATTCTGCCTCCTAAGTCTTACCCATATATAACAATTAGCAGTCAAAAATGTCTATATTGCCACTGTTCTATTCTTAAAATAAATTACCTTGCTGTTAACAGCCTTATTTGATGGCCACAGTATATTGTACCTACTTAATTTTTTCTTTTTTTTTTTTTGCCCAGAAATGTGCTATTTCTTAAGGACCTTTCTTTAAGAAAGGCACTAAAGTTGCCTCTTTCTACCCATCTGCTGTACATCAAATTGTGTTTTAAAGCAATCTAATTGTCATGATATCTATTTCAAGGGGAAATTTATCAAGTCACAGTGCACCCTTCTGCTTGGAAGAAATATTTGAGGATGTGAGCAGAAATTATTTTTACATAAAGGCTTCAGGCAGTTAAGAGTACTGACATACATACCATATTTTCATCACTGTCATTCACTTCCTTTGCCTCAAATAAATAGGTCATTATTATGCCATTGCAGCCATCTTATGGTGCCTCATAGTATGGAGCTCTGTTTAATATAACTGCCATCTAGCTGACCCGTATAATTTATTGGTGATTTTTACAAAATGACATCCTTGGGCTACCACCATCAGCCAAAGCACTTTGATATCTTTCATCAAAATATTTTATTACCATACAGTTTTTTTAGCATTAGTATTACCACCATGTTAACACAGCGACAAGTTGGCATGTTCTGAGTTGCTGGGTTTTATGTTGACCTTAATAATTAAATAATAATAATACCATAATGTTGATGACATTACTATGGATTTTTTTTTTTTTTTTTTTTTGCTCCCTGGGATCAAACTCGGGTCCTTGCACTTGCAAGACAGGCCTCAGAACCACTGAACTAAATCCCCGGCCCTGCTATAGATTTTTTAGAGCACAGCAAGGGCCAGGAATTGCAGATGGCAAAAGTTTACCTGAATAATTTGCTTCATAATGACACATTAAAAATGTCTGGTCTTTAAAATAGAATTTAAAATGTTTAGACTTTATAAAAATAGGCAGAAAGCTCTGATTCTGTTTTATTGCCTTCATTGCTTAAAACAAAAACTACGGTCAAGTCCTCTTTGTTCCTATCTTTTATATAAATGCTTTATAGCCTTGATATGAACATAGTATGCTCCTCTCAGAATATACTAACCTTAGGATTTTGAATAAGGAGCTAAAATTAAAGCTTATAGTTATTTCCACAGAAACTATTCTATTAGAGCATAATTGAATTGCAAGTGACTTCAAGTCCCAGTAGCTTCAAGATACAGTAGTAGTTACCATCTGTGAGGCCCTGTTTTACCTTGAAAAGATTAACGCCTCTCACCAGGCAGCCTTTTCTATTGTATCTTTTGTAAACTGAAGACTATTTGTATTGCTAATAGACATTCTTTAGATATAAGACCCTGCCCCCCTTTGCCAAAAACCTAATAAGATCCCATTTGGTGTTCTAGTCTCCTGAAGGCCTGTCCCATGACCCATGACTTGAGGCAGTTAAAGCACTTGAATCATGCAGTTTCATTTTTTCTTAACTTTCTTACTAGATTGTGTTACTCTGAAAATATAAAGATTTTGTCCTTCCTGTACACACTTTGCTAGGGCCCTGAAAAGATAGCTTGGTTGATGGGAATTCCCTTCTTATTCTTTTCTCAAATCTGGGAATAAATTATTCCCTCCAGCTGGGTTCTGAATTCTGTGTTTGTCACAGTAATCCACTAAGGAAAAAAAAAAGCATCCTTTCCTTTTTTCTGATCACTTTTTCTCTTTGTTGTTATTTTGTAACACTGTTCAGCCTACTAAGCTTCTTCTACTGGATCAAGCTAGGGAAAATGTGCCCTCTCACTCACTGTGAGCCCTGTGGGCTACTTCCTCACACCCAGGTTAATTCCCTGAATCCTAGAGCTCAAGGTCAGGTTTCATTTCTTTGTTCCTCAAGCACCAAGAATTTTTGTTTATCTGTGGCTCTAATAATCTTTTTTCCTCTTATCCTTCTAGTTCCCCCTTCTAATCCTCTGCCAGGGGCTAGTCTGTTTCTAGGTGGATTTGGCTTAAAGCCATCTCAGACACCCTACTCACACTTTTCCACTATGTCCTGCCAAGAAAGGATCCTTCACCAGAAATACTATAGCAGGTGGAAATCCTCCATTTAATCTAATTGCATCTGTATTTATGCTGCCTCAAGTTTTTTCTTAGATTAGTATTTATCTTTGACCTTTGTGTCTTGATGTGACAACATTCTTTTTTTAAGGAGTGAATAAGCCGCCCTGAGTTGATATATGGCAGCTACATAGAGAGCTCCTGTCTTACAGCAGGCACTGTGATCCAGCGATCATGCATTCTTGTATCCACAGTACTCCCTGCACATCATAATGGCTTAATAACTGCTTGGATTTGATTTCCAGAGAAATGACGACGATGATGATGATGATGATGATGATGATGATGATGATGATGATGTTATGATGATGGTGACAGTAGCAGCAGCTACCATTATTTACTTTTCTGAGAAGCTAGACAGTGCTCAGCACTTTATATCAGCTCTGTCAGATAGCTTTTAATTACTGTCCCCATTTTCAAGATGGGAAATTGGCTCAGGGACTTGAAATAATTTTCCTGATACCGCACAGCTAAAAAGCAGCCCCTCCTTTCCTGATTGACCCATACATCTATGCTTATGACACCCTTTTTGTTCTTACATATAGGGGTGAGGTATCCCTTATACTCAAATTGCAGTTTCTTTAAAGTTGGGATAATGTCATTTTGTCCATATTCCCTGCTATGCCAGATGCAGAGCTGAACAATTGACAATTGCTTCATCTTTTGCTTCTGAATTGAACGCTCCTCCTGCTACCTGTGTTGTGAATCATTTAGGACATTTATGAGGTGCCCTGACTTTTGTCACTAATCTTAGAAGCAACAAACTAGAACAGATCTGGAGATAAGTGTTGTTATATCAGTGGATCTGAAAATCCTTGACTTTTTGACATGTACTAAAAAAAGATTTTCTAAATGGCTAGAGGGGGTGACCTACTGTAAGAGGCAAGGGTTCAGGGGCCAGGGATTTAGCTCAGTGGTTCTGGTGCCTGCCTTGCAAGCGCAAGGTCCTGAGTTCAATCCCTGGTACCGGAAAAAAAAAAAAACAAGAGGCAAGGGTTCAGAGCTGCCTAGGACTTGAGTGAGTCCTGAAGGTATGAGAGTAGAGTAAGAAACTCTCAACTGTAAGTTTCCCAGATTTTGGGGGGTTTTTTTTGGTTCCAGGGATCGAACTCTGGTCCTTGCGCTTGTGCAGCAGGCTGTGAAGCCACTGAGCTAAATCCCTGGCCCGAGCTTCCCAGATTTTATTGAGATCTCAAAGACTCAATCAGTCCCATCCTCACAGAGTGACTAAATGAACTGCCTATACATTGGGAACGTTGACATCCACTAACAAGACAAGATTATTTATCGAACCTCCTACCTACTTCTGTTAAGTAGCCTCTTGAGTTTTCTGTGAGGTGACCAAATAGCTTAGCTCAAGGACACGTGAGCTATGGTTGACCATATATGCATCTTCCTCCCCAAGCTGGAAAAGCTTCAACTCCTCACAAAAGCCAGTACTATGACATTTCCAATACATCCACAGTCTACTGCCCAGCAGTGCAAAATACTAGTGGCTGGGACTTTGGCATTGCAACCTTTGAGACCGTGTCAATTCCAGGCTTAGCTGTAGCTTATCTCCAGATTGGCCCTGGTTTAATAGACTCATTTTACGGATTTGAGAGAAAGGAATTAGAGCCATACCAAACATTGCTACTTGTGTTCATTTTCTGATATACTTCTCATTTCTTATTTTTCATTTTAATTGATCCCATGAACCAAATTTTAGTTGATAGAATTTTTTTCTGACCTTTTTCTCCCCCCCTTTTTTTAAAGGTGATGGACAGAATTTGTTTACTAAAGACGTGACAGTGATCGAAGGAGAAGTTGCAACCATCAGCTGCCAAGTCAATAAGAGTGACGACTCTGTGATTCAACTCCTGAATCCCAACAGGCAGACCATTTATTTCAGGGACTTCAGGCGTAAGTTTCCATCCCTATCGTATTAGATGGCAACTTTTTCCTACATGTTGTCTTGATAAAGAGATTGCTAAGGCTACCTTTTTAAATTTAATGTTAGATGCTTAAAGTTTAGTCAATTCTTTAGAGGGAAGAAGAGACAGGCAATCATAATCTTTCTACTTAATAGAAACCTTGAATGGTCCCTTTTAAAAGTAAGGCAGTCTTACTTTGCAATAGGAATTGATTGTAGTAATTCAAGGTGAATTGCAATTGAGTCCCAAATACTTAGCTGACACAAACAACTCAAATAGGGTAAGGCAAGGAAAATATAGCATTCTGAAAGGTAATCTGTTTGGTTTGAAGATTGAAGTTTCCAAGGCAATCTGTGCCTAAATGACAAAACCAAATCTCTCACCACAGCCCCTGGTATTCATATGCTGAAATCTTTCCAAATGTATTATAACAAAAGCTGATAATGGAAATTAAACTGTGTATAATAGAAATGGTTTGATTGGGTGTCATGATGTGACAAGAACAAGAAGCAAGTCTTTGAAAAAAAATTGTTATTTGAGAGTACTGGTACCTTACCCAGAGGAAATGTCCAGCATGTCCCTTTCTGGTTTCTTGTTACTTTTCCTCCCTAAAAACTGGGGACATTTGTCACCTGTTAAAAGAATTGATAAACCTAAAGAACATTGATGTGGATGAGGGAAGCTGGCTTCCTATTCTTAAACTGAATTTTGTCATTGTAGGCTAAAGTAGTCTTTACCAAAATTAATAGACTTCAGAAGAGAACATTTGAAATAAATAAGAAGTCCATATACATTGCTTTTGTAGCAGTCCTGATTTCCTGCTTGATATCTAATCAGTTCCGTACTGTGAAGCTGAATGTAGCTAGAGGACTAGAGGACCAGCTTAAGGTCTTCGTAGGCCTCAGATCATCAGTGTTTGGCAGCTCCACCTCAAATTATATCACATAAATTAAGATGCATCCACGTTAATAGGACTATTTTGTTATAACATTTTTAATGGTTTTCATTTTGCTTTGGAATTATCATTAATGATTTAAAAAATTCTCTTTCATAATTTGGAACCATTGTTTTTGTTTTTTTTGGTTTGGTTTGGTTCTGGGATCCAACTTGGGACCTTGCGAGGTGGCAGAACCACTAAGCTAAATCCCTGGCCCTGAACCACTGTTTTTATTTAAAGCCTTGGGTTGTTAGAGATACTTTAAAAGCTTGTAGGACCTAGTTCCTGAACTTCTGGTGCCCAGAGGCTAAGAAGGGTCGGAATCCTATGTCAGGGAACTCAGGATTTGCCCTTTACTTCCATTTTCATTTTGCCTATCTTTGATAGGAACCTGAAACAATTTATGAGTAAGTGCTGAGACAGACAGTGCTTGGAATTACACCAAGCGGGGTATGTATATATATACTCACACATACACCAGACATATGTGTGAGTTTCCTTTGGATAAGGTTGTTTGTCTGCATCCACTAATTGCAGAAGCTCAATTTTCTCTTCACCTAGTTCAGGAAAATAGACAGTTGTCATTCTCACAATCACTAACTCTGTGTTTTGTTTCACAGCTTTGAAAGACAGCAGGTTTCAGTTACTGAATTTTTCTAGCAGTGAACTCAAAGTGTCACTGACAAACGTCTCAATTTCTGATGAAGGGCGATACTTCTGCCAGCTCTACACTGACCCCCCACAGGAAAGTTATACCACCATCACAGTCCTGGGTAAGAAACACATGCAGTGATTGAGGGGGGTGGGGCTGTACTAACAGATGGCTTCCAGCAGCAAAGAAAAGGTTAACAGTGAATTTCACTGTTCCGACTTGTTTTAGGAAGAATCACCGCCCATCTTGCTGAATTTTAAAAATAGCCTATTTTACCAAACACTCTAAGGAATGGCAATCAGCAGTCTTTAAAGATTCCACCTGCTCTCTTGGGTTTCAAACCTCAAACTTCAGAGGCAAAGATCAAGAGAATTTAGAGCCCTCAAATGAATCACTCACCACATGAAATGTCATTGCTTCTACTAGGATTTTTTTTTGCCTTCTGTGCAGAAGCAGGGAAATAGGCTCCACATCTGTACCCCAGGGCAGAGCTCTGTTATGAAATCTGTGTCATGCGTTTTTCTTCTGAGTTACATCCTCATTTTAATGTTGCTGATCTCCTTTTCTTTGGCTTTATTTATTGCTTATAATCTGGATTATTCTACGAAAGTCATATCCTATGCACATACTTTGCTACAAAGCACAACCATTGGACATAGAAGAGTTAAGCATTCCTTAACTGATAATAAGCAAAGAACTGTTGGCAGGCTGTTAGGTACACTCAAGTGTCTTCATTTATGATCGCCAGATTGTGATTTTCAGCAAAATCTCAGTAGCCAGGTTTCTGTGTTTATATTTTGATTCAGTCAGCAGATATGTCTATGCTGAAGGTAGTCTGAATTATTCACCTTTTAGACAAACATACTCTCCAGTGCATAACACAGGATCCGATCTGGATTTTTGAAAATGAACTTTCAAGGACAAACACGATAGTGTGAGTCCAGACCTCTGATTTACACCTTCAGGAAGATGATGAATCAAAGTCTATTTGAGGCGGCAGACTGCAGCTTTTTGGTGTAATGATATGAAGATTAAAGAGGAAAGATAAACATGAAGGACATTTTTGCTTGGTGTGTGCACATACATGTATTTATGGATACACACATTGAGCTGCCGCCTCATTACTTTATTTAAACACAGCTGTAAATGGGAAAACATGTTTTTATTTATTAAGCTAAAACATGTCCCCAAAGCTTACATATATGCTCTTGATAAAAAGAATACTGATTTTAGAAAGCCATGATTAAATTCTGTCCATACAATTCCTAATGTGGTTTGTTTTTAATGATAGATGGCTTTCAGGTATACATATATGTCAGTATTGTGCCTTTAATTTGTATTAGACCTACAGAAATAGTAAGCTTGGAAGATTTTGCTGGAATAATTATTCTGGTGTTTTACAGGTATACCAAAATTCACAAACATGCATTTAAAGTTTTCTGTCTGCTTGCTTGGTAAAACTATGTGAAAACAGTTTGTTTTTACAGTAAGTCATTAGTTGCATAGACTTCAAATTGACCATCTACTCATTGACTCATTGTCCTTAGTGGCATTTCCACAAAAGGGACAGCAATAAAAAGGAATGTGTGTCTGGTATTTTGAATTTTCAGAATATTTTACAGCTAGTGTCTTTATTGATATCTTAATTTCACAGAACAAAAATGATGATAACAGAGGTCAGCCATTCTGCCCAGGTTATAAACTCATTACAAGCGGAAGGAGGGAATGAATATCCTAAAAGGCACCCAAATACATGCAAAATATCATAGGAGAGTTTTCAATTTTTACTCAAAACTGAAATTCAGTAAGAATCAATAATCTGGGTTAGTTACAGTGCTGCACACCTGTAATCCTACTACTCAGAAGGCTGAGGCAGGAGGGTCACAAGTTCAAGGCTGGCTGTGGCAACTTGTAAAGATCCTATCTCAAAATAAGTTTTTTTTAAAAGACTGAGGGTATAGCTCAGCACTCCCTAGGTTTAATTCTTAGTGCCACCACCCCCTCCAAATCACAAATGTGAGAAGTCAAAATAGAATTTACTGTTCTCTGGACCTTTGTGTCTCCTAGCCTATGTTGTTTTTAGTTAAATCCTGAATGCCGCTATTACAAGATTATTTTTTTTCTGAAGGTGCACATCTTTTGTTTTCAGGAGTCTATCTGGCCATTGGCAAGAAGTTACTACCTGTCAGTTTCCAGTGTCTGGTACATTTTTTTTCAGAACCACTGACTTCACTGTACTAGTTTGACTATGAATACACCCTGTACTTGGGAGCCAATATACCAGCGCTAGACTTTCGGGAGGCATACCTGTACTTCTTTTGGAGGTCTCATTATTCCAGAAGTAATAGCTTCCTGCTTGTATTTTATAGGCGCATTAACTTAAATATACTTGAAAGTAATGCTTGTAGATGTTCTTTTTGCTGATATTATGCATTCATTTAATATTCTTTCCATTGAATTTACACTAGGAAGCCTTGACAGAGTAAAATTGTTGTCATCAGTGTTTGAGTCTTTTATATTCCAAAATCTGACAATTTTCACTGATACTCATATATTCAAACCTTCTTCCTAAGGTTCAGAGTTTTCAGATATTATAATGAATGAAGGAGGATGTATTAACATCTTTCTTGCCATCTACGTTTCTCTGAAGAGGATTCCATATGTACTTACACAGCTGTCAGACTTCTTGATAGGTTAAAGATGTTAAAGATATTCATTTTAATGCCTATGTCTATTAGTTATTTGATGTATTCGGCAAAATTTGCAATATAATTGTAAGATGGATATTTGTTAATATTATCTGTGCCATTTTGTAGTTACTACTATGTTTAGACCTTATCTGTGTAAAAACTGAAAACTCTCCTATGATACTTTGCATGTATTTGGGTGCCTTTTAGGATATTCACTCCTGCCTTCCACTTGTAATGAGTTTTTTTTTTCTCCAGTACCTAGTGTAGGACTCTTTATACCGCTATTCAGGACAGAAGATGAAAGGGAGAGACAATATACTCTTCTAAGATTCCTGTAGCTACTGATGACAGTAGCTAATATTCTTATCGTCCTGTCTTTCTGAGATTAGTGTTCACTCTTAAGATTCCAGGAAAAGGAGAACCTAATTATTTTAAAGAATCTTAGAGTGAGATTTCATGTACTGATCAGCTTTAAGACTCCTCTTTTGTTGTAATTAATATGAGTCAATCTTGATATTGCTGATTTTTTTAAATGTTGTAGGCATAATGTTTATAATTAGCACTCTTATAGATTTGAAGTTAGCTAGGAAGAACCTTGACATTTCATTGCTCTTTTCTAGTATTCCTCTCTATGTGATTTTCATTCAGGTTTTCATCTATATACACCTCCTTAGATCTGTCTTTGGTTATTTTCATTATTGGCTGCAGGCAGTTTTTACTAAATGTGTCTGTTTAGTGGACCATGTATAAGTGTATTCTCTGGTTAGTAGCAGTTTTAATTCATTTTTCTTATAAATGGATTTTTATACTTTACTAACCTCTTTTGTATTGGAGTAGACATTATGAAGTTAAAAGAAAAATGGGATAGAATTAATGCACCAAAATAAATTGTTTTCTTTCCCAACCATCTTTTTTCAGAAAGTCAGATTTAAATCATCTCATTTATATTTTCCAAAGCTTTCTTGCTTTAAAAAAAAATCAGAGAGAAGTCAACTTTAAAGTATCCGAAAAACCATCAAAAGTCACATTATCAGATTTTATTTTATATTTGTAAACCGAACAACTCCCACTATACTTGCCTATTTCTTCTAATCTTAAGAAAGATTAGAAATACTGGCCACAATCTTGAGAAAACTATTTACGGAGTTGGGAAAAAAATCATTCAGCTATTTCTCAAAATGATGAGCTCAACAATGAACAATTCTTTTATTTTTCTATACTGGGCATATTTTCCAACACTTTTGAAATTTTCTACACTTTTACCTTGGCTATCAAGTTAAAGATGATTCCAGTTCTTCAGGAAAGTAATCCTAGGAGTTAGCATTGGTACAGGAATCACTGTTCCTCACAGAACTTTAGGCTGCATCTGTTGCCACAGAGGAGGAATTAATAAGGCTAATAGCAAGCAAGAAATCTGGGTAAGGACTTCACTGCCAGTCAAGCTGTCAGTACCCCCAAAATATGAAAGAGCTATTAGTGGGTTTTCCTCCTTGCTTATCTATACCTGGCCCCTTTCATTTCCTGACTCTGAGCCAGAAGACTTTATTTGTAATGTGGAAAGAACACACCATCTTTATTACCAAAAAGAGGGTGAAAAGAGTTTCCATCAAGAGAAACCATTGCAGGTAAGAACGTAGTGGAGTTTCAGAGAAGCCTGGAGTGAGGAGTATTAAGAATTCTTCAGGCTCAGCATGAACGATGAAAGAAAGAAGGCGAGATAACCAGGGACACAAAAAACAACTACCAACAGACTACGTTTGAGGTTAAAGTTCCACTGACTTGACAGCTATCTATAGCAGCTTTTTAACAACCCATGGAGGTTCCCCATTTCAAGAAGTTTCCCAGATTTCCATGGAGTGACCATCTAGCTGTCTGTCACAGAGTAATAAGGTGGGATCCAATTATTCCATTCTGTAGGGATTTCCAGGATTGCCAGTAGTTTTAATCATTCAGCCTCTGTCATATCCTAAGAGAGCCACCTTGCTCAACTTCATATCCCATCAATTCCGTTACTTGGTTCTCATTGCATTACAGTTACAGTTCTCATTGAGAACCATTGTATATGTTAACACCAAAAGTTATTGTCATGACTTGATTTTTTTTGGTACTGGGGATCAAACTCAAGACCTTGCGCTTGCAAGGCAGGTGGCGGAACCGCTGAGCTAAATCCTCGGCCCTCATGACTCGATTTTTATTTTTGCCTAGACCTTGAAGAGACTCACTGTTATCTGACTTTCATTCCTCCATTTGTTTGAATGGACATTACTACATCTCTTCCTCCTTAGTTGTTTTGGCTTGGTTTGGTTGGGTTTTGGTTTTTTGAGACAGACTCTTTAGTTCAGACTTACCTTGAACTCACTATTTGGGCTTGTCTGGAAGTCATAGCAATCTTTCTGCCTTTGCCTCTTGAGTGCTAGGATGCAGGCATGTGCCATCACACCCCAACCGGCTACTTGTTTCCTTTTTTTAAATTTCCTATTATACTGTCCTTTATTGCTTACCAATGTCTTCTTTTCTTTAGGGTTGGACAGTCTTTTCTCTGACAGTTGCTCTAACGTTAACAATCTTTTCAGTATTCTTATTATACTATACTCAGAACAGAACGCAGTAGTGTTTGCTGATCCTAAACATCTAGTCTCTCTGTGTGTTCCCTATCCAATGAGTAGGTCTGTGGGATGCAAATCTGTCACTTCGCATGGATAAATTCTATAAGGAGATGAAGTCATTCCATTTCCATGCCACTGCTTTGCTGTGTCTCCTAAAATGCCAGCAGATATGGGGCTCCAAATCGGACATTAAAATATCTTTTTTGCTTAATTTTTAAATGCAAACTAGGGTAGTTCTTTGCCATGTTTAACTACTCATTTGGGCCGTCTCACATTAGTATTACTAGTTGAGCAAGTATGTTGTTTTCCTTGTACACAGGGAACAAAGAGGGATGCTTTTACTTTAGCAGTCATATCCCTCACTATCTTGCTGAGAAATGTATGCAACAAATCATTTTATTTTTCCTCTTTCATCATTCTCTCTAAGAATTTTCAATTGCTTAAATTCAGTATGAAAGTCTTCCTGTGGGCAGAATTTTCACAGTGGACTAGAACAGTAGGAAATCCCAAATATGTGGTTTAATCCCATTATTTATTGAAGGAGTATCAGAGATGTATTATTCAACTTGATCATCAGGATGGCATGTTGATACATATTTAATTTCTTGTTTCTCTTCTGAGTTGAGAAACTTATTAATCATAAGTCTCATAACTGTCTTTGCTTATTCATGGTGGTCAGGATGCATTCTTAGATTCATGCTACTGAATTCAGTATTCTTACTGATTTTTATTTCAAGAGGCTCAGTCCTGATATAAGGTTGCATTATATAAATTTTCACTGTCAACTCAGTTTCATTAAAAAAAAAAAAAAAGCTTGTCATCATCACCACCAACATTATGTTCTTGACTTGATATTTAGTATGTTAGTCCCAAATCTTTTATTTTGGCTATATATATATATGTTTATTATGATAGAGTGGCACTCATTGTGATATATAAATCTGCTTTGATTTCTAAAATCTGGAGCACTGAAATTCAGAATGTGGAAAATTGCTGCAAACTAATTGACATTTCCTATATTACCACGTCTTTGTATCCAAAGGATTTTATTAATATGCCATCTATTGAAGGACATGATTACATTCCAGGTTTCTTTGAATCCGTCTAATTAAATGGAACTGGTTCTGGAGCACAATTTTTCTATGTATGTTTTTGGTGAGTGATTCTTTTAAGGGACTCCAGGTTTTTAATCTTTGTTGTTAGGCTTTGAAATCTTTCATAATAAGATTGAAAGCCAAGGGTTGAGTTAAAGGA
Source organism: Heterocephalus glaber (assembly GCF_053883595.1). Taxonomy (NCBI): domain Eukaryota; kingdom Metazoa; phylum Chordata; class Mammalia; order Rodentia; family Bathyergidae; genus Heterocephalus; species Heterocephalus glaber. Next base: position 31,182,425 of record NW_028258294.1, on the reverse strand, counting down.
GAATTACTGCCCTCAGAGGCTTTCAGTTAAGGACAATAATTTCAATAGTGTATACTCTTCTTTTATATCCATTCTCGAATCAATTTTCTAATAACTGATAGATGACTGCTAACTATATTATTATAACGTGGTCATGGATAATTTAGGTGGAGACTGGTCATTTTATAAGATAAACTTAGGAGAGAATTTTTAGATTCACTGATTTTACATAATTCACTTTATTTAATGATGGGTTTGCTCTTCTTTTTCCTCCTCCTGTGGCAGTATGTTTTCAGTTCCCATCAGGAATATCCATTATTTGTCTCTTTTTTGATAGCAGTAGTACTAGTTTCCGATAAATAGAAGACTATGTCCAGAAATGGTCTCTGTATTTATAAAGCTCATATATTTAATTTGTAGTCCCACCGCGTAACCTGATGATTGATATCCAGAAAGACACTGCAGTGGAAGGTGAAGAGATTGAAGTCAACTGCACTGCCATGGCCAGCAAACCAGCCACGACTATCAGATGGTTCAAAGGGAACAAAGAGCTCAAGGGTAAGATGCAGACTGCCCTGTACTCTGAAGTAGTTAGTTGGTACTTGATTTAGCAAGCAGGCCTTTGTGGAAATTATAGACAAATGCAAAACATGCTCTAAAACAAAAGTATTAATTTAGATATAAATTTATAATCAGTTACTAAAGACATGTGAGGCCATAGCATGACAGCATTTTCTTCTAAATCATGTCCTCGGTCTGTGGTTTGAGGGTTTATGATGACGTCTATTGCTCTATTCAGATCTCAAGAAAGAACTAACCCTGTAAACTGGAACTTTTGTTCCAGGAAGAATTACTGCTGGGGGTATCACCTCAGCTCAGGCAGAGTCTGTATCTCAATTCTCATTGCTTTTAACCTGTCCGGTGTGATGACTCCAAGTGGGTCAGAACCTCATCTTTTCAAGGTATGCATTTTTGAAAATTCCAAGTCATTCTGCCACTGATTACATTTTGAGCTGTGTTGACTATATGCTTTTCAAGAGAGGTTGTACTAAGTGTACTACGAGTTTTATCTTAATTATGAGGTTACAAGGGAATACCTTTCTTGTGCAACCCAATATATCATTCAGTTGCCCAATTCAGCCTGTTTTTGCAAAGGCTCTGACTTCTCAGTGTCAGTGCAGTATGCTGCAGGTGGCCCTCCCCCAGTACTAAGTGTTCCCAGCTTTGACTCCTGGATCCTCAGACACCTGGCACTTCAGCTGTTGCATTGGGTGAAACACATAGCCGAGAGAGGGGGAACCTTTTAGAGCTTTCAGTGATACAAACAGCCCACTGCAGCATGTGTACCATAGGTTTGCCATCACTTCTATAGCCTGTATCCTCCTTGGCCATTTTTCATCAGTTATCCTAAGCCCCTTGTATGAGCCAGGTGTGAGTACTTTCTTTTCAGGGTTACCCTGAAAGTAGAACCCCAAACACAGGACTTCTGGAGCTGAAATCCTCTAGTTATTTGACAAAAAACTAGTTGGTTGCCTCACCTTCTTTTAAAATGGAATAATAATAAACACTGTATGGGATTTTCATGACGATGAAATGAGTGAAAACTTATAAAACATTTAGGTAGCACCCAGACAAATAAGTGCTATATCTGTGCTTGTTAAATAAATAAACAGTATGAAGAAGAATACATTCTTTTAGAATGGTGATATAGAAATCTATATATAACGGCTTGAGTTTCCAAAGGCTTGTTCTGTTTTAATCTCCTATTTCCTAGTTACAGTTTTAAAAGGAAGGAGTTTCTCATGTCCCCTCTGCTTTTCTGTCTAAGTGAATTGAGCCATTAAATGTGTGCTGATAAGTACAAAACATTAAAAGAAAGTTAATGATGTGCCATGTTCCTGGGAGTGCTGGGTTGAGGAAGGGACTGCCTTGGCCTATTCATTCCATCCGGAAGCCTCCTCCCCCTTTTCTGGGTGTTCTTGGATGTGTTTCCCATCTGGCCTGAAGCCCTATGTCTTACTTTGCTCTAGCCCACTGCCACTGCTTCTCTGTGGCCTTCCAGAAGTCTCAGAGTTTAAACATTTCAGTTACAATTTCAATTATGTAAATCCATTTAGCTACTTTCCCTCTTAATTGTTGATGATGGGGGTAGGCAAAAGGGGTTGTTTATATCTCTACTGCTGATTGAATTACTTAGGGGATTTGGATGACATCTTGGAATTTTTAAACAGCACAACAGCCTCATAGATATTTCAAGTTCAGATCTTTGTAGGGTTAAAAAACACTTTTATTTTTCTTCTCCTGAATACCTTGAGCTGCCAGATGTCAAAATGGCTGAACTTATAGCTTATTTATAGGAGATTTTAAGATAGAAGAAACATATGTAATATATTTCAGTAACAGTAGTGCATTTGAGGTTTAAAGAGATCTTAAATACCATTCTCTAAGGTTGAGAAGTTTGGAAATTGAAGAATAATTATTTTATCATGTGTCCACAGATTTCTTTATCCAAATGACTTCCGTCATTTTTTTTTTTTTTTGGTACTGGAGATCGAATTCGGGTCCTTGCACTTGCACAGCAGGCAGCAAAACCACTGACCTAAATCCCCAGACCCTGACTTCCATCATTTTTATTAAAATAATAGTGTTTGTTGTTAGGAGAGGGAAGAGGATCTAAAAACAGATTGATGGAAAACTACCCCAGCTCTGGTTGCTTGATATGTTTTCTGTCTTACAGGCAAATCGGAGGTAGAAGAGTGGTCGGACATGTACACTGTGACCAGTCAGCTGATGCTGAAGGTACACAAAGAGGATGATGGGGTCCCGGTGATCTGTCAGGTGGAGCACCCTGCAGTCACGGGCAACTTGCAGACCCAGCGGTATCTAGAAGTACAGTGTGAGTACACAGGTGTCTTATTCTGAGGCCATAATGTGGCACTTGCTTAGAGCCTCTGTATTAGATGCATACATACATTTTATGTAGCATCCATAGAATTTTTTACCTGTTGTCTAGGTAGAAAAATAGTCAAAGGATTGTCTTAAGGAAATACTGCCATAGAAGGTGTCAATGTGAGTGTGAAAATACTACATTTAACCCAAATGTAAAACTAAAATGATTCCAATCTGCTTTAACATATGACTTAAGTTTAATTTCTTTGAATATGAAGACTGTCGTCATTTCTGTGCCAATTTGAAAATCTAGGGTAATTTCCTCCTCTTTTAATCCCATCATGAGCAGTGGATTTTTTATAGGAGGTATTCTATTCCTTTTCCACATCAGCATTTTGTTTTAAATTGCCTGTCCTCCTCTGTTTTAGCTTAAATTACAACAGTGAGTTGAAAGTCGAATTCTGGGATCAGTGCCACGTGTTGATGGCTTCATCAGTAAAAGCTGGACTGTAGTGAATGAAGCTGTTTCCTTAAGGTGCTCTATAGACTAAATATGTTCTCATCTCCTTTAGACCCTTCTGCTTCAAAAAACAAATAATCTAGATTCTGCATAAAACCATCCTCTTGGCCAAGTTATAGCCAAGTAGCCAACTTCTCACTTTTCATCAAAGGGTTCTATAACTTGGTTTCTAAAAATTTTCAGGCAACATTTAAACATGGACAGTGAAAATATTCTAAGAGTTTGATTAGGAGAAAAAGTCATTGGGGATCAAATGAAGAAAAACCAGTACCCTCTGTGAATCCTTGCATTGGTGTCCTAGGGCCGCTGTAATAAATTACATTACCAGAAACTTGGTGGCTTCAAAACAACAGAAATTCATTCTCTCACAATTCTGGAAGACAGAAGACCAAAGTTGAGGAGTTGGTTGCACCTCATAACCTCCAAAGGCTCTAAGGGAGGATCCTTTGTTGCCTCTCCTGGTTTCTAAGGGCTCCAAGAGATCCTGGGCTTTGGCTTCATAAAGTCATTCTTCATCATGATGTGGCCTTCTCCTCTGTGTTGCCTGTCAGGACATTTGTCATTGGCTGTAGGCCCCACTCGGGCAGTCCAGAATAGTCTCCTCTTGAGATCCTAGGGTTAAATATATCTGCAGAGACAGATTGTTTTTCCTTATTAGACCACATTCACAAGCTCCAGTGGTTAGAATCTGAACATACCTTTGGAGGCCACCAGTCAGTAGTATACATCCTTTATCACATGTTTTGTCTGAACAGAATAGGGAGCAGAAAAAGTTATAAAAAGTTGTTTATAAGAGACATCCCATTCCAACCTTTTCCTACTCTGTTAGCTTGACTCAGTTTAACATTACATAATGCAGGTTTTTCTTTTTAATTCATTTCATCTCCTTCATTATATAGTTTCATTATGAACATCATGCTTATAATTTTCATATCACTAAAACTATTGTGGTGTAATGTCCCTGTAATGGGAAAACAGAAATGATCAGATATTATCTAAATTGGCAGATAGTAGATTTCTTGTGACTTTGTTAATATGTAATTCATTTAAGCAAACTTAATATCCATTAACTTTCCTTGTAGGGGCCCATTAGCTTTAATAATACATTAGCTCCTTTGTGAGTCCTGAGTAGATATTCGCCCAGTATCCACCCCTAAACTCTTTTAAGTAGTTTCCCAAAGTATCTTTTAAACAGAATATAGTTCCACTCACTACAAAATTACACTGCCAAATGCATAGTATTTCAAGTGGTACACCTCCTGTCCCTTGGAAGACTAGATCATGATCCTTATAAACCTTGCCTTCCATAATCTGTGTATTCAAGAGAGATTTGTCCTTCCAAGAAAAGCAATAAGGCTGTATATCTGAATCCATTTTACTTCAGTTTAACAAAGTACTGCTGACTCCTGCCTGCAGGAAAGTGCTTTAATTTAACACCTTCCAAAGATGATGATGCACTTAGTAATCATTCCCAGCTCTAACATGGCTTTTGGGGGAGGCGGGGCGCAGAAGAGCAACCCTCTGTTCTTTTAGCCAATGTAAGTTACCTCACAATTTATGTTCAATATTCTATTTTTTGAATATATGCAGGGCAAAATTCTTTTTATAAATGAAAGTTAAGTATTTCAATGCTTTATACTAATATGAATGAGAATTTAGGGTCTGGATTGAAATCCAAAATAAGCCTGTCATTGTTGAAGAAGGTCACCTGATAGTCCACTGCTGTCCATTCCTAGAACGCTACTAAGAACTTCACAGAGTCAGCTAGGAATTCCTCAAATTGCTTCTTCACATAGGATTGAATTGTCTGTACCATTTCCTCCCAGCTTTCCTCTCCCTAAGCACCAGCAGCTGTGCACCAGCAGAAGCGTCCCATCTCAGGTGCCAGCAGCACTGGTCAGCAGGCCCTATACCACACATCTGCCAGTGGTATGAGACTCAGCTCCATTCTCTCATAGCAGGCATTTCTCTGAAGACAAGCAGCACCAGATCTTGATGGCCATGAGAATAGAAGAGATTCTGAATGCATGCGAGTCTTAGAACAATTTGTTCAGTAGACAGTCTGAATGGGTGTTTAATTGTGGTGGATAACCTGTGAAAAGTGACATTATACCTGTATTTCAAATTGAACCAAACCCTTAAAGCTGGTCATTTTTACTCTTTTTGGGCTCACTGACCCTTTAAAATTCTTTGATAGCTATAAACTTGGAAAACATGAATAAAATCACATATTCTTCACATTTTGGTTACCATCTAAGGAATCTGGTTATCCCTCTGAGTTCTTTTAACTAGCTATTTGAAGGACACTTTATAAGACCTATTTTTCTTTCAGTCACTTTGTTGCCTTAATCTAACCAAAATCTTATGTAATAATATCTGTAAAATTGTTTTGTTTTCATATATATAATGTTTTCAAAATACACAACTATTTTTTAAATATCCTTTCCTTTACCACATGAAAGTGTTTCTTATCCTTTCAGGGGTAAACATTATCACCAGGAAATATTAAGCCCCTCAGATTCTATTCTGAGTAAATAAGACTACCTTGAGATAAATCTAACCAGATCTAAATGCTATTAAGTATGCTCAGCTGGCTTAACCCTGGCTCATTTTGGGCAGTTAAGGTTTATGGCAACCTTTCTCTGTATCCTCTAGAATTAATGAATGTTAACCATGAACAAGGTTAAATGATAGGTGATATATTTGAATTCTGTATAAATTGTATCCTTTTTAAAAAATAATGTTAGAGGGAAATGAAATAGTGACAACCTAAATCATGTGCCATTGAGTTTCCTTATTTAAATATGACTGAAAAAAAGCAAGCAGGGATCAAAAGAAAGGAAGAGGAATCCAGTTTTCCTTTTAAGATGGTGTATCTCCCTAGTACATAGAAAACAAGGCTGGAGCTACCACTTGGAATTGGTTTTGTCGTGTGGATTCAAGTCCTAATTAATTGAACAGAATTTTGCAGTGTTTGTTTGTTAGCACTCTTATTTTTTGGTACCAGGAGAAATTGTTGTGCCCAATTATGTGAAAAATCAGCCAGATGTGTATGCTGTCATACTTTTAATAATCCTTAAGTTTTTGGTGAGTACAGATATTAATTGTGTAGTATGCATTGAAGTGATTAACATCAATGTAATTTATCATCTGGAGATTTCTAAATATAAGTAAATGAGTTGTTTTGTTCAGCAAGGTGTTGACCCCTTCAGAATCAGTGAATTAAACCCCCCCTTTTTATTATAAATATGAAAGGCACCACAATCAGCCAAGTGTTCAGTTATTTGATTTTCTGGGGCATTAGCCGCTCTTGTTTGTGACATTTCCCTGTTGGGTGCTCGTTTGCAAGCTCATTAATAAGGTTTTCTCATAGGAACATTGCTGGGAATGAAGAACATACAGTAGGGCTCTTAGTTTCCTAGATTTCATTGTGAGACCCAGCAAGGGTACAGCAGCAGCACACAGTTAAATGTTTAAAACAGAAAATAATTATGTTCTTGAGCTGGAATTCAAAGCTCTGTTTTCTTAGATGTTATGCAGAGAACAGTTTTGCTTTTTAATGTTCTGAGCTAGATGACCCTAAAATCTCTCTGCATTTTTTTCTGTGTAGGTAATATTGCCCAAATTTACACCATGGTTGATGATAGCAGCGCGTGATACAATTGTAGCATGGTTAGTGGAGCTTCCGATCTGAGAGAATGCACTCTTGTCAAATAAAAGCCTGTTTAAATGAGAACAGTTCACTGTCTGTGCATTAAAAGAAAACTGTCTAAATAGCATCAAGGTGGCAACACATAGAGACATAAGCTGGGAATTCAAAGAGAAGCTGTGACCCTCAGTATGGAATTTAGATTGCTGTGCAGAAGGGAGGAAAGCTTACTCTGGACAGAGGTGAATGGGAAGCTCTAGAATTACTGCTGTGTGTCTTTGATTTCACCCTTCATAGTCTTGCTGTTTAAAATGTTTTGCAAAAATCCTCATTTTGTCAGAGTTTTGTATATATTTGTAAAAGATAAAAAATTAAGATGAGTTTTGAAAGGGAGAATGAAAACAAAGCCCCAAGAAATGGGTATTTGAATGCCTTCTCTGCTCTGATTATCATCTGAGAGTTGTGGGCATCGTTTTCAAAATGAGTTTTATTGACTGGATTTAGCCAGGTATTTTATTAATCCATATTCCTGTTCATCTACAGTCCAGAGAAGTGTAGGGTATTTTTCTTTCTTTCTTTCTTTCTTTCTTTCTTTCTTTCTTTCTTTCTTTCTTTCTTTCCCTCAACTGGGGGAAAATTGGGCATTGAGGAGGTGATCAAAACTTGTTCTTTATCTGTGACAAAATAAATGTTTCTCTGGTATTGATAGTGCCCTGGAGTGAAGCAGGAAGAAAAACCTGGAAATCGGAAAATCTTTCCTGCTTGGAGTGGAGGATAAGACTTAGTTTCCAAGAGCGAGTCCTCTGTCAAATCCTCTCCCTATCCATTCTGTTTCCAGGTTGTATTTCTCAAAACATAATAGCTGATGGTTTCAGATTTGGCCTGTTTTTGTCTGATCTCCAGTCTCTTTTAACAGAAACTGCTCTTCCTTTCACCCCTTTTTTTTTTAAGCAATGAATTAGGTTTCAGGGAGGTTATTTCATTATTTATTATTCCTCGTGAGGCATAATCAAGGCATGGAGACTCCCTGATTGAAGCAAATTTTTTAAACTTATTCTTCATGTTTACACAGAGCAGTGGCAGTTCCAAGTTTCCAATGCTCTATGAACAATACATTTTTGGTGATTCTTTCTGCAATAGCAGAGACGATAGGAGGCTCAGTAACCAACATTCAGTATACAAAGAGTGAATTCTGGGCCACATACGTTATCAGCAAGACTTGAAAACCCTTTAGGGAAAAGACTTTTGCACCCTGCAGCAAGGGGCCTGTTCTACTAGGTCTCTTCTCACTGACCTAATATATTTTTTCAAGATATATCTGTTTTGCTATGGACATCAAATACATACATGGTGAAACTTAGTCTTTAAATATATATTCTTTGCTTCATGTTTTTTTACTCAAGGTCAAATTTTGATTCTGTAGAAGGTTAAATGGTTATGAAGCGAGCCTCTAAAACTAGTGGCCAACATTTTTTTTTTTATGTTTTCCTTAGGACACCACTTTGAGATGCACCAGAAGTGCTAAATAAATGTGTAATGAAGTGGAAGTGCATAACCCAGAACACTGGCTGAACGTCAGCTTTTGGAAGCTAGATCAATCTTCCAAAAGAAAAGCATGGATATTTTGTGATGAGGGTTAAGATGAATTCACATTCTGATTTATTTTTTAATCAGTAGTAGAACTGGGAGTAGAAACCCATGCCCCAACATTGTTCCACTGTCTCATTCACTTGCTCATTCATTCATTTATTCATTCATTCACTCAGTAGATAAATTTTGAATGCCTGCTGTGTCTCAGTTACTGGGCTTGTTGTAGTTTATCAGGAATTTAAAAACAAAACAAAGCAAAAAGCCTATCTTCCTACAGAGACAATGCTCTTGTGTAGTGTGATTTGCCCGGTATTTACTTCCAAATTTTTGAAAAATTTTTTAAAGATACAGGAGAGTATGTACCCCATTTCAAAACCATTGGGAATGTAACTTTCTGCCACAACAGCACAGAATAAAATTTGGTTCTGTTGAGTGAATAGTAATTTTGATGTCCACAAAATTACTTCCACCTTTAAACAAGAAGAATAACATTCAGCTGTAGCAATGTGGTACCACATGCTCTTTGGTCTCACCTCAATCTTACCAGAGTTGATCACCACTCTCTTAATAATCCAGCCTTCTTCCAGGACTACAGTTTAGTCGCTGTAATTCATACACTACATGTAACTGCAGGAGGTCTTTCACCTCTTGAGCAAACAAAATTAAATGACAGTGCAAATTATTCATGACCATATGAAGACAATAGAAAGCAAGCCTTTTGCAGATATTTACTAAGAGTGCCTTGTGATTCTCTTCTCTCTTTTTTTTTTTGTACCAGGGATCGAACTTGAGGTCCTTGCGCTTGCAAGGCAGGCAGTGGAACCACTGAGCTAAATCCCCGGCCTTTGTGATTCTCTTTTCTAAGTAGTCCCAGTCACCTTGTATGCAAGACATCGTCCTTCTTTGTTAAAAGTTATCCTCTCCCAACAGTTTAGACAGCCATACTGTAAGCAAATCTCAGGTTAATCTTCATGTTGTCCTTCTACTCCAAACTGCAATAATCCTCCATGTTTGGAAAGACTGTTCAGTCAATGTTTCCTTGCTTGAATGCACAGAGGCTGACCCAGACCCTCTCCCCACCATCCTGATCTCATCCGTGACAATGCTGGCCTTGAGTTTCCCTGAGTAGGATTTGAAACAGTTGGCCCTTAATCAACAGTCTTCACATCCCACACTCACCAGTACTTCTAAATATTGGATGAAATCCAAGTAACAAACATAGAGCGGAGAGCCTGTGTCCCAAATGCAATTGCAGACACGGATTTGCATTGAAGCTCATTGGCCTGGTTGTGCTCAGCACATGGAAGAACATCCAATGCCCATATCCTTTGATTTAGAAGTTCTCTGGCAGAGAAGGAAGGTGGCAAGTACCCTTGGGATATTGGGCCTCCTACCAGCATATCAGGACAGTTTCCCTCTTGCCTCAGCTCTTCTCTGTGCCACATGGGAAGGGTGACATCCCAGTCACAAGCAAACTGCAAAATACCTTTTTAAAAAACTAAAACCTTCAAAGACCTGCTGTGTATTAGTGTTGAACTCTAAAGAGGAGATATGCTTTTTCATTTACATAGGAAATTGAAATACAGATTACAGAATCTTGAGTTTCATCTTCTGAAAAGATCGTAGCGTATAGTACAAGGTCAGACTGGCATGAAATCAATTGTAATCTGCCAGCAAGCCATTCTAACCTCTTTAAGAGTTTCCTTTTATATTTTCCCCTTCATAGAGAGTGTAAAGTACATTTAAAGAAAGTCTCATCAAATCAGAATGTCTTTTAATATTATTTTTTAATTGGTTGCTGCTGTAGTGTGACCTAAAGCCTCCTGATATTTAACCCTCTGTGCAACTTTGACTAATGAACAAATTTTCTCTGCTGTAGCAGTCTTGCTAAGTGTCTTTTATAGGGTTTTTAAAAATTACAGTGTATTATGAAAACCTCAGAACCCTCGACCTAATTGATTGGCTGTTGGTGATGCCATCTCTATAGCTAAAATGATCCTTGAGTGCACAGACCTGTTTTTCTTATTTTTATATAGCAGTTCCATTTTATAATGACGTTATGCTATTCTGAGTGATACATTTCTGGACAGCTGTTGCACTTGGGTAGAAAGTGTCATCTGGCTTTTAGCTTTGTGCCTTACGACAACAACCAAGGCGTAAAATGATCCCCCAGAAAACGTATTAGGCTTTTTACCTCATTACTTAAAAATAAATCTTGGAGTCTGGTTCTATTTCAGAAAAGATTTGGTGGGTTATAACATTTTGATTTATGAACATAATTAAAATATAAGTGATGAGCTCTGGGCTATTGAATCAGCCATCTGGGTTTTTTGGTATTTTGACATATTCTTTGTACACAAGATCTTCTTCCTAGCAGAATCTACATGCCTGAGTTCTAGAGGTATCCGTGGAATCCCAGGGTTTCTATTCCACCTGTTGAGAACTCTACAGGCCCTCTTTCAGGGCAAAGAAAAGGGAACAGGATTTGTTTATAAGTTTCCATCACCCAGGGACAGATCTTGGCACATAGACCTTCCATTTGATTCAGAATGTACAAAGATAGCTCAGCTGCCCATAGCTACATGATATGCCCATAAATACCATGTATGTCAATAGAGGGGACATTTGTCCATATAATACTACAAGCAAGATTCATGTTTACTTTTTCAGCCATTAAGGTACAGAAACCTAAAAAGTAAACTGGGAAATTAAGTTGTTAAAATTGATGATGTATTTTCTGTGGCTTAGCATATGATTGTTTTTATAGAAATTTCAGGTATAGCAAGTCCTTAGCTTGTTCTTCATGATTTATGTGTGTAATTGACAACTGGTAAACAGTTCATTAGGAACATAAAAAAGCATTTAACTAAAACAAAGTGGTACTGAAGAGGCAGAGTGGATTAGGTTTTTCAACACTCTATTATTAATGGAAGTTGAACATGTAAAACCCTTAATGCACTGTACTGAAAATATACCCTTTCTGTTTGCTTGTAAATTGCATGAAGGCAAAAAATAAAACTGATGGAAACTTTCCACGTAGGCCAGCACGCATTCTGCTCTTCCTGAATTAATGGGCCTAAGTCAGCAGTGCATGAAAATTGTAGCCCTTCTGTGGATCACAGATTAACCTATAAGCAAATGTTACATTTTAGCTCAAATTTGAGCTCTAAATTTAGCCTTGGTGAGAGAATAGTTCATAGGTAAAAGTGAAAGTGGTCCCCTAACCAGTAACTCTATAGTGCTGTGTTTTTTTCCTAAGTGTAAACTCTTAGGTGACGGGCCTTTTGTTATCTGTGTGTTCAATGTCATAACCTTCTCCCATTTTTGTGTATGTTTTTAAAAATAGATTTCATCAACTAACTGTGATTGGGGGAGGGGCTGACACATCCAAAAGTGGACACACATATGTCACTCTCTAGTTACATTTAGCCAAAGATGTGGTCCATAGTTCTAAAAAGACATACCTAGGAGTTCTTCATTCAGCCCTGCATCCAGTGCTAGTTCAAGGTCATCATGTTTATGTTTTATGAGTATTTCTGCCTTTAATTACTACCTTTCCAACCCAGTTATTGGTATTTGAAAACCTCCTTGCCAGTTTGTTCCTAAACATTTTCTTTGCCAACAAGTTCAAGAATAGACGTGTCACCTATGTTGCAAGGGTCAGCTTGAGCTTTTGGACTTGTCAACTTGATGTTCTCTGCCAAGAGAAAGTATTACCAATTCACAGTGAACAGTGCACACTACAGGGTATATAAGGGGGCCTTTCTTAAAAAGTCTTGAATGCTATACACTTTTCAGAAACATGAGAAAAAGGTTTGTGGGCTGGGGATTTAGCTTAGTGGTGCTGCTGCCTGCCTTGAAAGTGCAAGGTCCTGAGTTCGATCCCGCGTACAAAAGAGAGAGAGAGATTTGTGCTAGAAACAAAACTATAAAAATGCATCTGGAAGTAGCCAACCCTAGAGAGGACTTCCTTGTGCAGCTTACATAGCTGTGAACAGGGTGAGATTGGCGGAGCCCAGCCATATTTCCTTATTCCGTAAGATGAATGTTAAGCAGGGCTTGTAAAAGGCCACAGGCCTGTTGTTTAGATGATGTGATTGTCTGAGAAAGTAAAACTATGGTAATTGTTTTGACCTTTCAGCCAGCTGATGTCTTGCCCTCTCACACTTTTTACTCTTGGGTACATTTCCAAAAATATACATTTACAGAGCTACAGAATTAAATCAGAAAACTGATTTAGGGATTAGTGGCTTGTTGGTTCAGCACAGAAGAAAAAACCTAATTGCATTCATGTTTTATTTGTACATGTATTTGTATGTCTATCCATGTTGATTATAACTTTTCCAGCTTCTCCTTGTTCCCTACACCTTCCATCACTTCTCATTTATACCATATCGCCCACACACTCAAACCCGTTTTTAAGTAGCTAGTGGAAATAAGAATATTTACATCACTTTCCTAAGTACTTTTTTACCTTAAGAATCTATATATACTTGGCTTTAATTACAGCTTACCATTGGAAAATGTAGTTTTGTATCAGAAATCTATCTCAATATACCTTCCATGGTGCTGTTTCTAGTAGGTTGTTTGTATGACCTTGAGCTCATACTGTAAGTATGAGTTCCCATCCCTAAAACTGGGCTTATTCTACTACCAGAGATGGTTTTTGTAAAAACAGGCTCCAAGTAAATGTCAGTTTCCCTTCCTCTTTTCTGTTTATGCTGAGATATCCTAGCTTCCTTCCCAGTTCTTTTCTTTGTAAAGCTGTCTGTGTGGAGTTCAGAACTTCTGCCTTTCCCATTTGAAAACAAGAGGATAGAAGAGGCAAACTCATTAATATGCAGTGTCACAACATATTGTCACATAGTAATATATGATATATGATAAAATGTATCAATTCTGAGCACCACAAATATCTGTGGCTTCACCTCAGCATGAAGGCAAATGAGTTTCCTTTAGCTTGAGTGAGTTTGAAGATAAACTTCAATGTAACAAAATGTATTTCACAGGAAATGTTTGATGTGGCACAGTTGGCTTATGAATCTCTTATCTATTCGCGGTTCACTCCTTAGAGTTATTAGTCAATTTAATTTGAGCAAATGCCAGGATTACTAACTAATTAGAAGGATGTTACTGAAGGCATGAGGGTGGGGAGAGTAAGTGCTGGTAGTGTGGGGTTTGTGGCAGTGTGCAAGTGTAATTTCTTGCCTGATGATATCATTTGCTAAACATTGTACTTTGTGTTGTTGTCACACAGATAAGCCTCAAGTGCATATTCAGATGACTTATCCTCTACAAGGCCTAACCCGTGAAGGGGACGCGCTTGAGTTAACATGTGAAGCCATCGGGAAGCCCCAGTAAGTCCTGAAGGCCAAAGTTGGCAGAGGGTCATAAGCAGTAAATGTCACAACACAAAGAGGTCCATTCACAACTCATTGTCACCTGCTTCTGCTATAGAAGATAAAAGGTTTTTGGGAAAATAAAGAATATTCACTTGGGGGTGGGGAGAAATAGATCTAAGATTCTTAATGGTCAGGATTGGGAGAAAAATGCCAGCTAAGATTGAGATCTTAGCTAACTCAATTTTATCATCAACATGATTGTCAGGATGATTTTCTCTCTCACAAAATATAATCCTAATAAATTTTTAGTGTGCCCACAATCTAATGATATAACTGCTACCTCCTATATTAGTGTCTAAGTTGCTAGAAAGCTGGTTTTCCAACTCACAATAAGCTGCCATGGTTAGGGATAGCTTTAGGCAAACAGATTTACCCTACCTTTAATTTTGCATCTCTGTCCCTCAAAAGTGTCACATGTGACTCTGAGAAATATTTCTTTAGTAAGTACAGATTCAGGAACCTCCCTGAAGGAGGATACATATGCCACTGCACAAGAGAAAAAGAAGTAAGATTTAATTTTACTGAAAAGTACTTCCCCCCCTGCAAAATGATCTAAAGTGAATTAGGGGAACTACATATATCACCACTACATATGGTTTTGTGAAAACCACATTAAATATTTTTCCACTTACTTTTGAAATTTGAGAATCTTTTGTCTGTCAAGTAAATTTTTTTTTTTAACTATTAGAAAAAACTATTCTGGTATCCAAAGAACAGGTCAATGTTAGAATTAAGGGCACTCAAACTTGTAGTGATACCCAACAAAAAAATAGCATTGAGCTCCCTCTGCTGTCCCTGTGGCATGTTTTTTTTTAAACTCAGAGTTTTGCTTTAGTTGTGTCATCACAATTTTCATATAAAATGCTGATAGCAAATTAACAAAACTTCCTGAAAACGCTTTGGAAAGTGTTCTCCCCATGATAGCTACGAGATGACCTATGCCCTGAGCACAGAGCACAAAAGGGGAGCCTGGCAGTGGTCAGGTCCTTCCCTCACATTCTCAGCCCTCCTTGTTTTTGTGCTTACCCTCTTTGAAGGCTGCAATATCCTTCCCTCTGTGTAATCATTGGGAATCCTAAAGATGACCTTTGGGAAGTGGAAGGTGGCCTTTGTTTTGCTTCTTGTAGTGTTCCCAAGTTATTTGGTGCTGAACACTTCAAGCTATGATAGAGCAATCTTTTTCACTTTCAAGCACTGCAATAAGATACAGATTATTTGGTGTGTGTGTAAACTGAACTATGCCCCAATTAGCAGCTTGCCTTGCCTCCAATGAAGGGGGAAAAATTCTCAGAGGCCTCTTGGCCCTTGCAATACCTGTATTCAGCCACATTAACCACATTTACAGTATATGGCTTGCTAACCTATATTTTGTCTCTGTATTTTTTCCCCTGAAGAAGGTACTGTGTTCAATTGAATGTGCCACGGGGACAGTAAATTACATGTTTCCTTCAGGACGTTTATGCCAGAGAGGGTATTTGTTTGTTCCTCTCAAATAGGAATGGGTATATGGTTGTGTGAGCAAGCCTGCATTACTCGGCTGCTATCCCTTCTAGCATATTACCTATTTATTTTCTCAAGAAATTGCATACAATAAAAATGGCAATTTAGCTTGCCATTAAATGTTGTGAATATTCTCAGCACTTACCCCCACTGATTGTTTCAGCTGTCAAGCAGCAGGACATTAGGTCTGATTGCCAGGCAGACCCATTTGCCATTGCCTACAAGGAGAACATATGCAGTACTAATTTTTAAATAATTTACTGGGTTGTGATGACAAACCCATGTATAATTAAAGAAAAATTGTAACTTCACATCCCATTTGAAAATTGGAATGCTACTTGACAGGGCTAACTTGAGTATCTGTTCATCATTAAGCATGGGTCCCTTGTCATGTCACTGCTCCTAGAGGTAGTGGTTAGGAGCTGAAAGCAACTTCGAATCTCTCTTGTCCTTACTTTAAAATGAAAGTTTTGGGCTCGGGGTACGGCTCATTGGAACAGCACTTGCCTAATATGTGCAAGGCTCTTGGTTCTGTCTCCCACATGGTAAGGGATAAAGTTTTCAGGCACACTCTTAGATTTTCTAGAAGGTTGGGGGAGATGCCTTGAAGAGCAGAAGTTTTCAAATCACACGAGTTTGAAAGTTATACCTGTTATGAGTGCATTTTGGACTCTTGAGAGTCTTGCAAAACTTGCTTTTTTTCTAATGGATGCAATATGGTACTTTAAATCACTAAAGTAAAGTTGTCTCTGTTGAGCAGGTTTTCTTGTAGGACCTAAAGGGTCCGTGTAGAAATATGCCTTGCAGTACTTAACCGGAGAGCCCTGCAGGACTGCAAGTGCACTTAAGGGAAAAAATGTAGCAATGTGGGGGCCTAAGAGATCCAGGAAAGAGAGGAAGTTGCTGGCTGAGGGGCAGATAGGTGGACCAGGGCATCAGAGTGCATTGTGGGTGGGGAGAGGCAGGTTATGGGGAGTGGTTAAGGCAGAGGAAGTGACTGCATCTTTCCTGGATTGCAGATGGTTTCTCAAAAAGTAAAAGCTGTAAGAAAGCGCCGTTCAGTCTTGATGTGTTAGTAACTATAAGATTAGTGCATGTATCAATTGGCAAGAACTTGATTTTATTTTTCTAATTAATGACATAAATAACAATGGATATGTTCTGTCCTGCCTAAATTGCTCTAAAGCCACAGAGCAGGGTATAAATGTAGGGCCCATTGGTTTATTTGCTGACTTACTGAAGATAAATTGGAAATAACAAGACTCCTGCTTGTGGTTGGTTGAGGTTTTTCAACACCCGATCATGGTTGCTTTGCTTTGCTTTGTTTTGTTTTTTAATTATATTCCAGACAGATTTTTGGAGACTTCATGCTTATAATTCTGTGAATTTAAAATATCTCCAGTAGGTCCTCTTTAATTGTATCACCCTGTGTGGGATTCATTGAATGTGTGGGTGAGAAGTTTGATGCAGATATCCTAATGAGAAATAATAATGTGGCTGGTTGTTCTCCCCTTTCCTCTGCAGGCCTATGATGGTAA